>NW_006921899.1:1507744-1532898 GCF_000298275.1 Orycteropus afer afer | reverse complement strand
CCCCCCAAACAAAGGAACATGTTCTAAAATAGATACATTTTTCACATGCCTTTAGTTGTCTGCAGTGCTACTATACCTATATAGGGTAGATATCTGAATAAGCTATTTTTCAGCATTTATAAAAGCCCTTTCACGAACATCAACAACCCTTTGCAACAACCTCCTCTGTTTTCTCTCCCTATTAAATGCATCATGACTCACTGATACCCCCAAGCTAGCCATCTTGAACACCCTCAATTTCCTCATCCCATCCTCTAACCAAATGCAGTCAACTCTTTTTCCTCCCAAGTGTCTCTAACCTGGTCCTTCTTATTTTTGCCTACTCTACAAGAATCTTTTTAAAGACAAAGTATATGTGAACTGCTGTATGGAAAGTGAATTTGCTCTATAAATCTTCACCCAAATCACAATTAAAAAAAAAAAAATCTTTTTTAAAAAGGAGTAGCATGTTATCGTCTTCAGAAATGCCCCCCAATACTTCTGCATCCTGTTGGAGACTTTCAGAGTGCCAAATGTGGCAATCTTCCTTATCCTACCAGTCCATTTATGAGGCCCTTAGCTAAAGTTACCAGTAACTAAAGTTAAAGCTAAAATTACCCTCTTCCCCTAGAGTCAAATTCATTTTCTGACAATCATTCTCTAAAATTCTATGTTCACTTGGCTTCTGCAAAATCACCCTACTGTAATTTGTCCCCATTTCCCACAATCTTTCCTTAGCCTCTTTCATGACCTGTGGGACATATATCACTCGCCAACATTTTCAGCCTCTCAGGTTTCCTGGGACACTGCCATCCCAGTTGTGGAATGTGCTACTGCTTTGGTGGTAACTGTGTGAATCTGAAGAAATGTGCCTCACTCCACAAATCCTACCACCACAGTCCACTTAGGACATATGTGTCCCACATACTTACATCAAAATCTATTACTACCTCAAAATTTTTTCCCTTAATTTCAGCATGACTTCCATTACTGAAAATATGATTATTATATAAAAAAAATTCATAACAGAAAATAATTCTGTCATGAAAGGGTTAGATGACATTGTTGCCCAGGATTCTGTCTTTATTACTCTGCAACTCTCTCTGGTGAAACCATTCCTGTGGCTTTTACTAGTTGTTGTTGTTGTTGTTGTTATGTGCTGTCGAGTCGGCCCCGACTCATAGCGACCCCTCCTTGGGTTTCCGAGGCAGTATCACTACGGAAGTAGGATTGCCCAACCTTCCTTCCGAGGAGTGGCTGGTGGGTTTGAACCGCCAGCCGTCTGGTTAGCAGGCAAGTGACTTAGCCACTATGCTACCAGAGCTCCCGCTTTTACTAGTATCCGTGTCTAATTAGTTACAAACTTATCATCTCCAGCCCTCTCTCTCCTGACTTTCATATCCAGATTTTCTGTCTACTCAATATCATCATCTAGTCTGCACAGCAATTCCACACTCAGTATGCTGCCTATCAAATCTGCTTTTTCTACTATATTTCTTATCTCAATAATGGCTGGGTCAGTTACTGACTTACTGTCTCTCAGCTCCAAATTCACCCTTTCTGACTGCTCGGTGAAAACAGATCTGGGCTCTTTATGTGTTTTTTCCTTTGTCAGCTAGCACTGAGGCTCTGTCAGTATAGGACTCTGGAGAGTGAAAAAGAAACAGGTTTTGCTTCCTGGTCTCACTGTGTTCGCTCGTCAGGCTCTGGGCAGCACCCACAGCTCCTCCAGTGTCCAGCTCCGGCAGCCCACAGCAGCCAGCAGCACTCAGTGGCCAGGAGCTTTTTGCAGCATTCTCTCACACCTCCAAGCAGTTTGGTAGAAGAGTGCCTCTAGTGAGACGACTCCCCACAAACGGCTTTGCCCAGAGACCTAAAGGACAGAATTACAGCAAGGGCCACTAGCACAGCACCTCGGCAACTTCTCAGTGAGCCACAGAGGAGACAGAGGTTTGTCCTCACAGGAACAGACAGGTGTTCTGGATATGGACTTGTCTTCCCTGACAGTAAAGCTCTGGCCAGGCCTCCAATCCTTGCCTTATCTACTGTCTTCATACATCTTACAGCACTGTGCCTAACTCAGGAATTCATTTCACAGCAAAGGAAGTGCAACATGGGGCTTGTGCCTGTGGAATTAACTGGTCTTATAATCTATCAGCTGAAAATGTCTAGCCAACACTTATTGATGACTATAAATGTGTGTGGAAGGGTGCAAATGGAAGCTGAGTAGTCAAAGGGATGAAGTGAACTGGGCCCATACTGATTTATTGTCTCTCTGCTCCCAAGTCACCCTAACTGCTCTGTGAAAACAGATCTGGGTCCTTCCAATATTTTTCTACCAGCTGGCATGGAAACTTTGTCAGAAGAGGGTACTAGAGACACTGTGGAAGAAAAAGAGTGTTGTTTCCTGTTGTTGTTGTTGTTATGTGCCATCAAGTCAGACCCGACTCATAGTGACCCCTCCTTGGGTTTCCGAGGCAGTATCACTATGGACGTAGATTGCCCCATCTTCCTTCCGAGGAGTGGCTGGTTGTTTCCTAGTTCCTGCACATTCCCTCATGCAGCACAGGTGGCTTTTCCAACACCAGCCACACCCAGGGACCAGCTGCTTCCGTCAGCAACCCCTGGGTTTGTAGCGGAGTGCCTCTAGTGAGATATCAACCCGTAAACTGTTTTCATCAGTATCCTACAGGGTGGGTTTATCACAATTCCACTGGCATGCTGCTACAGCAACTTCTCTGCCCACACTGAGCCAGGACTATTTCTTTGGGGGTGGAGCGAACACTCTTCACTGGATGTGGTCTTTCAATCCTAGGGTGAGTGACTTCTCCTTGTATCTACTAATCATGTATTTGTTCTATCACAAGCCAATCCTGACTAATTATTCTAATTCCCTGTTTAGTTAATAATTCTTCATACATTAAGCTTTCTCTGTTCAAATTATTGTGTAGTTTCTCTCTCCTAAAATGACTCAGACTAATGCAATAGCATTGCCACCTATTAAACCACCCAGGCCAAAAAGCTTCTGTTAGGTGCGTCGAGTCGGTTCCGCCTCACAGCAACCCTGTGTGCTACAGAACGAACTACTGTCTGGTCCTGCACCGTCTTCACGTTTGTTGCTGTGCTTGAGCCCGTCACCCCAGCCACTGTGTCATCCATCTCACTGAGGACCATCTCCTTTTCCACTGACCCACTACTTTACCAGGCACGGTACCCTCTCCTTCTGACAACACAACCAAAGTCCATGAGACAGAATCTGGCATTCTCATGTCTATGGAGCATTCTGGCTATACTCCTTCCAAGACAGATTTTTTTTTGTCTCCCAGCAGTTCACAGTACATTCAACACTTTTTGCCAACACCACAACTCAAATGTATCAATTCTCCTGCGGTCTTCCTTATTTACTGTCCAGCTCTCACATGCAAATGAGGCTATAGAAGATACTATGGCTTGGGTCATGTGTACCTTGGTCTTCAAAAGTAACAACACATCTTTGCTCTTTTACACTTTCAGAAAGTCTTTTGTAGCAGATCTGTCCAGTGCAATAGGTAGTTTGATTTCTTGACTGCTGCTTCCATGGGGTTGATTGTGCATCCAAATAAAATGAAATCCCTGACAACTTCAATCTTTTCTCCATTTATCATGATGTTGCTTATTGGCCTGGTTTTGAGTTTTTTTTTTTTTTTTCATGTTGAGGTGTAATCCATACTGAAGGTTACAGTCCTTGATCTTCATCAGTAAGTGCTTCAAATCATCTTCACTTTCAGTAAGCAAGTTGTGTCATCTGCATATTGCAGGTTGTTAATGAGTTTTCCTGGAATCCTGATGCCACGTTCTTCTTCATATAGTCCAGCTTCTCAGATTATTTGCTTGGCATACAGACTGAATAAGTATGGTGAAAGGATACAACACTGACACATGTCCTTCCTGATGTTAAACCATGAAGTATCCCCTTGCTTTGCTTGAATAACTGTCTCTTGGTCTATGTACAGATTCCTCAGGAACAAATTTAAGTGCTCTGGCATTCTTATTCTTTGCAATGTTATCCATAATTTGTTATGACCTACACAGTCAAATGCCTTTGCATAGTCAATAAAATACAGGTAAATTATCTTTCTGAATTCTTTGCTTTTAGTCATGATCTATCTGATTATCAGCAATGATACTACTCCTCGTTCCATACCCTCTTCTGAATCCAGCTTGAATTCTGGCAGTTCCCTGTCAATATACTGGTACAACCGTATTTGCATTATCTTCAGCAAAACTTTACTTATGTGTGATATTAATTATACTATTTGATAATTTCCTCATTCTGTCAGATCACCCTTCTTTGGAATAAGTATAAACATAGATCTCTTCCAGTCTGGTGGCCAGGGAGCTGTCTTCTCAATTTCTTGGCAAGTTAGCACCTCCAGTGCTGCATCCATTTGCTGAAACATCTCAATGGGTATTCCGTCAATTCCTGGAGGCTTGTTTTTCACTAATACCTTCAGTGCTTGGACTTTTTCCTTCAATACCATTGGCTCGTGGTCATATACTACCTCCTGAAATGGTTGAACATTACAGTGACTCTGCATATTCCTTCCATCTTCTTTTGATGCTTCCTGCAGTGTTCAATATTTTCGCCTAAAGTCCTTCAATATTGCAACTCAGACTGAATTTTTTTCTTTAGTTTAGCTTGAGAAATGCCGAGTGTGTTCTTCCCTTTTGATTTTCTAACTCCAGGTCTTTAAATATTTCATTGTAGTACTTTGTCTTCTTGAGCTACCCTTTGAAATCTTCTGTTTAGCTCTTTTACTTCATCATTTCTTCCACTCACTTTAGCTATTCTCCTCAGAAGATCAAATTTCAGAATCTCTTCTGACATCCATTTTGGTCTTTTCTTCCTTCCCTGCTTTTTAATGACCTTTTGCTTTCTTAATGTATGAAGTTCTTGATGTCATTCCACAACTTGTCTGGCTTTGGTTGTTGGCATTTAGTATGTCAAATCTATTCTTCAGATGGTCTCTAAATTCAGGTGTGACATACTCATATTTTGGCTCTCATGAACTTGTTTTAATTTTCTTCAGCATCAAATTAAGAGTCATATATAAGCAACTGATGGTCTCTTCAACAGTCGGCCAGTCGGCCCCTGGCCGCCTTCTGACTGATGATATTGAGCTTCTCCAATGCCTCTTTCCACAGATGTGTCAATTTGATTCCTGTGTATTCTATCTGGTGAGGTCCACGTGTAAGGTTCCTGCTTATATTGTTGAAAACAGGTATTTGCAATGAATAAGTCATTGTCAGTCTTGCAAAACTCTATCACACAATCTCCAGCGTCATTTCTATCACCAAGGCCATATTTTCCAACTAACAATGCTGCTTCTTTGTTTCCAATTTTTGCATTCCAACCACCAGTAATTATCAATACAACTTGATTGCATGTTTGTTCAATATCAGACTGAAGAGTGAAAATCTTTAATTTCTTCACCTTTGGCTTAAACAGCTCAGGCATAAATAGTCCTGTCAGCAGCTCTTCCTTGTAGGTATACCAATACTACCTTATCACTAACAGCACTATACATCAGGACAGATCTTGAAATGTTCTTTTTGATGATGAATGTGATCCATTCCTCTTCAAAATGGTCATTCTTGACATAGTAGACCATAGGATTATCTGACTCAAAATGGCCAATATCAGTCTCAGCTCACTAATGCCTAGGATATGGATCTCTATACATTCCATTTCATTTTTTACAACTTCCAATTTTCCTAGATTCATACTTCTGTACATTCCAAGTTTCGATTATTAATGGATGTCTACAGCTGTTTCTTCTCATTTTGAGTCGTGTCACA
The DNA here is from genome assembly GCF_000298275.1 of Orycteropus afer afer. Lineage (NCBI taxonomy): Eukaryota > Metazoa > Chordata > Mammalia > Tubulidentata > Orycteropodidae > Orycteropus > Orycteropus afer. The sequence goes on along the minus strand of NW_006921899.1, from coordinate 1,527,081 downwards.
TCAGCAAATGAAGGTCAAGCAAGCGTTACTCCATCCATGTCACTGAGGTCGACTCTACTGTGAGGAAGCAGCTCTTCCCAGTTGTATTATGAGTGCCTTCCAACCTGAGGGGCTCATCTTCTGACATTGTACCAGACAATGTCTCCCTGAGATTCTTAAGTTTTTCAGTGATCAGTTTTTTCAGGAGTGGACCCGGCCATATTTTTTCCCTAGTCTATCTTAATCTGGAAGCTTTGCTGAAACCTCTCCACCACGGTTCACCCTGCTGGTAGTTGAAAGACCTGTGGCATAGCTTCTAGCATCACAGTAACACTTAAGCCACCACAGTCTAGGAAACTGACAGATGACTGGTGGACAAGCAAGCTAGGAATCACCTTTCATCACCCTCATAACAAATTGGTTCAAACCAGTGATCACTTTCTGTTGATTCTAACGTCTTTATCTCCAGTGGATTAGGTTCTCCTGTCTATTGTCTTACTTCGGGGCTCTGAAACTTCTCATTGGCTAAGGCAACAAATCTCTACTTGGCTTTGCTATTCTCCGTCTCCTTTTGTCTTTCCTCTGCCAATGTTTTTTCTTCTAAGGTATTTTCAATCTATAGTAAAAAATATTTTTCTTAAACATAAATCCAAATTGTCATTCCTCCATTTAAAATTCTTTAATGTCTTCCCCTTACTTTCAGAATAAAGTTCACACCCCTAACCACCTCATGATTTAAAATGTACCTAGTTTTCCAGCCTCTTCCAGCCTCTTCACCTTCCCTTTATCATTAATCCTGATTCCCTCACCCTATTTTGCATTTTTTGGTACTATTATATGGAACCACTTGCAATTTCTCCAGCGTGGTTTTAGATGCCTTATCATGTTTCTGGGCCTTTGAACATGCTGTTCCCTGAACCAAGAAGACCGTAGCTCCCAACCTGGATAACATACTCTCAACATGACTACATCTAAGATAACTACAGACTAAAAAATAAGGAGCTCTGGTGGTGCAGTGCCTAAGGCATTTGACTGTTAACCAGAAGGCTGGTGGTTCAAACCCATCAGCTGTTCCACGGAAGGAAGATGGGGTAATCTACTTCCATCAAGATTTACTGCCTAGGAAACCCAATGGGGGTCGCTATGAATTGGAATAAACTCAATGACAGTGGGTGGGTTACAGACCAGCATCACCAACACCTTAGCTTTTCACAGTGATTTGCAGTTTAAAAGGCATATTACCTCATTCATTTATTTATTTTACATCACCCGTGTGAACCAGCCCATTTTAATGGATGCTGGAGAGCACAGGGATATTCCAATAGGAGCCCACATCTCCTTTCTCCTGGTCTGGGTGTCTTTTTTAGTAGGAGAACGTCACTGATACCAGCTTGTCTATCATTGGTGAATGTAAACTTGAGCTGATTTAATTTTTTTCCTCTTACCTCCAGAAAGGTCCATCTTATTGCTCTGTACATTTTCTTCTGGTGAGTCTCTCTGAAGTAACAAAAAGCATGTTAGCAGATCTTAATTTAACAATGAAGACAGATAAAGAACTGTGTCTCATTATATATGAAATCAAGTAAATGATACAGCTTTCTTTTCCATTTCCAAACATTAAAAAAAGACTTAACAAAAACACATTACGATCAATGTTTTCAGCTATGTGACTTCCAAACCATAAAAATAAAGAAGGCTTGAAGGCCAGTTTTATTCTAACTTCAAGAACATTCACAAATACTTAAAGAATAATTTGTTAAGAAAACAAAACAAAAAAAAATGGTATTAAGGAAAATATATGGACCACTATTAAAAAGGGGATAAAGGGGAAGACTGTTAGTAAAACACGCTTACCGAAAAATTGATATTTGAAAACTGTTTAACAAACGGATTGATCCACGTTTCTTCTTGTTTGTTTCCACCTTTCATCATTCCCTTTATAAGATAAAGAGTAGAAAAGATGCCATGGCCATCTCCATTTATTTGGGTAGAGTGATGGATTAATAAAACTTCAAGACAATTCCCAACTCTCGTTTTTAGTTAATAATTTCTCCTCCAATCAACTTTTATCAGTTGTAACAATTAAAAATCAACTTATTTGATTTTCGACTTCCTTTGCTCCAGTCCTCTGGTATAGCTGTAATGTACAGAGACGTCTCTAAAGGCGAGGCAGTCAGAAGGAGAAGGCAAACGCAAAGGGCCTGAACGACCCCATGAGGAGAAAGGGCCGCTGACAATGAGGACTGACTGACAGGCAGCTCCAAAGTTACAAACCGACTGTGTTCTAAAACATTATTTATAATTTGGATTTTTTAAAATTTCACGCCAGAACAAAGTATAAACGGTATTCAGGTTATCAGGTTAGTCCAAAGAAACTAACCCCCAGTTAAATTATGCTGTATGTACTGTACTGAAAAACCACCAGTATTTGTATATGAAAATTACTTTACATTTCCAATTCCTGTTGCCAAGAACATGATATCCCCAGCAGTAGCCAGAGCTGGGATTCCTCCCAGGAGTGCTGACTTCCTGTGGCTGGCTGGGGTGTAGGCAGGACAGGAAGGACCCTGAGACATGCATCGAGAGAATGAAGGGTCTTTGATTAGCAGCCTGGTGGACAGGGAGGCTTGTCAGCCGTCAGGACCCAGGTCTCCCATTTATGTGAAGACATTAGGGCCATTCTCAGCCTGTGTCTCCCACTGCTGATGCCTGTTCCTTCTGACTGTGGAATAGAACACAGCTTCACAGTCTACCCCCTAAATGCATGTCTCTGAAGCAAGCCCCTAACTCTTTCAGGTTCCTGAAGGCATCTTTGAATCCTTTCTCTTTCACCCCGCTCCCACGTCTTAACTAGTTACCAGTCCTTCTGTCCCTTCTGTTCTGAAATGTCCCTCTAGCAAGTCCCCTCCAGAGTACATTCACTGTTTCCCCTTCAGGCCCTCATTTCTAATCCCAATCCATACGGAAGCTTCCTTACTGAGACACCTAACACTGCTCTCTCCTCACTTCAATTTATCTTTCACAGTCTCACTGCTTAGTTTACTTTAAAAACTTCTTAAAAATAAAAAACAAATCAAAACAGAAACTAATGTCTCCTGCTGCTTAATTTCAATGGCTCCATATTTTATACAAAATAAAGTTCAAAATCTTTGGAATGGTAGTGAAGGCATTTTACAATCTGCCCCTTGTCCAAGCATAGAGCCACATTCCTCACTGCTTCTTTCTAGAGAGTCTACATTTTAGTCACACTGGGCTACTCTCTTTTTAACACATACCACCCCCAGGCATCTTCCAAATTTAGGCTGACATTCTTACGAAGCTCTCCTAATGCCCCCATACTAGACTGCGAGCTCCGTGAAGGGACAGCTCTTATCTTAGTGTTTTTGAATCCCCAGCACCAAGCACAGTACCTGGCACACAGCAGAGGCTAAATAAATGTTTGCAGTTGCTTTCTAAAGATTTTTACTAGTAGAAACAAAGGAGATAGAGTAAAAAGGCTACACACCCTTTCCCTTCTCCTTTTTTTGCCACTCAGACCCTGTAAGGAAAGACAAAGTCACAAAACAGCATGGTCCAGTGGGAAGAACACAGGGTTGGAATTGGAAGACCTAAACTTAAGTGCCTGCTCTGCCACTTACTAGCTATGTAACTGTGGGCAAGTCACCATCCTTTCCAGTCTCAACCTCCTCATCGGCATCCTCTCAGAAGGATCAAATGATACGTAAAACAGGTAAAAGCGTCTCATAAGCTATAAGGCAAGGCAGCAGGCAAATTTGGCCAAATGAAAAATAAATAATGAGAATGGCAAGTCCTAGACTTAGAATCCCAGGATTAAAGGGGAGGAACCTTGGCAGTCAGCTGAGCAGCTACATAGTGGGTATTTGACCTCTAAGGTTCCTTAAAAAGTCAACACTCACAACCAGGGTGAGGAGGGGCATATGAGAATCACCTGGGAAACTGGCCACATATTTTAACAAATGGTCTCCAGGAGACTCTGACATGGGCCCTCAACAGCACCTCTTAGGGGTCAGTGCTCTGGATTACGAGTTCCCAAAGCTGGCTCTGCGTGAGAAACGTCAGGGAGCTGGTTCAGAACAAGAGGCTGGGTCCAGTCTCCACAACTTCAGTAGCCTGGGATGTGTTCTCACAGGCAGCCAGGTTTGGGAATAAGATTTGTCCACGTATCGAAGCAAAATAAAATTCAGCCAATCTAGGGATTTCCGTCACAGGACCTTTAGGGTGGGGGAGGGCCGGAGGTGGGGATGAACGAGGAGGATGGTGACTCTGGGTAAGGGGGGCCAGGGACTGCAGGTGAGGAGGCGGAATGGGAGATGAACTGGCAATGGGATGGAAGGAGGCACCGTGGAGATTTGCCCTTCTCTTCTTCCTCACCACTGCAGGCACCACCCTGGGGTGAGTGGCTGTCTCAGGCAGCACTGGTGGAGGGGGAGGAGGAGAGAAATCCCAAGCTGTAGCAGTGGGGAGAAAGGAAGTTCCTGTGGTCTTCGGTTTTGCTAGGTGGCTGCCCATACGAGAAGCTACGCCTAAGTTGGGGACTGCCTGGACTGTACTGACTGCCATAAATGGGCAGGCAGAGTATTAATTTTCTGTGGGTAAACTACCTTTGGAATTTAAAGCTTCAAGGACCTTGCCCTTGAAATGTTTACCTTCGATGACATTTTCTTTGTATATGGCGGCCAATTTAAAGATGAGTTTAGCTCTTGAGATGAATTACTATTCCACATTCCAATCTCTACATCCTCTTCCTCTTCCCAGCCAGTGGGGCGATTTCCAGGCAATGGCGCATCATCACCACACCAGCCATCTTGCATAGATTTTGGCCCTGTTTATAAATTTATGACACAAAGAGCAACATGCTTTAATAAAGCAACTCTTTCTGCATGAAAGAACTGCAAAGGGGTAGGTACTTAGAAAAGAAAAGAAAAATGTCACTTTTCTTTTCCTAAACCTAGAATGAATGTATTATACTAAGCTTAAAGTTTCATTAAACAAGAATTTATTTTCACTAATAATTTCAAGAAAACCTGTTCTAGAGGGATCCTGAACAAGGACAATGGTGGCATTCTTGTTTTTACCCACTTACACTCTGCATAATAACATACAGGGCAAAGAGGATGGATGAAATTTAAGAGAATTAATTTTGACATATATTTTCAAGGTGATGGCCAAAGGGCATTGGAAATCACAACCAGAAAGCACCTTATTTCCACACCTGATCTGCAGGATTCCCAGGTGTTATCCTGTACACAACCTCTAAGACAGCGACAAAATACGGGGATTTGAAGGGCAGGGTCCCTTCCGAGCTATGTCTGATCTTCCGTATACTTTCCAGGGAATCATCTGGAACCTGACAGTCTGAGACTTATCCCCACGGCTATGCTATTCAGCTCTCAGGCTGGATGGCATGAAAGTTACTAGACTCCTTCTGGACAATTTAATTTGTTAGAGTACAATTTAGATTTGATAAAATATATTCAAATCATTAATAGTTACAGTTCCCTAAGAAAAAAGAGTAAAGACAGAAAAATTCAGAAAGAGGAATGAGCAAACTGCTACAAATCCCAAATGCCAAATTCGAAATGGCATCTAGTATGGTGTATGTATTAGCTGGATACGTTACCAAGACAGAAACAGTATTTCAAAATCATAAGCAATGAGTGATCCCCAGCGCTACAAATAGCTACTAGGGATTATCAGTAACTTACCAGACTTGCTTAATGCTTGTGGGCCAACAGAGCTGGAGCCCCATGTGGATGTGTTGGATGCCGCAGTAATGGGTTCCCCCCAGCTGGGACCACTGTCTATGGGTTTACCCCATGCTGAAGTACCATTATCCACAGTTGTGGCTGGAGTAGATGGCTCCCCCCAGGGCTCACCCCAGCCTTTAGAAAGTGTAGGAAAAGAAGTCATCAGCATATGGCAGAGAGGTACAGTGGAACAGGGGCAATAAAGAACACTTGAACAAAGGATGAAGAATTTCATGTTTATGCACTGAATAACACTGTGACGGGCAAAATGATGGCGTCTGTTTCAGGTAAAGAAGACAAATGATTTCCCATTATTACAACCTAACTATATGCTGTGACTTTTCTTTTTCTTTTTCATTTTTACCTTTTCTTTCATAATTGCCCTCTGGGCCTAGAACAGATTCTTGTGAATAATTTTAATTATGGCAAATCATCCTCGTTTGAGGATGAATTTAAGTCTTGGAAATAGGCAAGTCATTCTAAGCCAAATCTAGTAAATTAAAGGTGATCAAGCTGGGTAAATTGTGTATATGTGTGTGTGTGTGTGTGTGTATGTGTTTGTGTGTAAGATTTTTACCAAAAGTGTAATCTTTCAACATCCCTTACTGGAAAAACTAACTATAAGACTAACAACAGCTACACACCCTACTCTTCTATTTTATACATGCTGAACATTGTTTCTTTTAAAATCTAAATTACTAGGTTGTGCAAAGAAAAGAAAATCAAAGCCATAAATAAATACTGTTTACAAGAACCAAATAAACGGGCTTTCCCTTAGAGACATACTTGTTTCTTCTATAAATTAAACCTACATTAACACAATAAACTATCCTCAGATTTTTAAAAATTAGGTCCCGAAAGCTTAGCTCACAAAAACACTCCTCTCTCCATGTCCAAGGCAATGATTATTAATAAAATCTCAATTAACAAAGATAATGCATTCCAATGACATGCTTAAAGAAAATGTCATTGTCAAGATGACAGGAACAGACAGGAGTCAGATCCTTGTCCTAAGAGAGGAAGATGGGGATATACTCGCAAGGTATTGCCAAAGGTGTGACGGACACACACACAGAGGCTGTAACTAGGAGACATATATTTCATGCCTATAGAAGTAGATCCCTTCAAGGGCAAATATGCTCTCGTGTGCCACTGAGTTGATTCCAACTCATAGTGAGCCCGAGGACCAACTGCCCACAGAGTTGCCTATGCTGTAAACTTTACAGGGCCAGATCAGCAGCTCTTTTCTCCTGCACAGTTGCTACTGGGTTTGAACCACTGACCTTTTAGTTAGCAGCCAAGTGCTTAACCAGTGTGCCACTAGGGCTCCTTAAGGCCAAATACAGTTCCTAGTATTTAGACTACTGTACTTAGATATAAGAAGCCCTGGTTGTGCAGTGGTTAAAGTGCTTGGCTGCGAAGCAAAGGTCAGCGGTTCAAACCCACCAGCTGCTCTGCAGGAGAAAGATGAGGCAGTCTGTTTCTGTAAAGATGACAGCCTTGGAAACCCCATGGGGCAGTTCCACTCTGTCGTCTAGGGGCGCTGTGAGTTGGAATCAACCACGGCAGTGGGTTTAGTGGGTACTTAAGATACTTAAGAAGGTTGGGCAATCTACTTCCGTAGTGATACCGCCTCGGAAACCCAAGGAGGGGTTGCTATGAGTCAGGTCCGACTCGATGGCACATTAACAACAACAACAGATACTTAAGAAATAAACCCACACAGTAATGGCATGATTCAGAACTAAGAAACATGCACCATCCGACTCCAAACAACGCAAACTCACCGGAGCCACCGCCTGCCTCTTTGTTTGCGACGGCACTTGCCGGCGGCAGCAGCTGATGGACCTGCGCTTGCTGGTCAGAACGGTTGCTGCCGTTCGGGATGTTTTTGTTCCACATGTTCACATTTTTGTAGTTGTATTTGCTTGGGTCTCCCCAAGCTGAAGTTCCATCGTCGATCTCCATTTTGCGACGTATGGATTCCGGGGACGGCTCCTCCCAGCCTGTTGGCTCTTCCTCTTTTGCGGGAGCTGGTATAGGCCCCCCCAGCCAGCCCGTGCCAGGAGGTTTGCCTGTAGCTGGTGGGATTCCCCAAGATCCAACAATGTCTTGTTGCTTGTTCCAGTCCGGGGAACTGACTGGCTTGGACGAATCTCCCCAGCCCAGAGACTGATTAGGCTTTGGAGGCTCTCCCCATCCCTGGGCAGGATTAGCTTTACAAGACTCATCCCATCCTGATGAATTATTTGGATTTATGTTATTTCCCCAAGTAAAAGAGCTAGTTTTACCAAGTTCATTCCAACCAGACACGGACCTGTCACTGTCACTACCTCCTGAGCTGGATTTCTTATTGGCTTCACCCCAATGGTTGTTCCTAGAAGTTTCTCCCCAGCTATCGCTGGCAGAAGTGGACCACGCTTGGTTTGATTTTTGCCCATCACCCCATCCCTGTTTGTTCTTTTGCGAATCACTCCACGCAGACCTCTCTTCTTTGCAGTTACCCCACTGATTGCTCTTGACTATTCCTGTAGCAGCAGAGTCATCTTCCCATCCCCCCTGGCAGTTTGAGCCTTTGGAATCTCCCCACCTTAGAGCAGGTTTGGGATCTCCCCACCCCGATACAGATGAGGTATCGTTACTATTAGGGCTAGTCTTATCTACACATGCCCCTGAGTTAAAAGTCTGTGTTGCAGAGCTTCCCCAGGCCTCTGTCCCATTGTCAGTCTTTCTTTCCCCCCTAGGTGATGTCTCAGTATCCCAGGCAGTATTCTGCTTAATAGGAGTCTGTCCCCAACCAGAGTTGGACAGGACACGTGGATCTAAGTCAGTTCTGTTCACAATGCTTTGGAGTAACGTGTGCTGATCCATTTTCCTTCTGTCTCTGCTCTGACTCTCCCCTGTTACCTTTTCCTCGAGGCGTCCAGTGCTTTCTGTACTCCCCTCACTCTCTGCTGTCCCTCCTGTTTTGGCCCACACACTGCTTTGCTCATTTGTCTGAGATGTGGCAGAACCCTGATCCTCGTCCTCAGTAGATTTCCATCCATTTGTAAACTTCTTACCATTGCTGTTTGCACTATCATTGGAATGCTGATTGCTAGGCAGTTTGTTCCACTCCACGCTGGGTACATTAGTGCCAGTGTTTTGTGCAGGGGCTCCCCATCCTCTTCGACTTCCTCCAGAATTTGCACCATTTCCACTTCCCCATGCTGCACTCTGGGAACTCGCTGCCCCAGACTCCCACACACCTCCTCCTTTGTTTGTGTTAACTTGAAAGTTAGTGCCCATAGGCCCATTTATGCCAGGCTGCATTAGAGTTGCATTCACAGTGTCACCATTAGCTTGGCCATTAGAGCCTGAACATTTGTCTCCAGAGTAATTAGAACCATAGGCACTCCATGTAGTACCGTAAGAGCCTCCGTTTTTTGACTCTCCATTGCTAAGGTGAGAAATGGAAGTGCCGTTCATAACTGATGGAGCCTGTATCTGAGGATGATTCATTGTGCTCACACGCCAGGCCCCTGGATTACTAGGCAGTTCATTATTCTGTACTGAACCGGAGTTTGGTAAACTAGAGGTCATAAAGTTAGTAGTGTTATTTGGTCCAGTCATTTCAGTGGTAATATTCTGAGGTTGACCACTGAATGAAACCTTCGGTGTACCACTTACTTCAGATTCACAGGTTTCCTGAAGGCTTCCCCAGGTACCTTGGGTAGAAGAACCGCCCACGTTAGAGTTAATACTCTGATTGTTAGGCATCTGGCCCACGGTACTGCAGTGAATAGTGATGCCAGAACTGCCACTCCCTACCGGCCCTTTGAGGGCAAGCCCACTATTCTCTAATACCGGCCAGGCACCATGGTTGCTAGCTGAATTCAAAGTGCTTGGATTTAACCCTCCATTGGATGAAGAACTTACAGTGCCCCAAGCACTCACTCTATTGTTGCTGCTTTCTGATTGGCTTTCAGGAGCATCCACAGAGACCTGACATGTGCTTATTATGGCTCCGTGGGAGAAACCCCAAGGCCCAGTACTACTTCCATGGCCCACATTATTGCTGTTGCTACCAACCACGAACTTGTTTTGGGAACTGAGTCCAGTACTATTCCGAAGCCCGTCTTTTTCGCCACCTGTGCTCCCTGAAGCCATGATAGTGATGTTTCTCTCTGACTCAGCACTGGAGGCAGAATCAGCATCCATACATTCTGAAGCCAGCTCTGGATCACTGCCAGGGATTACAGGCCATGCTTCTTGGTCAGAGTCGTTCACAAGAGCATCCTTACAACTTGTGCTAGAGTCACTTGCAGAAGACACAGGTCCACGCTGGGAACTTTCATAATGGGATCCAGAAGTACTGTGGTTTGTATCTAGAATGAAGGAGAAGTACAACACTTTATTAAAGTGTTAGTCGTTTCACAGCAACACTAAAAACCTAAGAAATATGATGATTATAAATGTATGTGGTTTCTCAACTGTAATAAGATACAACACTGGCAGTGTGATTACAGGGCACTGGGTATCCCCCAGCCACCAACTTTCCATATCCAGTAACTCCAGACAAGCAGGGAATTTGCTGCATTGACCATGTCACTATCCTAAGAGCCCAGAGCAGTACCTCAATAAATATCTGCTGAATGAACAAACTGCTAACTTATCAGCAAGTAAAAGAATTCTGGGGTCAGTAGGAATGGGCTAGGAGAGTGGAACCCAGGCTCCGAGGCTCGATATGGGAAAGAAGGGCTTGGAATGTGACAGAATGGGTCAACCTTGGATGAACAAACCTATTATTAGGAATCAACCTATTCATTCTCTCTTTACCTCTCTCCTTTCCTAGAACAGCTTTTTCACATAAATGCCTTAGGAAGCCACAAGACTACAGGAACATCAAAGCCTTTCCGGCATATTTCAATTTCATTACTGTCCATATTCCACGTGAAATACTGCACATAAATAAGAGTATTTTCAGTACCTCCCACCTCCCATAAAAATTTATCTTTATAGCCATTCTTATTAAGAGACAACAGAAAATAATGGTTAATTGATATACTGAAGATTACAGAACTATTACGATTATTGTACGCAGGGTTGCTATGAGTCGGAACCGGCCTGAAGGGACCTAACAATAATAACAACACTACTGTAGGAATCAGAGTAACACGCAGGGCTTTTCAATGATACACACGCTCAAGTCATGTCCCAGACCTAAAGAATCAACCTCCAGGGGTCGCAGGCTTAGGAAAGAAACTTAACTCACTCACTATAAGGGTACTACTCATATGCAAATCAGATCCAACTTAGGTGATTTTCTCTCAAAGCGCTACTGTTAAGACGCAAAGATGGTGAGCCAGAAAGAGTGAAAGGAAAAAGGAACTAGAGAAAGAAGATGTATATACATTTTAAAGTCCCTGGTTACTGACTTCCACACACTGCTTAAGAACCATTTCTGTAAGGTGACGAACAAAGCTTGTCTTCTGTCAGGGCCCAGTGCCCACTGTGAAGAATCTTCTCATGAACTAAAGGGTACCAAAATGTCAGACAGTCTCAGTAGGGAAAAAACCAACCAACACACCAGCAGCCGTGCCCCCACCTGCACAAGCAGTAACACACCAACCAATGGTCAGCACTGAGTACCCTGTGTCATGGGCACGCTTCTCACTGAGTCTCCCAGAAATCACAGCACACAGGTATTATCCACCCCGTGCAAGGGAGCAAAGTGAGGCTCAGGGGTTACCTTGCAGAAAGTCAAGTGGGAAAAGCAGGACCTGTTAGAGGCAATAATGCAAAGTAGGAAGAACCTGGCTGGAGTCCTAGAGACATCTAGGTTCACGTTTGGATCCTATTTAGTGGCTATACGACCTAATCTGGGTACACAGTTAGTACTCTTTTACCTGGTTGTTTCATTCACCACAGCATCGCATGTAAAGTGTTTAGCTCAGTGCCTGCTACAGTTACAGCGCTCCACGAGAAGCAGCTAGTGTAGGATGAAGAGCACAGATTCCGTGAGAGTGCGTGGTTTAAAACGCACCCTACCATTTAATAGTGTGTGACCGAAGGCAAGATTCTAAACCTCTTGGTGCCTTAGTTTCCCCATCTGTAAAGTGGAACTACTAATAGCACTTATCTCAGATCGTTGATGTGAGGTTTAAATGATTAATAAATAAAAGTGCTTTAATCACATCTGACCTGGGCTAGGTGCTTAACGAAGTGAGGATGACTGCATCATTACTGAATGAACGCTAATCATCTTTCAGCCCTGCTATCAAAGCACGTTTTTCACTGTTTCATGACTCCCTCATGAAGAAGAAAATGAGAAATCATATAACCACCTAGTTACTTGAAAATGCCACTTGGATACTTCAAACTAGCTCCTGGATTACACCCCCAAAAACTCCTCCTCCAAAAGGGGGGAAAAGTACCATTTCTTTACCAATTTTCCTCATCTCAGTAAATGTCCTAAAACCTAGTATTTCTCCTTGATTACTCCCTGGGCACAGCCAAATTCAAAACATCACCAACTCCCAGCCCACCCCTTTCTACAGATCAAGGAGAGAGCCGATGTGGCCAAACTGCGCCTGCTGCCGCTGCTGGCTCTGCTGTGTGTCGGCCTCCTGCACAAACAAGGCGGGAGTGAGACACGGAGGCTGGGCCGCCAAAATCAGCTGCCCACGTTGAAAGCAAAGGCTTTGAACTCTGCAATGACAGACACACGTCGGCAGCATTCCCATCCCGGCAGGAAGAACACCATTACTCAACCCTGGGCTAGAAGGACTAATCAGTGAACTATGACTCCCCAGAAACAAGAGGTATAGACACTAGAAAAGACACATTTAAAAAAAAAAAAAAAAAAGGATCCTAATCATAAAAATCACAAAAACTACTTGGAATGAAGCTAGCAAAAACAGCTAAGAGTCCTCCAGGATTAAATTTTACTTCAGAACTAAAAGACAACTTAAGTACAGAAGCTTATTCCTAGGTAGAAAGATATCATAATACTTTTTCTAAGTTTGTTTAAGAATCTGCTATCAAAAGTTTGTAACATAATAAAAAGTGATGTCAAAATTCACATAAAACCAACGGGAGAAAGACTGAAAACAAAACAAAACAAACTCCAAGGCAGAGGTAGGAGGGAAGAATGTGCGTCATTGCACAACGAACTGGGACTATCGCAGCTATAAAGTGTTTGATGAACAAAAGAGGAAGCCTGCAACAGGCCCAAGTGCAGGAATTGAGTACACGCCGAAGGTGAGCATTTTAAATCATGGAGGAAAAGGAGTATCACAGTTGACAAATGTTTTTTAAAACTGAGACAATACCTTAATAATTTCAAATGATTAAAGCATTAAAAGCGAGAGAGGAAATTATTAGTAAGAATTTTATACATAAAATCAAAGAACAAAACCATAAAGGAAATGCAATATTTGATCACTTCTAAAAAAGTGAAAATTTTTGTTTCAGAATACACCAAAAGCAAAACAAACAAACAAAAAAAAACCAGCAAAGAAACAACAAAACACATTTTGCAAATCGTTCTATCAGTCAGAAAAGAAAGTGAAAATTTCTCTCAGATTCTGGTCTTGACTGGTTTACAAGAAGCGGTGGTCCTTTTTGCTGTCCTCCCCCAAGTATTTTAGGAAAATAGAGAAGAGGTAGTGACAGAAATTATTGGCTGAAATTTATTTTTAATCTGGAACCTACTTGATACTTTCAACAAAACATATTAAAAGGCTATTTTAAAAACTGGGCTATCAAGAATGGATCATAAGAGTCTAATTTTAGGTTAAGAAAAGGGCTGTCATTTAGAAAGAAAATCAGAAGGTCGTGGCGGTTGGGGGGGGCGCGCTATTCTAACTGAAGACCGAAGCGGAGCTCCTCAGGAGGCCCAGAGGCAGAGACGAACTCAGAGTCTCAGAGTCGGAAGAAACAAGCCAAATCACAGACCCTCCTTACAGCCGACGAAGCCAAAGCCCGTCATTACAGATAATCTGCGAAATACCATCAGGCAGAAGATGAACAGTAAGCTCTGCCGGGCAACGGAAAGAACCAGTGACGGTGTAAAGCTGTGTGCTAGCAGGGAAGAGAGGCAGCAGTGAAACGCTACTGAGAGGAGACGCAAAGCAGGAACTTTTACACACTGCACTGCCGTAAGGGAAGTAACGCTGAGCTGTACGGAAGAAATGTCTGAAACCAAAACGCCATCGGTGTCCTATCTCAGTTACCAGTGAACTAGGGACCACGCCTCAAAACGAACAGTGTGCCACAGGACACCTACTCAGAAAGGTCAACACCAGGCAGGGCAAAGACTGGTGGGAATTCAAGTCATCTATAAGAAACAGCACTATTTATTCAGGAAGAGTCTAGATCCCTGTAAAGTCACGTATTTTTCTTATTAAACGAATAGGCTGTAACAAGTAAGATAGTTTAATACGTGCTTTCTGCCTTAAAGGCTTTCAAGCTCACCAGAAAGGAAAAGGCTTCAGAAGTAACCAGTACTTAAGTCTTCCACCGTCTCCAGGAAGTTCGAGACAGGCCCACTGGGAATAAAGAAAGAAAACCTTACAAGCACAGTTTTTAAGTAACACGCCAAGTGAGAAAGGTCAAAACGTCTTTGTCAGTGTTTTCGTCTGTCGTTTAGGTGGCAGCTAACTTTTTTCTGTAGGGTTCAGACAGGAAACAGTTTCAGCTCTGCAGACCAAATGGCTCGGTGGCAACCACTCGATTCTCCGCTGGTAGCCAGAAAGCAGCCAGAGACAGTATGCAAATGGATGGGCGTGGCTGCGTCCCCATAAAGCTGCAAAAACAGGTACAGAATGACCTGTCCTAGACCTCCGCTGCTGTTAGTTGTCCTGCAGTTGATCCCGGTCCACGGCAACCCCAAGCAGGTCGGCAGGCCTGTCTTCTGAGGTGCCTCTGCTGGGTCTGAACAGCCGACCTTTCGGCTAACAGTCAAGCAGCACTGTTTGCACCTCCCAGGCTGCAGCCTTGTTCTAGGCCACAGAAGACAAAAGCAATGCCACAACCAAATGCAATGTTCGAACCACGACCGGCTTCGGATCTGAGAAGTGGGGTGAGTGGGGGGAGGGCGTTAGGTAGACAGCCACACAGTACATTCATGGGACTGCTGTTGTTGACCAGGTGCCAAGTGGTGAGTTCTGCAACTAGACAGTGGTGGCAGCAGTGGGAGGAGAGGGGAAAGCTGAGAAACACTGAGTTACAGCAGCAAGACACGGTCAGCCAGGGACCAGGAAGAGATGAAGGGAGAATCAAGCACGATTTCAAGGTTCTGAGTAGGCGACTGCATGAACAGAGATGCCAATCTTTTTAGCAAGGGCATGCAAAAGCAGCAACTGGTGTGAGGGTAAGATGAGTTCAATTTGGACACGTTGAGTTTGAGGGACACACCACCAGCCTAAAACTGGGGGAGGTGTGCAACAAAGTCATGGGAGGGAATAAAATCTACCAGGGAGGATGGTAAAAAGAGACCTAGGTAGTGGATGAAATCCTGGGGAACTTGAGAACTGGTTAAAGAAAAATGACGCAGATCGTAACAGAGGAACAGAGAAATCCAAGGAAAAAAAGAGATGTGGTAACACAGAGGTCAAGGAATGAGCTTCACGAAGAAGGAAGCGATCAAAAGTAAAAAAACAGAGGTTATCTATTAAGATCAAAACGGAAAAATCTGGGTTAGACATTCAGAAGATCTTAGACTGTTTTCAGTCAAGTGAGCTGGGGTCAGATTATAGAAGACTGAAGTAATGTGTTCGAGATTACAATTATAGACAGACTACTCCTTGAAGAATTCTGAGCAAAAGGGAGGAAATAGTATAATAGCCTCAAGAAAACAAAGAACATTTTTATAGTCCAGAGGAAGGTGCAGGCTGAAAGTAAAAAGTGGGAGTTATGGGACAGCAAGGATGTGCAAAGACAGTCAAGAACACAAAGGGATGGACAGTATTATAATCTTTCAACACTTTCAGAAACTTCAGTTACACTTTCTTCTTTTTGGTTAAAATAGCCCCAGTTGTGGTCATTCACTATTATACTCCAAATGTCCTTGAGCTTCTTTTTTTAAAAAATGATGACATACTTCAAACACAGGAAAGGTTATAAAGAGTAATGTAAAACTATTCATGTACCCCTACATTAGGAAACGGATCACTGATACAGTGAACTCTTGTGTACCTCCTCCCTTATTACATCTCCTTTCCTCTCCTCGCCACGCAAATCTTTGCTATATTTGAATTCATCCCCAAGCGATACATAATGTTGTTTTGCATGCTTTGTATTTTATATAAATGGTATTGTACTGTAAATAAACAGAAAGGCATTCTTAGGACAACTAGCAGAAATGTGAACATGACATATTAAAGATACTGTTGCAATGTTAATATTCTTTTGGTAAGGGGTGATAATGGTATAGTAGCTGTATAGGTGACTACCCTTATTCTTAGAAAATTACCTGAGTAAGTACTAAAGGTTAAGGTCATGATATTTACTACTCAATTTTCAAATGGCACAACAGTAATGAACGTGTGTGTGCACATGGGGGCACGTGTGCGCATACAGAAGAGAGAAAGATGCTTTACAGTCAACCATTAACAACTACTGGATCTGGGGAGGGTGTAAGGGTACTCCCTGTTCTATTCTTGTAACTTTTTCTGAATATACAATGTCAGTGGAGTGATAAAAAGTGGGAACAGAACACTTAGGCCCATAAGAACAATACTCCTCCCAGTCCTGTTAAGCATCTCAGTCCACCAAAAGCCCTCATTACATGGCCTATGGGTCCCCCAAATTCAAAAGTTATTTGAGCAGGAGCAGAGCCTGCTCCCTTAGGGCTCTAACAAGTTAAGTGCAAAGAAGAGCTGTCAAAAGTATAAATTAAAGCCATCAGTAAGCATCTGAAGTGCAGGCCCACACTGGTAGCCTAGTGGCTCAGCCACAGAGCTGTCCAGTTTGACCAGCAGAGGGTTCTACAAAATTCAAAACAAGGACCTGCAGGGACTCAGGCAGGGTCCCTGACAGACACATTTACTGCCTTCCCCATGACTTTCCATCTTCCACTTCACTTACCTGCTAGTCTGAGAAGGCATTTAGTTTGTGATTCCTGATTTATAAGACACCTAATCCCACTGAAGTATTCCTCCCACCTCTGACCACACTGAATAATCGAGAACTACATGATAAGAGGGCAGGGAGCCATACCCAGCACTTGTCATTTTTACCATGAACACCAAGTAAATTTCTACATATCACACTCCTTGCTTTAAAGTTACTTCCTCCATTAACTCTGTTCAGGAAACAAAAAAGCCAAATGCAAATACCAATAGACAAAAATAAAAACAGTTAAGACTGTGTTCCGCAATTTTGAACTACATGTAATCACACCACATAAAGTTGGCGTTTCTGGGCTGCTACTCACACTGTTATCCCATCCAGTACGCTGCTCTCATCAATCACTATGCTAAGTCCTCAAATTCCCACTCTCTAAAATGAAGGTGATATTCTCTCACCAGTAAAACGAAGATGCACTGAGTTAATACAGTGTGTGGGTCACAGTAAGCATTCCCAAGGTTAGCTACTAAAATCATCACCACTATCAGTAACAATGCTTCAGGAGTCAAGACAGAGGTCCCTGAGCTGTTTGAATGCAGCACTTTGAACCCACCCAGAGGCTCCTCAGAAGACAGGCCTGGTGGTCTGCTTCCAAAAGGTCACAGCCCTGAAAGTCCTACGGACAGTTCCACTCTGCACAGCAGAGGTCACCATGAGTTGGAATCAACCTGAGGGCAAGTAAGAACCACAACAGGAGCCAGGACGGACCTGACGCCTCTGCGAAGCCTTCCCTGATTTGCTGACTCCCCACAGTCTACTCTGTGGCAAGAGAGTTTAATGTAAATAAGTGACATATGCTGCCAAGTGGGGACGCACATCGTTTCTAAAAAGACAAAAGCACCAATCTGGTTCTTCATAATGTTTTCCCTTCATCACCTGCTTTCTCCAGTTGTCCTCAGACTTAATTTCAGACCTCAAGTAGATTGTGGCAACCCTGCTGGCCTCTGTCCTAACTGCCACACTAACGTCCCTTCAAATGCAGGCAGCGTGTTTTTCCTTCTTAGTCTTTTTTGACAGCTTCCTCCTCTACCCACACCTTCTCATCTGAATATGCACCTATAACACTTTTGTTTTATTTTCACCCATATTCATTTTTGAGAAACAAGATTCTTTACACCCACTGTTTCCATTTCAAAACAGCTTTGTTTTTACACTGACCAAACTGACAAAGCACAGCCTACAACACATCATTTTCTAAACACACAATCCCACCTCCCTGCTTATTTTGTTAATTACCATACCACCACTGCTTAGCCCAGAGTAGATACCCAAACATTTGTCGTATAATCAATCTCTCCTAAGGATTCAGCCACATTTTCACATCATGCTGACGTGAGTGTGCTTCTGCTTTCAACTTGACTTCCCTGATGAACTTCAAACCAAACCGCTAATTACCTACTATTTGACATTTGTACAAGACCACATGCAAGATGGCTAAGCCAAACTATTCTTCCTGGAAAGTGCGGGTCCTTCTGTAAGAGTTAAGGGGAAGACAATCTATCCAGTGTCCCTATTTGTTCAATAGGGACTAAGCTAGCTACTTGAATGTCTCATACACTTTAATAACCAAAGCAACCTTATATGCTAACCACTACTATTCACGTCTGACAGATTAGTAAAGAGGGTTAGATGAGTTAAGTAATTAGGCCAAGCTTACACAGGCAAAAGTGGCTTGGGGGAGTAGGGAATAGCCATTAACTCAGTATGACAACTTACGGATGCGTCCTTTCCAGTAATACCGGGCTGCTCTAATGGCCACGGCCAGGACACACACACTGCTGTCCTCTTCCTCTTTACCCACCGCAGCCAGTATGCGGCCAAAGCACAGCATGGTCACTAAGAGCATAGCTTTGGAGTCAGAGATCTTGATGTAAGTCCAGGCTCTGCCACTTATTAAGCTGTGAAACACCATAATGTATTACAATGCACAGTTCTCAGTATACATGAGAGAGCACAGAGGTAGAAAGTGATTGATTAACTCTACCCGGGACAGTCAGGGATGACTTGGAGGAGACTCAGACACATGAGCAGTGAAGGAAGCTGCCCACAGTCACACTGCTGGTATACAGTGAAACTGGGATTTAGAAACCAGGTCTATCTGGCTCTAGAAACGTCATTCTTCATCACTTTACTATACCCTCAGTAAGTGCTTGACATGTGTAGTTGGAAAAATGGATGGATGTACAGACAGACCAACAAACTATAAGAACCTATCAGATATGTGGAAACAAATGGGGCTTCGAAGAAACTTGGATCACATCCCAGATTGATTTTCTGCCTCCTAACCATCACTGAACTGAGAAAAGCCATTCTGAGGCAGGCAGAGAACGTGTTTGTCTGTTTGAATGGAATTTCCATAGGGCCAGTCAGTGGTAATGGAGCCATCTCGGGCAAGTTATTTAATGTCTTGGAGCCTCAGTTTCTTCTACTGAAAAATGCAGATAAGAACAACTTAATGTCTAAGAGTAAGGTTATTAT
>NW_006921899.1:1493391-1503549 GCF_000298275.1 Orycteropus afer afer | reverse complement strand
AAGGTTATTGAGGATTAAATGCACTAATATAGGTAACCGCTTAGCACATTAACTTGGGAGAAAAAAAAGGCTCAATTTTAGCTATAAGCTGCTTATTAAAGTGGGCAGAACCTGTAAGGAGAGGAAGTGATTAATAGTAATTTTAAAACTAGGATGGGCAGGTAACTTACAGGAATATCTCAAGACTCCCCATTCGACACCCTACAGAATGCACATTTTGCAGCCCACATACTGGTGAACATATCACCAAAAAGCCACGGACTTGCTACCCTGCTAATGATTAACAGAGGTTGAGCCCCACAGGAAATACCTTCTCTCACCTGACTGGCTTGTGCTGCTCTGTGCCTCTCCGTCACTGTGTGGCTGTTGGTTTAATGCACTGCTCTCTGACTGGCTGTTTAGCACTTTAACAGTAGATCCCAGGTTTGCTGCTATGACAGGAAAATGCTGACCCCTCTTTAGAAGCTGTTTATGTTCCTGGTGGCGAAATCGTGGTGGTACTTCACGAGGATATCGAGGCAAGGCCGCCGCCGGCTGCTGCTGCTGCTGCTGCTGCTGCTGCTGGCTGCTGGCTGTGGCTCGCTTGGCATTATTGTTAGTGCTGGTAGTTGTGGAAGTGCCGTTATTAGAGGTGGCAGGCTGAGGCTGGCTTACACTGGGCTTTATCTGTTCTGGCACTAATCCCAACAAAAGAAAAGGGGTGGAAATGTTAGCCAGGAAAGTGTACCTCCACAGTAAGCCACCTACAGGCAAAGGTACCAAGACAATCCTAAAGGAACACAAACCTTAAATGCGCAGGAATATCTTCATTTCCAGGTTCACGTTTTCTCAGGACAGAGAACTGCCAAGAGTCAAACTGTACTTCTAACCACCCCGTAAAGGCATGGAGACCACTGGCGCCATCCACGGCCAGGATGACAGCTCATGCTGACAATCCCTCTTTCTATATTACTCTCCGATCAGAGAACAATCACTGATTACAAACTATGGAACCAACAATGACTTAAAAGAACAAACGTGGCAAATCCATTTTTGGTAGTTCTGAAACAATACTCAATCCCTGGTAACTTCCTAACCCTGTGTAATGTGTTTGGTCCCTACTTTCTATTTGTGGTAGTAGGGAAATCTTGAGGGGCGGGGAGCAGCTGTGGTAGCTACTCCTGAGCCTGGGGAGATGTTACTGTGACTACTGGGATACATACCTCACCTTGAGTCTCCACCTGAGAGAGACGCACTGCAGTGGCAGGAAACAGAGAGAATGGGAAAGACTACTATTTGAAATGGATGGATGAGCAGCTCAGCCTGGCTGACAAACAAACAGCTGCGTTTCAACAAGGAAGGCTACCTCCTACTCCATCCTCTGGTTCTCCTCCAGCAGGGGCGATGATCCTGCCTCCCCCAGTCTCCCGGGTCCTCCTCGCCCTGGTAGGTGCCAGCACCCCATATGGGGGGGCCCTCCCATGATGCCAATGATGGGCCCTTCTCCTCCTGGGATGATGCCAGTGGGACCTGCTCCTGGAATGAGGTCACCCATGAGAGGCCACGTGCCAACGATGGCTGGGCCCCCTATGATGAAGACCCCTACCCAACCCATGACAGTGCCCACTTGGTCAGGAATGACTCAACCAGGGGCAGAGGGCAGCCCCTTTGGATCAGTTTTACACTGTACTACTTCACCAGGTGGTCACGGTGCTCTGAGTGTTTTCTAACAGGAAACAACAAGGAAGACACCCGCCCCCTTTTCTATCAAAGAGAGAATAGTTTGGAATGGAGTAGTTGACCAGAAAAAAAAAAAAAAAAAAAAAAAATCTTGTTTATATTATGACAGGTGAAAATAAAATTGTCAACTCTTTTAGTGAAAAATATGTTCCCTTTTCTCTCCCCTCTGTAGTCTTTGTGTCTGATAGAGGTGAAGCAGTCTTTAAAACAACAAATAAAACAAAACAGAAAGAACAAAGGTAGTTTCCACCCACCGGTCTCCTTACAAAAGGCAAAGTTCATGAAGTTTTCTGGTCGTTAAAATGTAAAGTGTGAATCAAATAAGGCAAATTCAGAAAATGGAAGTAATACAGAGATAATGAAATTTCATAGAATGAAATCTATGAGACTAATCAATATTGGAAAAATAATCTGGATACCTTGTCTTAAGCCACTCTTAAGAAATAGCCACTTGTCCACTGTATGGACAATGAGAAACAATAAATACTAAATTTCTGGACTCGGAAAGAGAAGCAGTAAGTAAGTAAACAAGCAGATTTCTAGAACCTGAGAAGTATCTTAAGGCCGTGAAGACACTCAAACCCTGGACTCCAGGGCGGCAGCAGGACGGTGTACGAGATCGTGGTGCCACATGGACTTGGGTTTCAGTCCCAGCTCTGTCTTTACCAGCTTTGTGTCTTTTAGCAAGTTGTATAAACTTGACTGAGCATGCTGTCTCCTCTGTAAAATGGGAACAATACCAATATCTCATAGAGCTATTGTAAGGCTGAACACACTACTGTTTAAGAAGCACCAAACACAGGCCTTCCAATGGCTATTATTCAATAACTGTTCAAAATCACCTTGTACTACTGTAACCATTTACTGTTTCTGTGAGATTTTGCTATGTCCTCATATGACTGTCAGGGAAGTGAGACATCCCCATGTTATCTATGAGGACACTCAGAGTAAACTCTTTTCAAAGGCTAAGAGCTCCTGTCCTGGAATTAAAACAGCTGCACCACTCACTAACTGGGTTACTTCTGTGTCTCTTTCCTTGTCTGTACAGTAGGAACAATCTTGGTCCAGTGCCTAGCATACTGTGACCACTCAGTCAAAAGCAGCCTGTTTATGGCCTAAATGCAAAAGTAAATAAATAAATGAAAAGTTACTATCGTGGCCTGATTTTACACACACACACACACAGCAATGTGTATGATGTTATGATAAAGCCTTGGTCTTCTAACAGTGACCCCAACTCCTCCTACCTACTCTCAGCTCTAGAGTATCCTCTCACTTAAGACTCTAGCTACACCACTGTCTTCCTTCCCTGAACTATTAATGAATTTAGTTTATATCACTCATATTGATACTTTTAAATAGATGACCTTGGCCTCTTATTTTTTCAACCTGTTTCTTTAATTTTTCTTAAGCAACGCAACCAAACTATAGTTCAGAGAGAATTACAGGGAAAACTATAAGCATTGCATCTGTTGCTTGGAATTGCTGCCATTCTCCTTGAACCTCGCTGACAAGCCTCCTGTTAATAATTTGGGCCAAGTGATTTCTAGGTTTAATGACTTCATGTATGAATAGTGTATCTCCTCGAAAAATTAATGATCCTAGATGCAGCAAGAGTGTATACTCCTTGGTTCCCTTCCTTAGCAATTAGCAAATCATACCTACTAAAAATACTTATTTCATAAAGACAATAAGCACTAGAATATTCTAAAATAACTGTGAAACCAAGGAAGTTAAATTATATGTAGCTATCAAATTATAGGAAACACAAAACCTCTAACCCAGCATTGTCATGCTTAGTATTGACTCAAAATGGTATTCGTCAAGTGAAGGGAAGTCTAAGGTGTTACAGATCCCCACTGCTATAATGTAAGCTTGGCTACTACATTATTCCTGTGAAAAATCTATGCTCTATAAAGAAAAGATGACGACACTTTTATACCCAAACGAGGCATTGTTTATGTGACAACAACAGGAAAAAGCAACAGTGAGGAAACAACAGGAGTATCTTCTTTAACATATTCAAGAAATCTGAAGACGGTCCACGTGCAAATACTGCA
This sequence comes from Orycteropus afer afer, assembly GCF_000298275.1. Lineage (NCBI taxonomy): Eukaryota > Metazoa > Chordata > Mammalia > Tubulidentata > Orycteropodidae > Orycteropus > Orycteropus afer. Next base: position 1,499,770 of record NW_006921899.1, on the reverse strand, counting down.
TGAACTGTGTGTGAATGGTAACACTAAATAAAAAGTGACTGGGAGTCCAATTATGCTGAGTGAAGTAAGTCAATCACAAAGGGACAAATATTGTATTAGTTCATTATGGTATAAAGTCAAGGAAACGTTTACACATGGGCTGAAACTTTCTCTGTTGGTTACCAGGGGTGGGATGGGAAGGAAGGGAACACTGTTAGATAGGTAGAGATAAGTATTGATTTGAGTGAAGGGAAGGGCAATGTGCCAAATGTGAGTGATTAACATGGTGGCACTGAGGAAGAAGAAGACATAGAGAGGTGCATGGGAGGTACAGAAAGCAAAGATGAATGAACCCTTTTGCATATATAGTACTGTGTTGTCAGTGATGGCAAACATTGATCTACAGGTGGATAGATGGGTGGACAGGCTGAACAATCAGGTATATCTAGGCAGGAGGAGTGTGCCCATGACCATATATAGGGTTGGCAGACAATGTTTCTTCAAGTGGATTTGTATGTGCTCTAAGAATGTCTGGGTATATGGTAGAGCTGACAAGGGACAAGGTTGTGGTGACTTCTTGGCCACAGCCAGCTACCCAAGGGGAGTAAGCAGTTGGACCTCTGGGCTCTGGACCATGGTCATAGGGGACATCAATTGGCTTAACATACTACACAAAAACACTGTTCCACCTCCTACTTTGGTAAGTAGTGACTGAGATCCTGAAAGCTTCAAGCAGTCATCTAGATGCAACGATGGGTCTCTCCTCATCCAGAGCAAAGAAGAATGAAGAAAACCAAAGATGCATGGAAACAATTAGTCCAAGCGACGGGTATACCATGCGATCCTCAGCCTATATGACCAAAAGAACTAGATTGCGCCCGGATACCACTGTCAACCACTTACAGGGGGATCCCTGCAGGAGATCCTGGATAGAGTGGGAGAACATGTGGAACAAAACTTAAAGTCATAAAAAAAAGACCAGGTTTGCTGGTCCGATAGAGCCTGGTGAGACCCCTGAGACTATGGGCCCTAGTTACCCTTCAGGTCTGGGATTGAACTCACTCCTATGGCTTCCAGACAAATAATAAACAGGCATAGGGCTGAACACTACTTGGTAGATACACTACTTGGAGCAATCAATTGGAGAACAGAACAGCAGTGTATGCACAGGGAGACGGCTTAGGGGCTGGGAGCTCATGGGAGGGAAGGACACAGGGAAGAGGTAACTACAGGGAGGAAGTGGGAAGAGAGGTGTTACATTGTGGGGAACTGCAGTCAATGTCATGAGACAAAATGTGTATGAACTGCTGTATGGAAAATCAATTTGCTCTGTAAACTTTCACCTAAATCACAATAAAATTAAAATAATAATAGTAATAATAATAAATGAATAGGAGTCCAGAAGCAGTAGTACCTCGATCTGCAACCCCCCACCCCCAGCAACCTCACCTCTATTCTGCCGTCCTCGTCAGTAAAATGTCACACAGAAAACAAGATTGAGCCAGGAATTCATTTTACTGAGACCAGTAACAACAGTAAGAAAATGAGAGTGTTGATTATAAAAGGAAACAAAATAATCTGAATGGAAATCTCAGCTATAAACATGGGGTATGGCAGTAAGGACTAAAGGAGAAGCTAGCCCTGTGTACAGGGCGGCGGCTATGGGTGAGGTTGCTAGATAACAGAACCTAAACACTAAATAATTTTGGCTATTGTGTTTGCGTAAAATTACAGGCAATTACTTCGGTAAATACCCAAACCATTGGGAGAGGAAAATGAAGAATATTTGATCTGTTCAACAGACACAGGAAATGAAATAAAAAGAATTGCTTCAAAGATGTGGTTAGTATAAAATACAAAACAGGATGCCAAGAATAAAACGTAGTATTTGTAATCACTATACTTGTGAAGAAGTTAAGTTCACTTGTTAAAAGAAAAAGCTCTTAAATTGGTTTGAGAAAAGAGATATTAACTTAAGGAACATAATTTGCAAAACCCACTCCTGAAACAAAGCAATGAAGGAAAGATTTAAAAAAAAAAAAAAAAAAAAGTACAAAGACATACCACTAAGAAACGCTAATGAAAATAAAATAAAAGCAATTGTAAATAAAAGAAAATTCAAGGAGCAAAGCATTATAAAGGATAAATGATATTTCATATGGACAAAAAAAACACCAACTAAAATGGTATGAACAGTCAAGAACCTTTATATACTAAATTGCATAGCAACAAAGTAAGTAAACCAAACAAGGCAAAAAGAAAAACTGAGAAAAAGCAAAACCATATGCTTTAAAAACAATGTAATAACTTTTTGACAAATATCCGTAAGACAGTTATAAAAATACACACACCCACAGAGCACTAAAGAAAACATCAACGAACTACAAAAGATAGCTATAATACAGATGGTATTATTTCTGGATTACAATGCAATGCCTCTTAAAACAACAAAAATAGCAAATAAAACTCCTTCAAATGAACCTTGAGATGAAGTGGAGAGAAATATTAAAACCACAGTGTATCAAGATTACAACAGCGACAACAGTGCACACAATAAATGTTAAAGACAACGCCGTGGCCTTAATTACGCACCACAAACAAGAATGGGTATAAAGCCTTCCGTTCAATAAGCGAAAAAAATGAACTGAAAGAAGCTGAGTGAAGGAATCACCCAAGATAAAAGTAGCAATCAATGACTTTAAAAGTGAACCAATAAATCTAACACATGGATCTACAAACAAATAAACTATCAGCTAGCCTAATAATATCAAAAAGGAAACGAAAAGAAAAAGAACATGGAAAAATAAGTAAGAGTTGATTTTCTGAAAGTAAGATACCCTCTGGCTCAACTCTGTAAATAATGTGAAATGCTGAAGGAGAAAATGATTTGCCACTGACCTCAAAAGAGGCAGGAAATCTAAGCAGGTAAATTCATTAGCACAGAAGTGGTGCAGAAACGGATCCGCACACCCACCAGGACCAGATGGCCGCACAGATCGATAGTCCCTGCTACCCTGTCTTCTCTTTCAAACTCCTACGCTTTTAAGAAACAGGTATCTCTAAGTCTCATGTTATTTAAATTGCTGCAGAGCACAGAAAAAGATGGAGCACCCATATAATACGGTTACCTGAAATCAGGTAACATTTTAGTAATCCTCAACAGTAAGGAATAAAAAGAAGGGATATAAATAGTATTGGGGATAAAAAAGAAAGCATAACTTCAGATGTAGGAAAGATCTTAGAAAGACATGAAAACAGCATGTACAAGCTATCCTATTAAAACAGAAACCTCAGCTAACTCGAACAGCTTTCTACAAAAGGGTCAGCACACTTTTTCCCTAAAGGGTCAAAGAGTAAACATTTGTCGGCTTTGTGGGCTATAAAGTTTCTGTCACCAACTATTCAGTTCTGCCACAGTACCACAAAAGCAGCCACAGACAAAAGTAAAAGAGTATGTGCAGCTGTGCTTTAAAAAACATAGTGGGCCAGATTGGGCCCGGAGGCCCCTGGTCTGCAAAGCACGATTTACCAAAATGAGCTCATGGAAAAGTAGAGTGTCCTGCAGTCTAACAACAGAAGGCTTTTTTTCCTCACCGATTTACCCCCCTACAAAGCACTAGGCCCACATGACTTTACAGGGAGTGTTATCAACCTTAAGAAACAGATCAATTGTACATAAACTGTTCCAGAACAAAGAAGTGCAGGTTCAAAAGGAAGCTGGATTCAGATCTTGGCTCTCTATGACCACACCAGCTGTGTGACCACGGGCACAGTACTTAACCACTTTGTGCCTCTGTCTCCTTTCCTTAAAACAGGGATAAATGCTAATACCTCGCCATTTTGAGACTTTAGTAAGACAATGAATGTAAAGAATCAGGAACAGTACCTGACACGTGGATAAACCCAAAAACCAAAACTCAGTGCCACTGAGTTGATTCCAACTCACAGAGACCCTCTTTGGGTTTCTGAGGCAGTAAATCTTTATAGATCTGCCCAGTCTCCCTTCTGCAGAGTGGCTGGTGGGTTTGAACCGCCAACCTTCTGGTTAGCAGTCAAATGCCTTAGGCACTATGCCACCAGAGCTCCTTGACACATGGATGCTGTTGCTATGTGCCATCGAGTCAGACCCAACTCATGGTGACCCCTCCTTGAGTTTCCAAGGTGGTATCACTATGGAAGTAGATTGTCCCATCTGCCTTCCGAGGAGTGGCTGGTGGGTTAGAACCACCAGCCTTCTGCTTAGCAGTCAAGTGCTTTAGGCACTATGCTAGTGATTCTATCATCTGGGTAAGAAAAGGAAGAATAATAAAGGATGGCCCAACAGTTTTGGGTAGACCTATTTATGTACCATTTACTAAGACAGGACATAGAAGACAAAAATCAAATTGGGAAAGTATGTGAAAATAATGAGTTTAGTTTGGGATATGTTAACCTTGATGTTACTACAGGATAGCAATTCTTAAACTTTTTGGTCTCAAGACCCCTCATACTCAAGAACCACAAAGACCTTTGTATCTATAGATATTTACTAGGAGAAATTGAAACTGAAAAAATTTTAATATTAATTAATTCATTTAAAAATAACTGTTACATGTTAACATTAATATATATATATCTGTATTTTAAAAAACAACTGATTTCCAAAACACAAAAAAATTAGTGAGCACCATGGCACTGCTTTACATTTTTACAGATCTCTTTAATGTCTGAACCTCCAGCCTTCAGGTTAGCAGTCAAATGCCTTAGGCCCTACGCCACCAGAGCCGCCTGGCTTAACAGAAGACAACTGGATTTTTACATTTGCTTCTGCATCCAATCTGCTGTGATATATCACATTAGCTAGCCTCTAAAAAACTTCACAATATAGTGTGTATATGTATATATACATATATATACTGAAAAGGGCAAAACAAGTCTTACCATTACTATTAAAATAGTTTTGATCTTGTGGACACCCTGAAAGGGTTTCAAGGAGTCTCCTAGGGGTCCTCAGATCAACTTTGAGACCCATCATTGTAGGATATCCATACCTATAGTGCATCTGTATAGACAGTTCTCGTGTTCAGTTAGAGTTAGGACTAGAAATGTAGATTGAGGATTTAGTGTATAGGTGGAAACAGACATCATGAGAGTTTGCAGAATGAGAAAAAACAAGGAAGCCTAAAGAGCAGGTTTAAGTAGCAGACAGAGGAAGAGCAAAGGCAAGAACAAGTCACAATGGCCAGAGAGTTAGGAGGATGTGATCTGTTCATCTTAATAAATGACCTCACTTGAGGGTTACTTTCCTCATTTTCTTCCTACCCTGCTAAATCTAGCCAACAGTTCCAACAGATTACCTCCCTGACGTAATTCAGATGCATCCTGTATTTCTAACACCACTGCTCTGACTCAGGCCCTGCAGCAAACGTTCTCAACCTAGGACACAGAGAGAGCTGTACTACTTCTGTGAGACCAGAGATGGCAAGCAACAATAGCGAAATGCCAGCAGCAGAACCAAGAGACCGGCTTAGGACAGAGCAGCGGGCTTCCCAGCCCATGACGCAAGAAAGCTGAGTGCCTTTAGGCAGGAGGGATGCTGGCAGCAGAGTGGGTGCCTCTGTGGGCACCTATCAGCAAAGGTAAAAGAGCTTTGTAACACTTACCCGAGAAGGGCGGAGGCCGAGGCTATAGAGAAGTGTGCCTGGGCTATGAGGGAGAAGCAGCTGAACTGATTGAAGAACTGTATGCTGAGTTGTTTCTGATCCTGAATTGTAACCTGTTACTTCCCTGACAACCATACAGTCGTGAATATTATCTGTGAGTTCTTTGTGGCCATTGCAATGAATGTACAGTTCTCTGTACTGTTCAGTACAGTTCTCTGTACTGAAGCCAGTACAGAGAAGTTGAGTACTGTGGCAGGGACAGTTGATGTCAGAATCAGGAAAAAGGATGGAGAGTGGCAGCATGTCTGACCTATGCCTCAGAAGAATCAGTCTTGAGTTGTTGATGTTGATTCTCTCTCACCCTCTTTTAAGTCAGAGGAGGTCAGATGACACAGCCCCCATGCCCCTTCTGTGCAGCTCTTATCAATTTATTTTTCAAAAGCCTATTAACTGCTCTCCCTGATTCAAGTCTTTATCCTTGCCCTTTCACCCTTCTCCTACATCTATCATCTATCTAACCCAAGTTATCTATATCATAAACTGCTTCAAGAATTAATCTACCGATCCCGCCTGTGCTGCTGCTGTGCTCCGGGAGGCCCAGAGAGAGCAGGCTGCTGTGAGAGGCGGGGCAAGATGGCGGACTAGGCAGAAGGATTGCACAGACCCTCTTCAACAAAGAAAGGGGAAACCAATTAACACAGACACAGAAGATAATCTTGGACCCCTGAGCCTTGAAGGAAAGGATGCAGATTTGGACT
>NW_006921899.1:1450587-1487611 GCF_000298275.1 Orycteropus afer afer | reverse complement strand
AAAAAAAAAAAAAAAAAAGAATTAATCTACCAACAACCAAATATGTGTGTAGTTACACAAATATATACCAAAAACCCAAACTCACTGCCGTCAAGTCAGCTCCAACTCACAGCAACCCCTCCTTGGGTTTCCAAGGCAGAATCACTACGGAAGTAGATTGTCCAACCTTCCTTCCTATGCATGGCTGATGGGTTTGAACCACCAGCCTTCTGGACAGCAGTGAAATGTCTTAGACACTATGCCACCAGAGCTCCTACACAGGCATATATGCATATAGGTATGAACGTGGGGGTACATATGTGTGCAGAGAGATTTATCCATAGGTATATGTCCATTTAGGCATGTGTATGCATGCTATGTATTCACATATATAATAAACCTAGGTACACAGTTACAGATACTTCTTAGACTAACCAAACACCTCATAAGACTGTTTCTGATTTGAAGGCTTAGGACTATAGTCTTGTAGGACAACAGTTAATCTGTATAATATAGTTCATAAACTGTATGTTTTACATTCCAATGTGGTGAATAGTGTCTGGGGTCTTTAAAGTTTATGAACAGTCATCTAAGATACAACTATTGGTCTCTACTTGTCTAGTACAAAAGAGAAAGAAAGAAACAAAAGATCCAGAGAAGAAAGTAATCTACAGGATTAACAGTCCACACAAACCACAGCCTAATCTATCCTGAGACCAGAAGAACTAGATGGTGCCTGGCTACCACTATCAACTGTTCTGATCATGGTTACAATTGTTGGATACTGACAGAACAAAAGAAAAACGTAAAACAGAATTCAAATTCTTAAAAAGTCCAGACTTACTGGACTAGTTGAGACTAAAGGAGTCCCTGAGACTCTGATTAGCCTTGAGATACTCTTCAAACTTTCAACTAAAACTATCCCTTGAGGTCACTTGTTACCTAAATAACAGATTGGCTCCTGAAATAATGAGCTCCTTTGAAAAAAAAAAAAAAATCACCTATATAAGAAAAATGGTGAAAAATTATTCTAAAGCCAAGATGAGAAGGTACGGGGCAGGGAACTAGAGCACAGGACATGGTGCAATCAGATGGAACGACACGAATGATGACACTGCAAGAGAACCGATATCACGGAACCGTTTTGTAGAAATCATTAAATGAGAACCTAATATGCTATGTAAACTACTGTAAACACAGTAAAATATTAGAAATGATAATAATAAACTTAAACATCTTGGCATTGCCCGTCCTACCACTTTTCCAGATTCATATCCTGCTATGCCCATATACAATTCCTTCTCTCCCATCACACCAAATATTTGCAGTTCCCCAAAGGGTATCATGCTTTTTCACGTTATTCCGTTTGCCTAAAATGCCTTGATACTCACCTTTCTTGCAACTTTTTTCTGTCCATGCTGCCAAGGAAACAACTAACCCCCACACGCCCAGGTTCAGCATCTCAGAAACACTTTATACAACAACTTCCCTTCCTCTACTGTCACAAAATTCTTAGGAATCCCTTACTGCAGTAGACGTGCTCTGTAAATGCTGGGTTCTTACTTCTCTTTTCCTTAATTACTGGAGTTCCCAACACAGCAAATGTTCAAGCACTGGTGGGTGAATGAACTCAAAAACCATCAGCAGGTGAGAGGACTGATTTCACGGAACAGTACAGAACAAGAATGAGGATTAAGTTTTGTGAAAACCAACATTCAAGAGGCAGAACCATCAAACAGCAGGAGAGGGAGACAGAATGGCCAAGGTAGGTAGAAAGAATGAGGCTGATAATCCAAGGGACTGGTACACCATGTGATCCTCAGCCTATATGACTATGAGACCAAAAGAACTCGATGGTGCCCGGCCACCACTGTCAACCACTCAGATGGGGACCTATGAAGGAGACATTGGATGGAGTGGGAGAACAATGTGGAACAAAACTCAAAATCATTAAAAAAAAAAAAAAAAGGGGGGGGGGGAGGGGACCAGGTTTGCTAGTCTGATAGTACCTGGTGGAACCCCTGAGACTATGGTCCCTAGCTGCCCTTCAGGTTGGGAAATGAACCCATTCCTGTGGCTTCCAGCCAAACAAAAGACAGGCATATGAGGTGAACATTTTTATTAGGTAGATATACTCCTTGGAGAGCTCAATCACAGGAGAACAGAAGGGCTGTGTGTGCACCGGGAGACTCCTTGAGGGGTGCAGGAGTGCATGGGAGGGAGGGACACAGGGAAGAAGTAACCATGGGGAGGAAGTGGGAAGAGAGCTACTGCATTGTGGGAAATTGCAGTCAATGTCATGAGACAAAGTGTATGTGGACTACTCTATGGAAAATGAATTTGCTCTGTAAACTTTTACCCAAATGACAATTAAAAAAAAAAAAAATGAGGTTGATAATGGTAACTGGCTAGTAGCCCATTCAATGAATAACTGGGGCCCCATTACTGCTGGATCATCCACCCTGGTTGCAAATCTCTGCCCTAAAACAAATCTAGAACTAGCTTCTAGACAAAGGATAAGTTCACTCAACATGATCAATAATGTGGAGAGAGTCTCTGATTAGCTCTGACATTATATTGTCCATAATACTAGAAAAATATTTTATGTTTTTAGAAAAACATTTTAAAGGAAAAGGATTTCATTCAGTTAGTATAAGACATATATACCCAATAAAAAGTTATATACCTTTATATTATTTTACTACAATTGTAACCCAATCCTCCTTTTTCACTGTCTAAATGAGATGAGCAAGTTTAGATCAATGTAAACATAATTAAATTTTTAGTAATGGAAAAATGCCTTCTTCAAAGACTTTAAAACAACATTTTCTCAGGTTGTGCTCCAAATCAGGACAAATTCTTTGTGAAACAATGAAATAAACCAATAATACAATTAATTTTTGCTACTTTTATGGACTTTCTAAGGATGTTGCTTATGTTAAAATACCATATCAGTCTCCTATGCAAGGATGTAAGACAAATCAAGGATAATACACAATATCCAAAGTTCTAAATTTATAAAAATAATCATTTTTATTAATATTTACTTTAGCCATTTTTATTAAGAGGCACCTCTACAAATCTTCAAAATAACATTTAAAAACATCATTTGAATAAGTTTATAAATATTAAATAAATCAGCTTCACTTTGGCTTCCCTCAAGTTGACAAGAAACAGCGTGGAGATGAACCAGCCAGCATGATCTTTGATTACCAATCACCCGAATTTCAGTGACCCTGTCCTAACACCTCACGCCCTACTTTATTCCTATCCTTCCAAAGTCTACAATTTAGCTTCGCAGAGTCGCCTTCATACTGGCTACATTTTAGATCTTTTAAAATAATGGCATAAATGACGGGCACAGTATACAGACAAGATGCCATTTTAGCATATTATGTCACTTTAATAGAATAAAGTGTAACGCTGACCTGCAGAAAACACAACCCACAACTAAAAGCAATAAGCTAAAAATAGTCCTTAAATAATAAACATTCATAGCATACAGCCTGCTTTTAAAGACATCTTTAAGCAAACTTTAAATTCTCCTGGGATTACTACTTCAAAGCCTGTTCTGTGCCATTCATAACTTGTTGATGTTGATGGTATAGTTGTTAGGTGCTGTGGCGTGCGTTCTGACTCACAGCCAGGCTGTACACAACAGAACGAAATGCTGCCTGGTCTTGCACCATCCTCCCAATCATGACACAGGCCAAGCAAAACCATCAGGTTAAACTGTTTGAAGCCAAGCTGGAGTGACCCTCACTTAGAAAATGTTTTTCTCATGTAATAGCATCAGTCCAGGATTTTCCTAGGTATTTAACTCTTATTTTTGTTAAGAAAAAACTTCCTGCCTTCTCAAACAAGTGAGATGAGGCTTCAACACCTATTGATAAGCACTTCAAATCGTAGAAAATAAAATCCTCACAGAAGAAAAGTTAACGTGTAACAAAACTAGCATATTTAAAGTCAATTGTTAATTAGCCAATATGCCATAATATTTATCTTTTTTCCTCTACTGTTAATGTTTTAATATGTGATTGTAATTAAGCATAAATCTTCAAATCAATTATCCTAGCTGCTTGTCTAAAATGAGGCAGCTTTCATACTCATGACGAAGAATCTGTGTCACGATCAGAGGCAGACTAGACAAGGTTGAGCGAAACCCATTCTTCCTGCTTTTCTGAGGCGCAGCCACAGAGCTCCAGGCTGGGAGCAGATCTCAAAAGGCACCACCCCGATGAGAACTTCAAAGCAGATGAGAAAATTCTCTGAACCCAGAAATCCCCAAACAGATGCTTCCAACTTCTGCTGCTCCCCACTCTGCAGTTTTCATTAGAAAACAGAGGAACAGCAGTGGTCATTTTACAGTAGAGTAGTGCCGCTGCCAATATCCCTATATTTGAGGCTCAACAGCTTGAATTCTGGTGCCTTATAGTTTAAAAATGGGGCCCTGTGTGTGTGTGTGTGTGTGTGTGTGTGTGTGAGAGAGAGAGAGAGAGAGGGAGAGAGAGACAGAGACAGAGAGACAGAGAGGAGCGCCAGCTGGTTGAACAATGCAAAGAGCAGCTCTACTCACATAAAATGAGTTTATAAATCACATTTATTTAAAATATGGCCACACACTGTACTACCAGAAAAATCCTCTCTTGCTTAAGAAGCATATGGAATTATTTATAATGTATTTCCCTGTGTAACGTACATTCTCGCGTACTGACTTTCAGTTGGCTCTGGAGGACTGAAGGGCACAGACGGGAAGTCTGGCTTTCAAGCTGACACACATAACATACAGTGCTAGAATTTTCCTTGCAGAAAAACTGCCACAGTTGTGTTACTAGCTAATCTGGAAAGTATCATTAACCTCTGCTGATCCTCAGCAAGGAGGTTGAATTAGAATGGCTGTTTGAGAATCTGAAAAATAAAATTTAAAAACTATTACGAACTATCACAAATTATTTATATTAAAAAAAAAAAACACACAAAAACACACTGCCACTGAGTTGATTCTGACTCATGGCGACTCTACAGGACAGAGCAGAACTGCCTCAGAGCGTTTCCAAGGCTACACATCTTTCTCCCCCAGAGCGGCTGCTGGGTTCCAACTGTCAACCTTTTGGTTAGCAGCCAAATGCTTTAACCACTATGTCACCAGAGCTCCTGGCACAGTAACTCCTAATATTTGAAAGTTCCTAAGTAAGGAAAAAATACTAAACGATATTATATTACAGGGAAAAGAAAGTTCAAAATTAGTTACCAAATTAAAAGTAAGTATTAATTTAAATTCATTTAGCTTAGTTTACAAGTCCTAGAGAGAGGGAAAGTATACACTGTCCTGGGCTTTACAGAACCTGGCTCTGCTTCCTCAGTGAATGCCATCTTCCTACCTACCCATATCGCATCTTAAATTACCAAGACAAAGAGGAAAGACTGCTGGTTTGCCTGATACAGTACTCCAATACACCACTCAATCAAACATTTTCCTGAGCTTCACTGATGTGTTCTGAAGTACGGACACCTACGCTAGTCACAATATGGTATTTCCAAGACCTCTGGTTAACCTTCCCATTAATTCTTATCCAAACAATACAGAGATTCAGTAAAGCGGGATGATGAAGCCACACTCTTCAGATGGAGGCACACCCTTTTAAAAGTCAGTGATTTCCAAATTTGTTTCATTAGAAATGATTTTACTTTATAAAACTACACATTCTCCAGTCCCCAGACTTAACTAAATCAGATAAACATTTAATATTATAAAATGGTTTTTTTTTTTTTTTTTAAAGTGTATTTTTAGAAAACAGGCAAAATTTTTCCTAAATCTGTATAAAGGGCAGGTTTTCTCAACAGGTGAGTCAAGAAGTCAAAAGTAAAATAAAAACAACACTTAGCATTTGACAAAATACAATTATGTTGCAGAATTCACTTTGTGTATATATGTACTATGTATACATAATGTGCATATGTAACACACACATATTATACATACATATTAAAAATTAAAAAGGCAGATGGAAAGGTTTGCCCTTTGGAAGAAGCTAAAAGGACCCATTCTTTCCATCCTCCACCTGTACTTTTTCTAATCCTGAGAGTTACTGCTTTGTTTATGGCTATCAAGCCTAACACAGGGAAATATTCAACAACGTCTCCCAAGTTCACGACCAGAGCCCAAAGTAATACTCAAAATGTTATTTAAATTTCCTTTTCCTCTTTTGAACATATATATTGGCATCTTCTGTGCATGTATCCCCAGCAGGGCCTAGTATTGGCCAAAATGAGATATTCTTGTGTATCTCTGCTTAGTTTCTCATTCTCAGGATGACTTCAACATATGTTGAAATATTTGCACCTACAATATTTGAAATATTTGCATCAAACACACCAGATGAAATGCTAATAAGCTTATTCTGCAAAAAGTTTCCATAAACTGCTAAAAACTCTAAGCCCAATAGGTAAACTGACAAAGAACAACGTACAGTTGTCATGGACTGAATTGTGTCCCCCCCAAAGTATGTCTCAACTTGGCTGGGCCATGATCCTGAGTGGTTTGGGAGTTACATAATGATATAATCACCCCCCTGATGTGATCTGATGTCCATCAGCCAATCAGTTTTAAGGGAATTAGGGTGCGATGCAACACCCTTAACTCAAGTCACAGAAGTTTCCCTGGGGCGTAGCCTGTATCACCCTTTATCTTACAAAAGATGGGAGCAGAGAGAAGAGATCTCAGTAACAAGAAAGAAAAGCAAGAAGCGGAGAGTGTCCTTTGGAGCTGGGATCACCACACTGAGAACCTCCTCGATCCAGGGAAAGACTGATGCCAAGACATATACAGATCTCCGAGGCACTGAGTTCACAAATGCTGAAAGGAGACAAGGACCTTCCCCTGGAGCCAGCACCCTTAAGTTGGACATCTAGTCTCCTGAACTGTCAGAAATAAATTTCTGTTTATGAAAGCCATCCACTTGTATTCTGTTAGCACAAGATACCTGAAATAGCAGGTCTTAAAAAAATAAATAAATAAAATAAGTACACCCACTCCTCACTTGGTGACATGGTTAAGTTCCAAAGGCCAGACTGTATGAGAAAATCTGTGTTACGAGAAAGCAGAGGATGGCTACATCATTACACTGCTGTCAAATCAGATCATTACATAACTGCCAAATTTTATTATTACATGGCTGCCAAACTGCATCACTACATAACTGCCAAACACAGAGAATCATGGCCCAGGCAAGTTGATACATAACTTTAACCATCACAGCTAGCATTACTCTCACTTCACACCTTGGCATTTATTAATGCCAGACGTATGCCACTAACACACAAAATAGTTGGATAGTAGACTTTTAACTATGGTTGTAAACGTGAAGTGCCGGGTAACAAGAAAGTAAGTGAGGAGTAGGTGTATAAATCATTAAACATGAATTTCATTTTGTCAATCAAAAAAAGAAATAAAATACCAATTTTGTCCTGTAAAATTTATACAAACGACACATCCCATTCTCAAGTTGCAAGACATGTTCCATGTACTGCAGCAGAAACCCCGCACCCTTACTGGGCTGGGTCTACTTTAATGAGAGGAAAAGGCAAATCATTGCCTGGGTGGGGTATAGCCCTGCAGTGGCTGGAGAAACTGCTAGCCTATTGCTTGGTCAAGGGGCTAAAAAGCTGCTAGGATACCATACAACCACAACAGCAGAAATTAAAACATACCAAGCATCAGCTGGATGCCAGGCAATGGATCTGGTTATCCTTTGCATCATCATGACTCTGTAGATAGGAAATGTTATTCCCATTTTACAGGTGAGGCAACTAAGTTTCAGAAGATGGTTGGCTATGATTAAACATCTAGTAAATGACAGCTAGAATTGAAACCCAAATCTGACACCCCAACCAATGAAAAATAACTCACTGCTGTCAAGTCGGTTTGACTGATAGCGATCCCTACACTTGGGTTTCTGAGGCAGTTATCTCTATGGAAGTACACTGTCCAATCTTCCTTCCCAGGAGTGGCTGGTGGGTTTGAACTGCCAGCCTTCTGGTTAGTAGTCAAATGCCTTAGGCACTCCCCCAACCAATGTTCCTCCTCATATATATGAAGTTTCATCTCCATTTAAAAGACATACACACACACACACACACACACACACCCCACACCCCCTGCCCTCCAGCTGACTCTGACTCACTGTGACCCTACAGGGCAGGGTAGAACTGCCCTAGAGCGTTTCCAAGGCTGTAATCTTCACAGGAGCAGACTGCCACATCTTTGCCCCATGGAACGGCTACTGAGTTTGAACTGTCAACCTTTTGGTTAGCAGCCAAGTGTTTAACACTGTGCCACCAGGGCTCCTTAATGATGCTTTCACTACCTTAAAAACTACGTCATAGCTATTAAAATTATTTATGAAGACTAAAGCATGAATGTATGGTCACTGAATAAACATCCATGGAAACAAAGCCAGACTGAACACAACCAAGGCCCGCCGCATCCATTTTCTGCCGGGATAGCTACAGCTGTAGATTTTACTCCAAGCCACTGCCTTCCGAAATTGAAAAAAAAAAAAAAATTAACTAGTATTTACATTAAGGAGATGTCTACTACATGTGCAGGGAGCTCTGGTAGCATAGCGCCTAAGGCACTGCTAACCAGTGCCTAAGACTGCTAACCAGAAGGCTGGAAGTTCAAACCTACCAGACACTCCTCAGAAGGAAGACTGGGCAATCTACTTCTATAGTGATTAAAAAAAAAAACACAACTCACTGCCATCGAGTCGGATCCGTCTCATAGCCACCCCCCCTCCTTGGGTTCTGAAGTGGTATCACTATGGAAGTAGATTGCCCAACCTTCCTTCAGAAACCCAAGGAGGGGTTGCTATGAGTTGGATCTGACTCCAGGGCACCGACTTTGGTTTTGGTTCGGTACTACATATGTTCAGCATTTACTACCCTCCAGGCCACATCATTTATGCTCTGTATCATTTCATTCACGCAGCATTAAGTAAGCTGGATTATCATCCCTTTTAACAGACAGAAAAACTGAGGCTTAGAGGGTAACAATGTTGCTCAAAGTCATAGAAATAAAAAGTACAAAACAATATTCAAGCTCAAAATCTTCTGACTCAGAAGCCTGGGCTTTTAACCACTGTGCTGTGTTTATGCTTGGATTCCAGGATCATCTTCAAGGAGCTCTGGTGGCCCAGTGTCTAAGGCACTTCCCTGCTAACCAGAAAGCTGGTGGTTCAAAGCCACCATCTGCTCTGTGGAAGGAAGATGGGGCCATCTACTTCTGTAAAGATTTACTGCCTTGGAAACCCAATGGGCGTCGCTATGATTCAGAATCAACTCAACAGCAGAGGGTTTGGTTTTTTGAATTATCTTTAACGGCTAATTCAATGCTTCTTGTTTTTGGTCAAGTCTGCTGCCTCCACCCACTGGTTCATCAGGTACATTTTCTTCAAGGCAATGGCGACAGTACAAATTCTGAGGCCACACACTCCCTTTTATTAGAATGAAGGGACGTAAAAGTACACATTAAACACAGATAAGCAAATTACAGTAAATACTGTGGTGTTTCCTAGTCTGGAACTTTCCCTTAACTGGTTATAACTGATCAAATTACTCCTGCTAATCTGCCTGAACGCTACTCCAAAAGTCTCCTAACTTGGTCCCTTGATACTGAAGACTTAGTTGTCAAGGCACCATCTCAGGGCTCAGGATCCAAGCCCAGGATGCCCCCTCGACCCTCCAGCTGCCAGGGGCTCCCTTCTCCCTGCCCCTTGCATGTGGTTTCCAGCAACAGTGCACCTGGCTACCTCTCATCTCTGCTTTTCTCATATTTACTATGTGTCCCCTTAGTTCACTCCAGTCTCATCAAGGACATATTTCATTTCTACCTATTTAAATAATTTATTACTATTTATAAGTAAATACTGTATTTAATATGTATTTCTTCCTCTATATTTCTATCAAATCTTTGATAGAAATAAAAGCACTCCTGCCTGAAGCAAAAAGGGGTCCTTAACATTCTTCATACACACACACACACACACACACACACACACATTTACAGATTGACATATATGTACACGTATGTATATATAAAGGGAGCTCTGGTAACATAGTGCCTAACACATCTGACTGCTAACCTGAAGGCTGGCAGTTCAAACCCATCAGCCACATCCCTGAAGGAAGGTTGGGCAATCTACTTCTGTAGTGATATCGCCTCAGAAACCCAAGGAGGGGTCGCTGTGAGTCAGACCTGACTCTATGGCAGTGGTTTGTTTTTTTTTTGGTATATATAAATCTATGTATGTCAATCATTTTTGTTTCTTACTAGGAGAAAAGGAAAAGCGGAGTCTCTGACTACCTGAAAACAAGAACCTCACAGACTGTCTCCCGTAGAAGCAGGCAGCGACCTCCCCTGTCAGCGCAGAGCTGCTATCTCCCACAGCAAGGGAAGCGTCTGCCGTTAGAAAATCTTTAAACAGTAAGACTCTCCGCTTCTACTTCAAAGGGTCAGCGCACATTTGCGTTCAGACTCTGTCATGAGCAACCTGCTTTCAATGTCCTACCAGGGCCCAGGTGGAATCAGACCCTGGTCTTTCAATATCACATAATATTAGCCTGTAACTCAGTAACTCAGATGTCCTAATTTCTACTACATACAATATGGAGAAAAACATGGGATCTCAATTCTTGGTTCTGCCTTCCAACTTGGGTAATATAGTGGGTTATGGAGATGCTAATGTAAGCAGCAAGCCCTGGCAGCACAGGGCTTAAAAGCTCAGCTACTAACCAGATGGCTGGCGGTTCAAACCCACCAGCTGTACCCTAGGAGAAAGATGAGGCAGTCTGCTCCCATAAAGATCACAGCCTTGGAAACCATATGGGGCGGTTCTACTCTGTCCTATAGTGTCACTACGAGTTAGAACTGACTTGAGGGCAACAGGTAAGACAAGTAGCACCTCAGGATCTTGGGTGACCAGACTCTCCAGGATTATCTCTGGTGGTGAGCAGCCTCCTCTATTTATCCTAACAGCTCTATAAATACCATTTTCTACAAGTGCCAAAACGTCAACAAGGTTAGGCAACACACTTGAAGTCAAACCTACTTGGACCTCAGTTTCCTCCTCTGATAATCTATGCAGTTCAGTAATCCCTCACCACACCACCAAAGTTTGGTTCCTCCAGTTTATTATAAAAGGAAGTATTGGTACTGAGAAATCTAAGACCTTATGCAGGAAATGGAGCGGTAGGGAGGACCAGGGGCAAGCCAATGAAGCCTTCTTAAAATATATGTACCATTACTAAAATAAAACAAAGATGAGTGTGGAAGCTCACTGCAGACAGATCTGGGGTTTGTTTTGTTAATACTTATTACCAGTGACTAGAACTGTCCCTGGAACAGGGTAAGCACACAGTAAGTATTGCACAAGTGCAGAATTAAGAAAACAATGGCACTGAATGGATCCTAAGTTTGGAATAATGAACTACTACACAATTATTTTTCATTTACCTTAGTGTCCAAAGATGATCTTATGAAATGACGCTGACAACAGATACTGGCAGTGACTGACAGAAGGGAAAGTAAGTGAAAAATGCACTTTATTTTTAATGAAAAGAGAATTAAATACTTTTCTTACTTTGACTCAAACTGAGTCATCTGTCATATTTCAAATGTTAAATTGTGTCTTTATGCCTTCATCAAATTTATCAGTCAAAAAGCACACTGGAAAAGGATTTTACTACTGCCCAACTTGTCATGTAATGCAGGTTATGCATTTTTTTTTTTTGTAAAAGGCTCTTTATACCTCTCTTAAAAGTGCTGTGGCACAACACTGCAAATGGAATCCCGTCAGCTGTGCTCCATAAAGGGATGTTTTCCTTCCCTAAGGGTCTGAAGCCCGGAGAACACTTTTACAATCAGCTTCTTGCTTGCTCCCAAAAACTAACATTATTTTTCATCAGCCCTCAAAGACAAAATCAACAATTTAAGAGCTTTTAAAATGATTCCTGAAAAGCCAATCATGTTACTCACTGCAAAGTTGTCAAATCCTCCTGATTCACAAAACCATGCTGGTACTACAATTTTGTGTTTATTTTGTATCTATTTCCAAAGGGAAAATCCAATGACAATCTGTTAAAAGATCTTTCTGGAATATTTAAAGAAGTGGAACATTTCCATTTCATTAACCATTATTAGAGACTGAGCAATGGTGTAGCCTTCCCATTTTGTCCTCCACGTAACTGTAGGGTTGTTTTCAAAGAAATAGGAGCAGTAGGTTGTAGTTAACTCTTGGCTCAGGCCTTCATTACTCGTATAACCAACGTGCAGCTGCTTCACTCTCCTTCACCTCAATTTCACTTATGTGAAGTGGGTACAACACTATGTACTTTTGTAGACATGCCGAGGGGTCAGACGCAGGCTGACAGTGCACCAGCACACGAGCATGAAGCCCTAGTCCCACGTCAGTCCTTAAACACCCACCACCTGAAGCACCAGGTGCCCAGCCAGCTGTCCTGGCCACCACAGAGGTCCCAACATTCAATAAATACAGGGCTACTCTTAGCACATTAACAAGTTTTTAGGATCCTGCTCTGGCACATGTTCCAAATATAAAGCTAAGATCTGGTGTTAGGAGTTGAATATTTAGAATATTTTCCTTGATTAAACGTAATAAACATGAAGCGCACTGCCTGCCACATAGTAAGTATTCATAACTAGCTACAATAATGTGCACAACATGCAGCTGACCCAACAGCCCCTGAGTATTTTGACCACTCCTTTAGATTGATTGATTTAAGTAATGAAATTGTGTTTGATGGAAAACAAAGACTAAGGCTAGAACTGAGTAAGAGCAATGGTTTCCAATTGTGGCAGGGAAAAAACTTGTGTTTCAAATGCTGATTCCACTCCATGAGTTCTGACATTAATTCAGAAAGAGGACACATTTTCCTATTTGACCACCAGAAAATGAAAAAAAATCTTTTTTTTTTGATCTATTCCTGCTTTCACTCCAGGTTGCCTGTATCTCCTTTGGGAAGCTTATCGGTTATGCTCTGGCACATGGCCTGCACCGGAAGCAAGCACTGGCACAAGAGATAGACGGGTGGGTGAGTAGGATGGGGGGTGGATGGACGGATGGATGTTCACCGTCAAAAATCTGCAGTATTCATGTGCAAGGAATGTAGAATCACCATGCCTCTAAAACAAGGGAGCTCAAAGCACGGGCTTTTGGGTCTTTTTTTTTTTTTTTTTTTAAATACCTTTATTCTTAACCAAGTTTCCAAGGACACTTGAAGATGCAACATTAAGTCCTTCCTTGACTTTACATTATAAAGCCACAGGTAGTTTAAAATTTATCTGTCTCTATACCTCAGCTCTGGTAGCATAGAGGCTAAAGCACCTGACCGCTAACCAGAAGGCTGGCGGTTCAAACCCACCAGCCACTCCTCAGAAGGAAGGTTGGGCAATCTACTTCTGTAGTGATACCGCCTCGGAAACCCAGGGAGGGTCACTATGAGTGGGTCCGACTTGGTGGCACATAACAACAATAACATACCTCAGCTCATCACCCCCCTGCTGCTTCAGGGAGATACTCATACGTATTTTTAAAGGCATTTAAACAGTAAAACATTCACCTATTCAGGCTATTCTCTGTTTTCCAAAGTTCAACTCACAAGATAAGAACACAACTTTCATCAACTGCATCATAGCCCTCATTACACTGGTCCAGATTTTTATGAGCACAGTCATGGACTCACTGCCACAAAGACACAAATATCCAACTGTCTTCACAGAGCCAGCCACTGTTCTTCATAAAGAACTTACTTTTAACTTATGCTATTTTATAAAACCTCAACTTTCCCATACAGTTTTACCACTGAATGCCGCAACATCTGTAGGCAGTGGGATCACCTAGAGAAAGCAGCAGTCTTGGAAGGAAATAAGCTCCACTGCGACCAGATTCCATTGGGGGGCTCCAGCCTCACTCGCTATGCTCAGTGTGCACTGAGCTGACTGGCACAATCAAGAAGGCCCGACAGCGGCCACCACAGTTACAATGGAAATGTCAATCCCACAGCTCCATCAGCTGCATCTCATTTCAAGCACTCTGTAGCCACATGTGGCTGAACGTGGGCTTTATACGGACTCTATTACATAGAAAGGCAAAAGATGATGTCGACAGTATGAACTGGAAGGAGAAGCTGGAATTCTGGAGCAGGGAGACCCTCCTGATTTTTAAATGTTGGCAGTCAACTGAAAATTTGAAAGGTAATAATAACACTGTGGGTTATGGGGAACAAGTGGGAGGAGAGCTGTTGCATTGTGGGAGACTGCAGCCAATGCCATGAGATAAAGTGTATGTGGACTGCTGTATGGAAGATGAATTTGTTCTCTAAACTTCCACCCAAATCACAATAAAATTAAAAGGAAAAAAAAGAAAAGAAAAGAAATAGTTAACACTGTGTGTAGACCAGAGGAGACTTGGGAGACATGACAACTAAATGCAATGTGGTACCGTGGGTTGGATCCTAGAACATAAAGAGGAAATTAATAGAAAAATTGGTCAAATCTAAATGAAGTCTAGAGTTTAGTATCAATGTCAGATCCTTAGTTTTGACAAATGTACATCATAGTGTAAGATGTTAACAACCAGGGAAACTGATATACGGGAACTCTGTACTATCTTTTTCCAACTTTACTGTAAATCTAAAATCATTTCAAAAAAAACACAACCCCATGTAGCCAAATCTGCCCTTCAAGCCTCATCCAGCTGTAGTCTCCAATCAGTGAGAACCCCAAACCAAAAGGATCTCATAGACATATACACAGTACAAAAAGAAAAGAACATATTTTCATGAATCAGAATCAATGTGACCAATTCCGAAGGGAGCTGAGACAGCTGGCAAAACACCACATTACTTCTCAAGTGGCTTTCACAGCCTAAAATTCTCAGAGTTGAAGAAAATCTAAAAACAAGAAGATCTAAGTATGTTCATATTTCATGTAAGGATATAAAAGATTTATGTCTGGAAAGGATACAAATAGTAAATGGTCTAAGTTCATGCTGGAGAAACAAATATCTAGGAGTCAGTCAAAAATGTAGGATGGAACACAGCGGGATGCCTAAAATTTGTGATACCAGAAACATCCTAAGACATCAGAAAGGAGAGGCTAACAGCAGCCGGAGCTGTCCAGCAGAAGGCGAGCTGTGAGGTTTCGGAAAGCTGAAAGTCACGGTAAAGGCATTCTTGGCGAAGAGACTGGAGAGAAGGGAAACAAGAATGAACGCAAAAGAGGTAAGAATGCTCTAGAAGCATGGAGGACCGATGGGAAATAGGCTGCTCAGGTCACAGGAGATCAGACTGAAGATAGTCTGGAAAACACAGATGGGTCTGTTTGGTCTTAAAGCAAGAACACGGATAAAGCTCAAATACGGGGGAGTGGTATGAGGAAAGTGGAGTTTATAGAAAATTAATTGGACAACGTGCCTACTAAATAACACTTGCTCCTCCCTACATCAGTCCACTTCCCTGTAACTTCCTTAGCCATCCAGGTTCAGTGCTACGACATCATCTTCATTTCCTCTTCTGATCTCACCAGTTGCCAATCCTGTCAATTGCATCTCACACGTCTGTCACCCATCCTTTTTAACCCCTACTGCCAGGACACCAGTTCAAATTCTCAGTACCCTATCCCTTCTTCTTCCTTGCTGATCTTAGTTCTACTGGTAACACTAAATACTACGGACACAGAAATGTTCCTAATGCATAGCTTATGACCATGACACTCTGAGCTCAAAACTTCGCAAGTTTGCCATTCCCTGTCTAAGCACAAAGGCTCTGACCTGCCCTCCTCCAGGCATCTTGTTACTTGCCCCATCCTCTCCCTGCTAGAGACAGAAACTGTATTTCTCATCTTCCGGACAGTCCCCATCTTGTTCCTGTGACCCTTGTCCACTCTGTCCTCCACATTTCAAATCGTTACCCGTCTTTCAAGGCCCAGCTCAGCCACTACTTTCCATATGGTGTGACTGATGCCAGGGAGGGAGGGCAAGTGGATGAGTGGGCAGGCATGTCACTGCTTTGCTAACCCTTCAGTGGCTTGAGTATAAAGTTCATGCTCCTTGGTATACAACACACATAAGGCCTTCTTCGACCGTACCCCTACTGCCTTTAGCTTCAATCCCGCACACAGATCACTGGATACTGAAGGCTCTAGGAATACCACCACTACTTGTAACACCACACTCTTTCCTTCTTCCGTGCCTTGGATCAAGCTGACCCCTGTGCCATTTCATTCTTTCTCTGACTGGTTCTTTCATCTTTCTAGGTTCATCTCCAGGAGGTCTTCCTCAGGCCCCTGTGTAAGGCTGATTATCATTTCTCTGTGCTCCAGGACCACTTAGGTATCTTTCCTTTAGTCAAATCACATTACTGAATACTGTATTCTTTTGGGGGTGTGTCCTCTTATTGTCACTTTCTCCAGTAAAATAGAAATCACGACTGTTTTGAATTCACTTTTATATGACTGCACTTAATAAATATCACAACTAATGTGGGCTTCTGGTGGCACAGTGGCTAAAGTATTTGGCTGCTAACCAAAAGGTCAGCTCTTCAAATCAACCAGCTGCTCCACAGGAGAAAGAGTTGGAATCAACACATGAATGTGAGGTTTTTTTTGTTTGTTTGTTTGTTTTAATTTAAGGTAGACCTCAAATAAAGATAGTGCTGTGACTACATATACCAACCAAATGCAGATATCACATTTTTTGAGATAGCTAAATATCAAAATTCTGAAGTAATGCTGAGGTCTAACAAGTTCAGCGTCTGAGAGCCCTAAGTCTTTTATTACAGAGTCAGCTCTTGGGAAGCTGTAAGGCTCTCATGATTCACAATCTGACAGGGACTAGGTTTCTACTTCCTTAGGAGTCCTCCACCCTGAAGTCTCACGGTTGGAGTGCACTTGGTGATGTTTAATCTGGGACAGTGACCACAAAGCTAGCAATCTACTATTCTACGTGATATTACAGAGTGGATGTCACATCTGCCAAGAGGAAGGAGTAGGGGACAATCATATGTAGAGAACAAGGAATAAAGCAGGCAGAACCCCAAGGCATAGGGTGGGGTTCTAGAAGTTGCCCCAGATAAGAACACTTTTAGATGGAAGACTGAAGGAAAGATACATATGCTCAAAGACTCAAGGAAAGGAGTGTTTAAGGAACCAGAGTCTATCCAAGGAGACAGTCGTAAGGTAGGGCTTGAAGTGGTATATTGTAACAGTGGCCAAACGACCACAATAAACTCCAAAGATTGACTCCAAGATGATACTGATAAAGAAGCCTGTTCCCACCCCTCTGTTTCTTTCATGCTCTTCTCTCTCCCATCCTAGAGGTGAATAAAAATGCATATAAACAACCTTGTTTTAATGAAAAAAAAAATAATCAAAAAATAGCTTTAAACAACGTACCTTTGATTTTTTGTTCAGTGGCCTAAAATAAAAACAAACAAACAAAACACAATGTAAATATGAAACTGAAATGGATTGTTATGATAAATGTTCATATATTACTATTATATCAGACATACACACTTGCATTAAATAAAGACTTTGTCCTTTAGATGAACTGCACAGGGAAAGGTATGCAAAGGCAAGCATGCTTTTCCCATAGATGGGCCCCACCGTCCCTGACACGATGCTTAGTAATTGAAGGAAACTGAAATGCGTCTCTTCAGATACAAAGCAAAGCAGAGTCACTTTATGACCTTTATGATGGGAATTTCACTTGGCTCATCAATCAGCTTACAATGTTTCTACACTGAATCAATTTAATGAGCTTCGCATATGTTTAAATGACTTCAAAACTTCTTGTTTCAAATGATAAAAGATTAAGTTTTCTGCAAGAAAACCTGCACAGAACCACTTTGGCAGAATTAGTAACACGCTTAACTCCTGGATGTTAGGCTGCTTTCACAGTGAAACACAATCAACTGTTTAAGTATCTCTGAGTGTGAAACATTTTCAAATTACTTTGCTACTTCTAACATATATGACAGTTTATTAAAATTACTGTGATCACAAGCTAAACTGGCATGAGCCCCACTTTCACTACTTTCCAGTATCTGCCCCACTTCACTGTCCTCTGACTGAGGGGGAAGAGGGGTCTGAGGACAAGCATGGCCGCCTCAAGGTGCCTAGCTCAAAATTCAAGGGCCTTGAACAGGGGAAAAAAAAAAAACATAAAGAGGGGCCTGGTCAACTACAAGCAAAAATCAACCTTTTGATCAAGACCAAATTGTATGGACGTCCTGAAAATAAAAGAATAGGGAGGGACTTCCTGATTAGTAACTGAAAAACTAGAAATTGTTTCTAAATAAAGACAAAGCTGTTCTTACTGCCAGGCAGCATACTACTTTATTTTGCTTAGTCAGATCATTAAGCTGTCAAAAACACCATTTTTTAATTATATAACTACAGAATTATATGAAAAGGAATTACCCTAATATTAAAGCCACATCAAACGCTGATCTCTCTCTGGAGTCCCAGAAAGTCATTCCAGGCAATGAAGTGCCTCACCAAGCTTCAGAGTACCATATTTTCTCACAAGTAATGTGCCGACGTAAGTAACACAGCCTCCTGCGTTACTTGCACAGCACAGGTAGGCAAACAATGCATGAGCAGGTTGAGCAATTTGCAAGAACGTATTACTGTGCGTTATCTGGGAAAAATGTGGTACTAGTGAGACAAAATGATAGAAGGCCATCTTTTACTCTACATGGATCAAATTTTAAAATAAAGAAATGAATAAAAAGGTTGAAGGGCAATGCCAAAACGTCAGCCAACTTGCTAGAAAACACTTCGTTTCTAGGTGAAAATTTTTAAATCTGATAGTAGAAAAGTCTCACCACAGCAAATTTAGCATACAAACACACTGAAGTATTAACAAATATCATGTCAGTCAATGAGATACTATTCTGAATAACAGTAATTATTAATAGAACATTAGTAATATTAATAAATATTAAAGAATATTAATAGATAATATTCTTTAGCCAAAAAATTAATACAAAAATTGTTTTGTTTTAATTTTAACTCTCCTGGTCTCTTCCACAGTTTATTTCCAAAGGAAACTAAGTTTCAAGCCACAGAAACCGTTACCACCTTACTAAAACCTAAGGTTTATCAGTGTTGCTCTTCCAGGCCTCCCAACATAAAGATAGCTAACAGGCCACTCACACATCCCCGTACTGCTTCCGAACAATGGTCAGCCTCAGTTAGTGTTCTGTCACCTACAGAGGACGGCACCATGAAGATACCCTAAGGCGTCTGTACTCAGAACACCGAGTGACCATAAGAAACCTAGAAACCAAGAGCTCCTGGTCCTAACCGATCTTAGCTCTCTAAACAGGGCTGGTCTGCAGACCTAGTACAGTGGTCAAATTGTTCTCAAATGAAGACTTCCAAATGGGTTCAGTGATTTCAAGAGTAACTGCTCAAGTCTGTGACATCCAAAACGGTAGCCACCAGCAGTGTGCTGCCGAGCACGGAAATGCGGTGTGAATTGAGATGTGTGAGATACAAAGAAGATGTCAAAGATGTCATAGTTTTCAAAAGAATATAAAGTCTCTTGATAATACTTATGTCGATGAAATCTTAAAAATATTTTGGATATACTGAGTTATGTAAAATATATTAACTTCAACAGTTTCTCTTTACTTTCAAAACCTTCTGGGTCTTAGTTTCCTAATCCTTCAAAGGGAGTGGACAATCTGTCCTGCTTACTTTCAAAGCATAACGGACGAATAATAAAACAGGAAGGTCATTTTTGGAAAACCGAAAGAATCATTCAAACGTGAGGTATCATTATAGAGTCACTGGCGCAACAGAGTGAAAGGACTGGGGCAAAGCTGGAAGCTCAGTTATTCGTATTTCAAGTATGTATATTATTTTCTTAAAAATCTGAGCTGTGATTCCACAGGCAACTATCACAATGATTTCAAATCGTGACTGAAGGAACGGAACACGGGGCAGCCCCGTAGCGTGCTGGGTTCTCAGTTTCTGTCAGGCTTCTGCACCGCCAAGATCCCTAAGCAGCTTCAGTGGTGAAGAGCAGAGGGTCTGACGCCGGACTGCCTGGCCCTGAATCCTGGCTTCACCATTTCCCTGTGTCACCATGGGCAAGTCAGTTAGCTTCTCTAAAGTGCAGCTTTCCCACCTGTAAAACAGGGAGGTAGACACCTACCTCAGGTGCCTGAGGTTAAGAGGCTTCAACAACAGTTGTAAAGAACTGAGGGCAGTGTCCAGACCAGCAAGGGTTCAACAGACGTGAGCTGCTGCTGTGGCGGCGGCTGCTGCCGCTGGAAGCCCCACCAGGCCCGACTTGGGCCCCATCGTTTCTCCCACATTTAGAAATGTCCTGACTCTACTCGGCCCTGGTGCCCAAGTCGTCTTCTTTTTCTTTCGTTTCTCTCTTTTTCTGATCATTTACAATGCCTGAACAGTGCCAGGTATTATAACTTAACATTACGAATAAAGAGTAAATCTAGTTCAGTTCATTTATGTGATAGGTGATAATTAGTGCTCAGAGAGCTTTGCTATGATTTCTTAGCAAACAGTACCCAGTCTAGAACTTAGTTCTGATGAATGAAATGTTTTTTTCTTTTTTTTTTTTAAAGGGGTGGGGTGCGGTGGAATAGCAATCCAAAATGAGGGGCAGGCCTGTAAGAGAACCCATACCCCAGAGGAGTGCAAAGCTTTAGGCCAGGTCACATGGCCGCCTGGGCCAGAAAATTCACTCATTACACCTGACCGAGCCCTTGTCTCGAACAACGTGTAGGAGCCACAGTGAGTACATATTAAAATGTCCCAAAAATGAGGATGCAAGATGGAAGTTTTCTAGAACTTAAATTTCATTTACACCTAAATTTAGAGCATTTACATCCACAAAACCTTTAAAAAATCCCTTCAACTCTAAACACAGTAACAACAAAAAACCATTAACACTGACTTTACAACACTGTCAACCCCTAATGATACCAACTGTATTGCTGCTTCCCCAGCCTTCCACTTCCATGCTTTCTAGGAAGTATAATTACATGCTTGAGATAAAGGTTGTACTCATGAATTCCCTCTATAATTAACCTATTTCTCAACCTTCTTTTTACTCCTCACTGTATTTCCCTCAAGATTCTCTCTGGAAATTTCTTCTAAAAAGAAGAGAAACCCATAGTAACCTACTAGTACTAGTGCTACCTTCTTTAAAACAGAAACTATAGTCCCATGTATATCAAATCATTTTGTAAGCCTAAGAATTAGAAGATAAGGAAACAGCCGTGCCTCTTAGGTGTGAAAAAGTATATATAGGATGTTGTGGATAGCTTTTTTGGAAAAGGATTTTAAAAAAATTAAAATCCAAGCTATATAGTAGTTGACCCCTATAAGAGATATATTGGGGCCAACATTTAACTAATATATAATAAAAATCATGTGATGTTTATGAAAAACTTCTCTAGAGAGATTTAAATACTTACATATATTTAATTGGTAGACTAAGGAAATCTACCATAGTAAAAATATTGTAGTGGCCCTTTTTAGTATCTAATTGTTTATGTAAAAGGTATATAATCTGGTCTTTTATTTAAAATAGAAAATAGCCCATAGTCTTAGTTTAAATTTCTTTAAAAGACCACAGTTATTAGGAACTTACATCTATGTATTTTCCTGCATTCATGGCATAAGGGTCTTTTAAATGCCCTATTATAAAAACTACCCTAGTATCATCACCTTTAGATGATGGAAAAGCAAGCAAAATGTAAGATAATGTTCGGTGTCGAAAGAATAAGCCACAGACCAGGGTTTTGGAAAAGCACTAGCTGACTAAGTTAGAAGATTTCAATTCTCTTAGTTCAATTTCCCTGATGAAAACAAAGCTAGCCACTTAACTCATTCTGATACTTGTTGTTATGTGCTGTCAAGTTGGACCCGACTCATGGCAAGCCCTCCTTGGGTTTCCAAGGCAGTATCACTATGGAAGTAGATTGCCCAACCTTCCTTCCAAGGAGTGGCTGGTGGGTTTGAACCACCAGCCTTCTGGTTAGCAGGCAAATGCCTCAGGCACTACGCTACCAGAGCTCCCATTCTGATACTTAGGTTATTTATATATAAAATTTGTGAATGAGAGCAGATACTATCTGAAGTCTTTTTCAGAAATCAAAGTATGTTGATTGCATTAAACAGGCAGATTATTTTAATGCAGTGAGTTTCCATTCCAACATTCACATAAACAGGCCTTGCCACCAGGGTCATATAGATGTCTGTCATCTGCCTGGATACATGGGCTGCCTCCTACTGCCGACAAAAGACCAGGTCCAGGAATCTTCTTTCATATGTGTTCCAATTTGGGAGGTTTATGTTTTTGTTTCTTTTTGAAATATTCTATTAGAAAAGAGCTATTGATGCCTGGCCTGTGGAAATACTGGCTGTCCTCACTTCGCCAATTGCTTATATTCCTAATCAGTTCTAAGAGGGGTCTCTGGAATCTGGAGAACAGTGTTATTTACAGTGGCAGCCTCGCCTATTAAACCGCATTTATCAACGGTGTTAAACTTTCCCAATTATATTATGTTCAATGGTTATTACTACATTCCTACGGGATACATAGGAATATCCTATCAGTGCTGAAGATCTGGCAAAAGAAAAAACAGAAACAAAACAAACTCCCTCTATCTCTAAATCTGAGAGTGGCTCCAGCAGGGCATGGTTAGGGTGAGCGATGGGACCCATGGTGTGAGGCAGCACTGGAGTGGGGAATAGTAAACAACAAAACAAAACAACTGTTACTTCAGAGTTGGTGTGTGGCCAAATGACACAAAAGTCATCATTCACATATTACAGACATATTTATGCTAGGCATATAGAAGCCCAAAACCCACTGCCATCAACTTGATTCTGACTCATAGCGACCCCCATATGATTTCCAAGGCTATAAATCTTTACAGAAGCAGACTGACTCATTTTTTTCCTGATAGTTTCAATCCACCAACCTTTCAGTTAGCAGCCAAATGTCTTAACCACTGCACCACCAGAGCTCCCTGGGCATACATAAGGGACTGCCTTAGACTGCCTCGGTGATTTTTTTTAGAGATTTCATTAGGAAAGGATGAACTAGAGCCATTATTTGCATGTTACATATATATATACATATATACATATACACACACATGTATATATATATGCTATGTCGGGCCTCTTGTCCTCTAGTCCTTTCACACACATCCTGATTTACCAGCTATATTTTGAACTTCTTAGAAGCAGGGCCTAATGCAACCCACACCTAATGCTTGCCAACCTACTGATTCTACATAAAGTACACTCAAGCATCCTCCTCAAAAAGCATCTGAAGTTGCTGAGCTCCTTTCTTCTGGGAAAACAGCTTTCACACGATGCAACAAGAGTCTGGTAAGTCTTCCCCCCACCTCAGAAAGGCCACAGCTCTTTAAACAATAAATCCCGAGGGAAGACTGAGCAGAGTGCCGGGGCTACTGGGCATCAGCGAGCCTCAGACGGCAGTCAGCTCCCAAGCTCTCCCCCAGGCGCCTCCTCCAGACCTGGGCTCTGATGCAGACCTACACATCAGTCCCCACTCGCCGCTGAGAGCAAGCAGAAGGCACCCTTCACCCTCCAGTGCTCTACTGCACCCCCACACACACCAGGACCAGCTACAGACGCCTTCAGGCAGCATGTCCAGGACTCAATTACGTATCTCTTCCCCTTTCTTTGTATTCCTGAACCTAGTTAACTGTTCCCAACGTGTACGGAGTCACTCAACCTGAAATGTAAGAGTCGACCTAGGTTACTCTCTCTTCCCATCCATAAACATACTCTTTGGACGTGTTTAATAATCCCTTCACCGGGATCTCAGTCTCTAGTTTCTACCCCTTCCAATCCAATTCCATCATTTTGCCAAGGTAAGCTTTCTAAAATACAAACTTTGATTTCATTTTATTAAGACATCTTCAGTGTCTTCCCCAACACTAATGGCCAAAGCCTGGAAACAGCAACAGCTATCACCATCCTGTCCAGTCTCATCCCCTGATAGTTCCCCACTGCACCGAATCTATCCCTTAGCCCTTCCCCCACTCCATCAAAACCCACACTTTATGACATACAGGCTATAGACACTCATCTAGGAGTTTCTTTGCCTGTGATCCTCTTTTCTTCTGCTCCTTAGTTGCCTCATCAATTCCTATTCTACACCAATTCCTGCTCTACCTCAGGCTGGGTTATCTTTTTTTCTGTACTCCAACCCAGCCACTGCCGTCAAATTGATTCCAACTCACAGCAACCCTACAGGACAGACTAGAATTGCCCTATAGGGTAAATCTTTATGAAAGCAGGCTGCCACATCTTTCTCCCATGGATAGCTTTCCATATATAAACGCATCCACCATAGTCTTGTGTTTTTTTTCCCCCATTTAAGTAATGTGGAGACAAGCATGTTGCTATTTTGAATAGTCTTTATCCTGTGCCTAGCACATTACCTGGCACAAAAAAAAGGCATCTAAAACTTGAGATTCTTATTTTTCATTAAAACAGAAAACCAGCAATCTCCCTGCACTTTGAGGTCTCTTACGGTCCCTGCAGTCCTGATATATTAGGTGCTGAGTGCCTAGCTCAGTTCACTGCCATCAGCCTTTATCATTAATAACTTTTTAAACGCTGTAAACGATGGCTACAGCCTTTTATTTTTGGCCTACTTTGTGTGGCTTTGGTTACAGTTCTCATAACGTATTGGCTCATCACAGTTCTCTTGCAGCAAATAATGTTACAGACTTATTTTAAGGTATCATAATATAAATGGCCAAATTTTAAAATCAGCCCAGATATGAAATAAAAAAGAAAAGGAAGGTGACACTTTATTTCCTATTAATGTGTACTACTATTTCCTTTATTATTGTGTTCTTGTATTATTTTATTTCCTATTATGTGTATTCTGTGTATGGATTACATGGTATCATTTCATTCAATCCTCATTTTACAAAACATATGGAAACTGAGCTCAGAGAGGCTAAGTAAAGCTTAAGTCCATCATGTTCTATGTGGAAGAGCCAGGTTACAAATGCTCATTTATGTGGCTACAAATTCCATGCTCATGCTGTGTTATCAAACAGCTAACTGACAGACCTATATTATGCACTTACCTTTGAAAAACTACTGGCAACAGTGAATAACTGTGCATTAAACTGTACACAGCAAATTACTGCATATGCATATTCAAAGACATTAAATGTTAAAATCAATCTCCATTGAATTTAAAACATTAAATCAAATGTTTGGGGAAAAAAATACAACATCCAGTAAGAGTAACTTTCTTTTACAACGTGTTTAAACCACTTAGTATCAATAATTACACATATACTACCTTCTTTTGAGCAGCTTCCTTCTTTTTCTTGTCGTCTTTTTTCTTTTTCTTTTCTTCCATCAACTGTTCTTCTTCTTGCACTAAATCCCTGAACCACACAGTTGCAATTAACTTTCCCAGAATATATTAAGGAATAAAAATAATGTTGCATACAAGTTCATTTTTACTCTTATTAGTAGTAAAGACATGGCGTCTGGGGCTATTACTCTTTTATCCATTGAAATAAATCACAACTTGTGACCTGTATACATTACAAAGTCACGTTTCTTTACTAAGCCACAAGTAATAGCGCCTTTCTCTTCATGTCCCATCAACAGAGACAACTTAAAATTAGGACATTTGACACTGGTACACAAGGAGCTCCCTGTAATGCAAGAATGTGAACATCACAGTGTGAGCCAAAGTTACCTTGCTTCTGGCCCCAAGTATCAATTAGCAGCTGAATGGCAATGCCTGGGACCGCCCCCCAACCTTCTCTTGTCCAGGTATGTGGGGTTCCTTTGGCTTCCCTTGCTCTGAACAGCTTGATAAATATTTCAGGACAAGTTATTCATAAGCAGGTAACTTATATCTCAGTATTACAATAGTTCCACATACTGTAAACATTCCAAGCTGCTTCATCAATACTTGTGAAACAATGAATAATGCAATCATTTCAAAAGTTTACTTCAATTTTAAAAATCACAAATGCTCAGAAGTTGTCAACAGAACTGGTTTCGGATTTCAAAATAAAAGCCCATGTGTCTGCATGCTCCTTCTCCCCCGGCTCCCTACGATGACTGACGACAGGGGAAAGGGCAGTCAATCTCTTCTCAGCTGCTGAACAGGAAGGAGCAAAAGGACCTGCACCCGGATAAGCGGGAGCGCAGCCTGCGACGGAGCCATGCTGCGTGTGGAGTGCTCTAGAGCTTTCACGGTCAAAGCCGGAAGGAGAGTGACAGACACAGGAGGAAAACTGCCTAAGAACAGAAAGAAAGCCCACAGCCACTCAACCCTCCCACCCACCCCCTCTGTCAGTACCTACAGGGCCACAGGTGGCAGGCTAACACCAAATAAATGCTCGTTGAAAAACTAAACTGTCCGCAGGAGGGTGGTCAGAGTTTGGTGTCCCAGATCAAAGCCCTTCCAGGATGCGGCCACTCTTCTCCCACACAGCCCTGAAGCCAAGTCTGCCATTAATACTCCTCATCCTTACAGAGCACAGCAGTAAACCTCCCACTCAGGGCCGGACGAAGGTGGAGAACACTCCGGTTACCTCCGTTAATACAGTCCAGAGCCTAGACCTTCATTCACAGCAAGCTTTAGCTGTTGACGTCTAGGTGCATTCTAGAACACGGCACCCAGAAGGGGGCCTGGGGGTGGTGTAACCTCAGTGCCTTTGTTCACGATTTCATTCTCTCTCTCCCGACGTGGCTGTCTTTCTCCGTGGCTTTCCTAGGACGGCAGAGTGAGTGAGCCTGCTCACCCTCCTCGCCTCCCCTACGCAGAATGTGAGAGTGAGTCACAGCCGCAGTTGGTGTGACTCTGCTGGGCTACTACTCTACTAGCCACATGACAGGCCTGCACCGAGCAAGGTGACAAGGACATGGAGTAACAGTTCTAACACCCTTCTTTCAGCTTTTAGCCAATTTTAGCAGTCACACATTTAACCTGACTAAATGTCCTTGGTGCCGCATAACATCACCAATTGTGTTTCTCACCGTCTACCTGCAAGTCCTGGCAGTCCTTCCATCAGCAAACCAGCATATCTTTTGTGTAAGTGCAAAACAGTAGAGCAATAGCACCCCTTCCAGTTCCTTATGCATTTGCCTGTCTTTCTCATTTTATTCTCTGCTACATCCTCACTGTCCTATCCATTTCAGCCTTGATAAATGATTTGCAGTTCCCCAATTTCCTGGAAAGCTTCTTCAGACAGTTAGGGATTTTCTCCTATGTGTTGGGTTTCTTCAATGGTCTGGTACTTAACCTTCTTCCTCAGCCTCATTGTCTCATATAAAAAGTGGGGAAGAATGGTCACATGGATCTATTTCACGAGATTTTCATAAGGACTTAATAAAGAGTGCTTACTGTTACAGACCGAACTGTGTCTCCCCAAAATATGTACCAACTTGACAAGGCCATGATTTTCAGTATAATGTAATTACCCTACATTTTGTGATCTGATGTAATTAGCCGATGTGTTGTAAATCCTAACCTCTACATTAATGAGGCAGGATTAGGGACAGTTATGTTAATGAGATAGGATGCAATCTATGGGATTAAGTTGTATCTTGAGTCAATCTCTTCTGAGATATAAAAGAGACTAAACAAGTGAGCAGAGATCAGACGGACCTACTACCACTACCACCAAGGGAGAAGAGCCGGGAGCAGAACACGTCCTTTGGACTTGGGGTCCCTACACTGAGAACCTCCTAGACCCAGGAGAAGACTGATACCAAGACACAAGGAGATCTCCAAGGAATCAGGATACAAACTGAAGAAACAAGGACCCTTCCCTCAGAGCTAACGGGAAAGAAAGCCTTCCCCTAGAGCTGGCACCCTGAGTTCAGTCTTCTAGCCTCCTAAACTGTGAGAAAATAAATTTGTTTTTTACAGCCATCCCCTTGTGGTATTTGTTATAGGAGCACTAGAGAACTGAGACACTACTTAGCAAAGTGCCAAGCAAGCACTCAAATGCCTAGGCAATGGACTCCTCTCACCAATTTTCAGTGGCACCCGAAAGACTGTATTTACCCCTAAGTGTGTGAAGATATACGGGCACTGAATATGCAGAAACCCCTGGGATTTGCTCTTTGTGTTCTCCTCTGAATCCCAGGTGCTTGTTTGTTGTGTATTTCTATACTTTTGTGCCACAGGATGGCCCCTTACTGTTTATATGGAATTTTTGCTC
The DNA here is from genome assembly GCF_000298275.1 of Orycteropus afer afer. Lineage (NCBI taxonomy): Eukaryota > Metazoa > Chordata > Mammalia > Tubulidentata > Orycteropodidae > Orycteropus > Orycteropus afer. The sequence goes on along the minus strand of NW_006921899.1, from coordinate 1,459,321 downwards.
CTTTCCTCTCAAAGTTCATTTTAAAGACTTTTTGCTGAGGTCAGCAAGTGTTCTCTTAGCCAAAAACATTCTCCGTAATACTTAAAAGATGTACTATACTTCCTTTCAGGGTTTCAGCTGACATTGTAAGCATACTTCATGGGTGAAAAAGTGCTGCTCTTCAATACTATCATCATAGCCAACTATGGTCTTCCCCCATTTTCTCCATCAGAAAGTCAACTGGGAAAAAATATATAAACGTGTCACTTGTGCCCAAACACATGTGCCCAAACACATCCTGGGATTCAAATACTAGTAGAGATCCCCAAAAGACATGGGATGTAGCTACTTCATTTACCATCTCTTGTCAAAAGAAGTAAAGGGTTGATGGATTTACTAGGTCCCAGTGCTTGTCTAATACATGTATCAATGGATGTTTGATATAAGCTCCACAAAGACAATGCCCCAGTCAGCAACTACCTATCCTTTAAAAGCTAGTAGCAGGAAACCTCAAATCTGCAAGTATCTCTGAATCTGCCATGTTGCTCTAGGAAGACTGGGCTCTCCTTTCATCAGAACTTTATAATTTTATTTCCTTATGCCTTTGGGGTAGCCTGGAAGAATCAATACCAATGGGAAAATCTGCTTCGAAGGTGCCAATGTTTGTAACCTGATTGGGGTGGTAGTTACACAGGCATATTTACATTTGCCAAGCCATTCAACTATACACTCACGATGAGTGAACTTTACTGTATGTAAATTACATCACAAAGTTAATTTTAAAACATACAGGGGGAGAGGATTCAAAGTCTGGATTAGGGAAAATAAAGCTATCCAAGTCAGGATGGCACATTCCACATAATGACTCAAGATAAGCTTCAAATTTTGCCCTCATCTTCAGTAATCAACAGAAATCATTTACTTGCACTGTGCAGGAATGATCTTCTCAAAAAGTGTGTGATGACAAATTCAGCTGTGTCAGATGCAGCCTAGTCAACAATTTAGCCTAACCTTCAGAAAATGCTTCTGTCATTAAGCCAAAACTACCTTCCTTGAACTTCCACTCACTGGTCCTAGGGATCTACGAATGAGAACAAACCTGATTAAAATGTTGCAGTGGCTGTGCGGGCACTTTAGATACATTTCCTCATTTAATTATCACCAGTGTAATGATTAACGTTGTAAACTGCCATCAAGTTGGTCCCCAACTCCAGGCAATAATGGAATGAATCCCTGTCCAGTCCTGTGTCATCTCCACTATTGGCTGCAGATCAAACCCTGGTGAGGCGGAGGTCTTCCTGGCTGATTTTTGGAAGCAGATCACCAGGCCTTTCTTCCCAGTCTATCTTCGTCTGGGAAGGCTGCCGAACCTGTCACAATACACAAGCCTCCACTGACGGACAGGGGGTGACTGTGCATGGGGTGCACTGAGTAGGAATCGAACATGGAGTCTCCTGCATGGAAGGCGAGTATTCTGCACCACTGCCTTCATGTTTAAATGATACTTCCCTTTCACCAATGAAGAAACTGAGACTCAGAAGGGTGAAGTAACTGCCCAAGGTCACATAGCTAATAGAGGACAGAGCTGGTATTCCAACAGAGGGTCTCAAAAGTCATAATCTTTCTTTTCTCTTGCACCATGGTACCTCCCAAAGCAAAGTGTTAGCTTTCTCTTCAGAAGCCACAGAAAATAAATCTTCCTCTGGATGGATTAAGGGACAGGTCTTCTCGCTTTATAATATACCTTTCCCTGGACCATGCACCTCCACAGTCCTTTTCTAATTTCCTTCCAACTTCTACAAGAACCCTTTGAACAGAATGCACAATCAGGGAACACAAAGTATTTGTGGTCCAAAAACAACTGGGTTTAACAGCAAGAACAGCAAAGGTTAGCAAGGAAAATAAAGACTCAACAGTCACTGGTTTAACAAGAAGGACCCATGCGCTGGTGACCTTTAAGAGAGCAATTTCAATATTTTTTGTTTTGTGAAAGTTTATGGCAGAGTGGCATGAGAGAAATAACTAGACCACAGCTAGTGAACAGCTATGTTCCCACATTTGAGGAGTTCGACAGTTTAAAAGTGAGAGAAATAGGAAGGTAGAAACATATCAGGAATGAACCAAAATTTGTCCTTAGGGAAAAAAAAAGTTACGAAAAATGCAAGATGCATGATAGAGATTTTTAAGATACCTGGAATGAGTTTACGCTCTGCATTCAAAATTACTGAACACCAGCTACCTAATGTTTAATCAGTCATTCGGTGAGAATGTGCTGAGCATATCCAGTCTGATGGCCTGTGGTCTTCTGGGCACTGGGAGAAGGCAAGTAAAAAATATGACTTCAAACTCTACAGTTTTATAGGAAAAATAATTGAACCCATTTGAAATAATAAGCAAACATTTGGTATAAGCTGTAAGCAAATTCAGAAAAAATAAGACATGTATGAATTGTTACGACTTTGGAAGGCTGTAAAAAATTCAAAGAGTAAACAATTGTTCTGGGCCTTGAAAGGGGGCAGGGTTTGAAGAGACACAGAAGAAAGGTGGGCCTTCAGACAAGGGACTCAAACAGGTATGGACACAGCAAAGCATGGAGTCTTGTTAGCATGGGAACTCCAGGAAGGAATATTAACTAGAACAGAAAAAAGAGGAGCAGGCAACATGCTGGGTAAAGAGGTAGAAGACTGATGCAATACCCAGGTCAGCGTGTACTGGCCTGACCTGATGGCAGCCAGACAAGGCGAAAGCAACGCAGAAACCCCAGAGAAGAACGAGGAAGAAACTGCAGCAGGGGCAGCGTTAGGGAGGAAGACAGGAGAGAGCCACGTTAATGACAACTCCAGATTCCAGAAATCAAAATTCCTGCTTTCAGAAATGACCATAAGGGAGCACAGAGTCAGATGTTTCTGTTTTGCTTTTAAGAAAAGAGAAAACAGAGGCCCGACTAGCCTGTCAGTCAGCAACTCAGCAGGAGCCAGTTCTTTCTGACGTAGAAGCCAGTTGTATGTTACAAGCAAGTTATAAAAATACACTTCATGTCTTCTGCCAAAAACATTTCTGTTTTGTTCTACTCCAGCTGGGCATTTCCCCTGAGAGATCCCACCTTACTGTATTTCCTCCCAGCCACCCTGCTTCCCCTTCTGTCCACTCACCTTCTCGTTTTAAGTCTCCCTCTTGGCCTCCTACCTAAACCAATCACCACAACCCGTCTAACACTACACAACAGGAAGGCACTGGTAACCTCACAATCTGAATTTCACCAGAGGGAAGAGATGGACACCCAAATGCAGGAAAGTATTATGTAAGAAAGTGAAGTCAGGGGTTTGGATCAGTTTTTCGAGAACTTTGGCAGTAAAATTAAGAAGTTTTCTAGATTGTTTTTAAAATAAGGAAGACTACTACTGATCTCTGCTAGCATAGTGCCTAGGGCACTTGACTGCTAACCAGAAGGCTGGAGGTTCAAACCCACCAGCCACTCCTCGGAAGGAAGATGAGGCAATCTACTTCCATAGTGATACTGCCTTGGAAACCCAAGGAGGGGTCGCTATGAGTTGGGTCCAACTCGACGGCACACAACAACAACTACTACTGATCCGGAGGCAGAAAAGGGATTGACAAAGAAATAAGGGGATCAAAGAGGCAGACAGTGAAGGTAACACAAAAGAGGTTAGTTTGAAATTACAGGTAGCTAAATATCTACCAATACGGAAGGAGTTAAACACTGATAAACCAAGCCAAACCCACTGCCATATAGTCAATGCTGACTCATAGTGACCCCCACCCACCCAGGGAAAGGCAGTAAATCTTTACAGAAGCAGATTGCCCTGTCTTCCTTCCACAGAGCTGCTGGTGGGTTTGAACCATCAACCTTCTGGTTAGCAGTCAAATGCGTTAGGCACTGTGCCACCAGAGCTCCTTAATAAAACTGATATACTCATAAAATGGAACACAACGCATCCATTAAGGAGGATTTACCCACTAAGGAGGATTTACAGGAGTCCCTGGGAGGTGCAATAGCTCACATACTTGGTTGCTAATTGTAAGCTTGAAGATCTGCGTCGACCCAGAGGCACCTCCAAGAAAGGCCTGGAGATCTACTTGTGAATAAGCAGTCACTGAAGACCCTCGGGAGCACAGCTCTCCTCTGACACACAGCATCACAGGAGTCAGAACTGACTCAGCAGCAGCTGACAGTTAAGAAAATGAAGGTCTCTATGTCCTGATGTGAAAAGATCTTGAAGGTGGTGTATACTGTCAATGGTTCAGTATGGTATCTTCTGTGTAGAAAGACGGCAGGACAAGTATATATACCTGCATGTGCTTGTATCTGAGTGTGCATACACAAAAACGAGTAAAAATACATCACTGTGGCAGAAGTATGAGCCAGAAAAGGAGACGAGATACGGTGGCAGCTATCAAACAGTGTTTGATTTTCAAGTATAAAACATAAGCAAAAAGTTTACCTTTGGAAGCACACGTGATAGTGGTGAAGAATCAGCACATCTTCCTCTTAAAAGTGAAGAAAAGACAGGAAAAAAGAGGTAGCGATGAGGGACAATAGTCTGCAGATCTTCCAAATGCAGGAGGCTAACTCAAGGAGCTCCCACTGCCCATGGGGGGGGGGTTATTAATTAGTTTCTATTCGTGACTTTAGTTTGCAAAATCCTCTAACACATGAATAAAATGTATATGTATAAAGTTTGGATTTTTGGTTTACATATGTATTATATGGTCTTCATTCTCATTTGCAAAATGCTGTTTTATATATATGTATATATATATACATCTATGTGTTGTTGTTGTTATGCGCCGTCGAGTCAGACCCGACTCATAGTGACCCCTCCTTGGGTTTCCGAGGCAGTATCGCTACGGAAGTAGATTGCCCCATCTTCCTTCTGAGGAGTGGCTGGTGGGTTTGAACCACCAGCTTTCTGGTTAGCAGTCAAGTGTCTTAAGCACTACGCTACCAGAGCTCCCATACATATATATATATACATATATGTATATATGCATGTTGTTTTGTACATATAACATAATAACAACAAAACAGCGTAATGTGAGCAAGAAAGCAAACAATGTTAGTAAAGGATTGTAAGGAGCAGTGCTTAAGGCACTTGGCTGCTAACCAAAAGGTCGGTAGTCCAAACCCACCAGCCACTCTGCAAAATAAAGCTCAGGCAATCTGCTTCTGTAAAGATCTGCAGCCTTGGAAACCCAATGGGGGTCGCTATAAGTCAGAAGTGAATCGATGGCAGTGAGTTTGGCTTTTGTTTGAATAAAGGATTATAATCCACTGAATAAAGATCCACGGGTCAATGCTGATATTAACATGTGAGTGAATGAATGAAGGAGAAGTGCAGCTCCTACAGCAGAATGTCAACTAATGAAGAAAGAATGACGGAGTGAGAAAATGCTGTGTGGTAGGGAAGGCTGCACAGCACGGTGAGTATAATAATCAAGGCTTTAAAAAGCTGTAAATGGCAAATGCTTTGTTACATCTATTTTGACCACAATATATTTTTTTTAAATAAAGTAAAGTATTTGGCAACCAATTGATCGATGAAAAATTATGAATGGATGCTAAAACCAGTAAGTGAAAACTTGATAAGAAACAAGATATTTATATTGTCTAAAACTATCTCCCAATAACATAATTAATTATAAAGGGAAAACCAGTAACTTTACAGTGGTGAAACCTGACACCGTCTTAACCAAGTTGTTAAAGTTCCAACCAACTGTGGTGGAATAAACGGCCACCACACACTGTTGACGTGATGCACTGACAGAAACGTATCACTGCTAAAAATGACTGACCTGAATCGAGTCATGAGGGGACATCAGACACACACAGATCAAGGGACATTCTGTAAAATAACAAGCCTAGACTCTCTAAAAGTATCAAGGTCTTGAAGAACAAAAGACAGACTTGAGACACTCTTGTAGATTCCAGGTGTCTAAAAAACATGGAAACTACATGCAACATGTGATCCTGGATTGATTCCCTGACCAGAAAAAAAGCATGTATTTTTTGGTTTTGCTCTAATGGGCATTATTAAGACAACTGGCAAAACTGGGTCTGTAGATTACCTATTAAGACTGCTGTGTCAATGTTAATTTCCAAATTTGGTAATGGTCCTGTGGTTATGTCCTCCAAAATGCCCTTGGTTTTTAGAAAATACATAAATTGTTGGGAGTGAAAGGACATCATGTCTCAGACCGTTAAGAAAAAAAACAATATGTATATAAAAGGAAGGAATGATAAAACAAATGTGGTTAAATGTTAACATCTGGGGAATGTGGCTAAAGGATATTGGGAATTCTTTGTTCTATTCTTGCAACATTTCTCTAAGTCTGCAATTATTTCCAAATAAAAAGCCCAAGTTGAGGGGAAGCCAGTGAGATCAGAAATGACAACAGCACTCTCTAGTTTACAATGCACTGAGATATTATCCATTTTGAACCCATAACAATCCTCAAAAAAGGAACTGGAATTGTTCCCATTGGACAATCGAAGAACTTGAGGATAAGTGACCTGTCAGATAGGACAAGGCTGTGGTGAAGCTGACCCACAATCAACGTTTTCTAAATCTACTGGGCTACCACCACTGTCATCATCATCACCACCAAACCCACTGCCCGCGAAATGATTCCGACTCATAGCAACCCTAAAGGACAGAGTAGAACTGCCCCAAAAGACTTCCAAAGCTGTAAATCTTTATAGGAGCAGACCGCCATCTCTCTCTTCTGCGGACGGGCTGATGGGTTCACATCGTTGACCTTCTGGTTAGCAGCCAAATGCTTTAAACACTGCACCATCAGGGTTCATCCACCACTACCTAAATCCTACTCCTCCTTTGAGGCTTAGCTTAACTACGAATTTCCTTCATGATTTTTTCCAGCCCATACAAATTTTATCCTTGATCTCAACTTAAACAATGCCACTTTTCTAATTATTACAGATGTAAATCTAAATCTTCCAAATAAGATTAATTGCTACTCTGGAGACAAAAATCAGTTCTCCTACTTGTTTGTAGTCCACATTACTAGACCCTCCAATTAGACGCCAACTTCTACTTTCTTGCCTTCACTGAACTGTAACTCCATCACCACCACTGGAAATACACTCCTCATTCTTATTGTTATCCACAATCTACTTCTCCTTTAAGGCCCTTAGGTTTAAATACAGTCTATTAAAGCAAGTACTGCCTAGGCAGTATAGTATGTAGTTAAGAACCCAGGCTCTACAAACAAAAGACAAGCGTGTGGGCTGAACATTTACATTAGGTAGATCAATCATGGGAGAACAGAAAGGCAGAGTATGCATAAGGAGACAGCTCAGGGGGCAGGAGTGCATGGGAGGGAAGGACATAGGGAAGAGGTAACTGTGAGGAGGATGTGGGATGAGAGCTGTTGCACTGTGGGAGACTGCAGTCAATGTCATGAGACAAAGTGTATGTGAACTGCTGTATGGAAGATGAATTTGCTCTGTAAACTTTCACCTAAATCACAATAAAATTAAAAAAGAAAAGAAAAAAGAACCCAGGCTCTAATGCCAAGAAGAAGTGGCTTAAATCTCAACCCCACCACCTAGTGTATAACCTCAAGCATTTTTACCTTCTCTAAGCCTCCATGTCCGCATCCTTGAGAAGCCTCCAACTGTGCTTCCCGGGAAGGACTGGTGTGAAGATTCCATCAGATGAGATTCAATGGAGATGAAGTGCTTAACGGATGCACACAGTAAGTGAACACTAGATGTCAGTGACAGGGAGTGGGTATAAAACCTCGCACTAAGCTGAGATTAGGACACAAAGGAGGCTGCAACCTGGTCCCCAAAGCAAAGAAAGGAATACAGCATAAAACGGAGTAAGGATATGGAAAGAGTCACAGCACAGCGTGGAAAGAGGCACGCATCAGATCAGCAATGAATGGCCCTTGATTCCAAACAGGGCAAACCAGGTACCAGGTACCAAAAGCAAACAAAGGCACCACAAGAGAAAACTACACGGTGATGGTTGCGCAACAGGGTGAATGTAACTGATGCCACTGAACCACACACGTAAAAGATGGCAGAAATGCAAGACAGAAAATACCAAATGCTGGTGAGGATGTGGAGAGACTGGGACCTTCATACACTGCTGGTGGGAATGCCAAATGATACAACCACTGTGGAAAGCAGTGTGTTGATTCCTTAAAAAGCTTAGAAATTAGAAATACCATTTGATCCATCAATCCCATTACTAGGTATCTATCCTAAAGAAGTGAGAGCCAGGACAAGAACAGATATACAAACGCACGCCCATGTTCATTGTGACGCACATATTCATCACGGCACTATTTACAAGAGTTTCACGGAAACAATCCAGATGCCCATCAATAGAAGAATGGATAAGCAAACTATGGTACATACAAACAATGGAATATTATGCAACACTAAAGAACAATGTCAAATCTGCAAAACACTGCAGAACGTGGATGAACTTGGAGGACATTACGCTGAGTGAAGTAAGTCAATCACAGAAGGACAAACATTGTATTAGTCCATTATTGTAAAAAGTCAAGGAAAGGTTTATATGTGGAAGGAAACGTTCTTAGTTGTTTACCAGGGGTGGGAGGGGAGGGAAAGAAACACTGCAAAAAGAAAGAAAAAAGAAAGAAAGAAAAATGGTTGAAATGGCAAATGTTTTGCTATATCTATTTCACCACAATAAAGCTTAGGGAGAAAAAAAGGAGAGAGAGAGAGAGAGAAAGTACAGAC
>NW_006921899.1:1442176-1450327 GCF_000298275.1 Orycteropus afer afer | reverse complement strand
GATAGCAAGAAACCTCCTCTAACAAAGGCCATCTATAAAAACCCCATACCTCACATTATACTTAATAATACAAGACTGAATAATTTTTCCCTAAGACAAGGATGTCTGCTCTTACTACTTCTGTCCAATACTACTCTAGAGGGTCTAGTCAAAGAAAGTAGGCCAGAAAATGAAATATAATGCACCCAGGTTGGAAATGAAGTAGTAAAACTACCTCTGTACTCAGAGGACACGATCTTATATGTAGCAAACACTAGGCAATGTGCACATGTACGCACACACACAAATTAGAATAAATGAGTTCAGCACAGCTGCAGGACACAGGATCAACATACCAAAATCAACTGTCTGTGTACAAGCAATGAACAATCTGAAAATGAAATTAAGAGAACAATTCCATTCACAATAGCATCAAATAGAACAAAAATGAAAACCGGGAAGACGTGAATGAAAAAAAAAAGACAAGACCCAAATAAATGGAAAGACATCCCATGTGATTATGAAAACTAGAAAACTTAATAAGGTTAAGATGGCAATACTCCAACTGACTTACAGATTCAGCACGATCCCTACCAAAATCGCTGCTGGGTTTTTGCAAAAGTTGAAAAGCTGATGTTAAAATGTATATAGAACTCATGGGATCCAAAACAGCCAACACTATTTTGAAAAACAGAAAAGTTGAAGGACTCGGACTTCATGATTTCAAATGTGCTACAAAGCTACAGTACTCAAGATCAACCCAAACCCAAACTCACTGCCATCGAGTCAGACCTGACTCATAGCGACCCTTCCTTGGGTTTCCGAGGCGGTATTACCACGGAAGTAGATTGCCCGACCTTAAATGGACTAGAATTGAGAGTCCAGAAATAATCTCTTACATTTATGGTCAACTGATTTTCAACAAGGGTGCCAAGATGAAGTTTTTCCAATAAATGCGGCTGGAACAACTGGATATTCACATACAAGAGAATGAAGCTGAACCTCTTCCTCACACCATGTACAAAAATTAACTCAAAATGGATCACAGACCTAAATGTAACAGCTAACACTGTAAGACTCCTGGGAGAAAGCATAGGAGTCAGTCTCTGTGACTTCAGATTTGGTACCAACAATACAAAGGACAAAAGGAAAAACAGACAAACTGAACTTATCAAAATTAAAGCTTGTGTGCTTTAAGGGATACCATCAAGAAAGTGAAACATCACCAGACAGGATGGGAGAAAATATTTACAAACCATTATCTGATGAAGAACTTGTCCCAGAGAATATAAAGAACTCTTCCAACTCAACAATAAATAATAATAATTATTATATTTAAAATGGGCAAATGACTCAAATGGATATTTCCCCAAAGATACAGGAATGGCTGGTAAGCACAAGAAAAAATGTTCAATATCATTAGTCATCAGGGAAATGCAAATCAAAACCACAGTGAGATACCACTTCACACCCACCAGAACAAAACAAAACAAAACAAACCCATTTCCAAGGAGCCAATTCTGCCGCACAGGGACCCCACCTGTCACAGAGCAGAACTGCTGCGTGCGGTTTTCGCGGCTTTAACCGTTATGTTAGCAGACTGCCAGGCTTCTCTCCTGAGGCCCAGCTGGGTGGGTTCAAACCGCCGTCCTTGAGCAGAGCAGCCATCACCACGCAGGAACCTGACCACACTCATAGACACCTGTGAAAGGGCCCCGGGCGGTGCACGTGGTTAAGTGCTTGACGACTAGCCAAAATGCTGGCACAGCAGACCCACCCCAAGGTACCTCAGAAGACAGGCCTGGCAGTGCCTCCAAAGGTCACACCAGCCTTAAAAACCCTATGCTTGAAACTCAAACTCACTGCCATCGAGTCCATTCTGACTCAATAGCGGTCCCCACTGGATTCTGTGGCGGAAATCCTGTGGAAGTAGATCGCCCCATCTTCCTTCCAGATTGGCTGATGGGTTTGAACCACTGACCTTCTAGTCAGCAGCCAAATGCCTTATCTACTACACCACCAAAGCTCCTTTAAAAAGCCCATGGACAAATCAAAACAATGAGGTACCATCTTGCTCCAGCACTAGTAGCAAAGTTCAACAAGACAGAAAATAACAAATGCTGGAGAGGTTGTGGAGAGATTGGGACTCTCATACACTGCTGGTGGGACTGTAAAATGGTACAACCATTGTGGAAAGCAGTACGGCGATTCCTTCAAAAGCTGGAATTAGAAATACCATTTGACCCAGCCATCCCATTACTAGGTAATATACCCTAAAGAAGTGAGAGCCATGACAAGAACAGATATATGCATGCCCATGTTCATCGCAGCACTATTTACAATAGCCAAAACATGGAAACAACCTAGATGTCCATCAGCTGAGGAATGGATAACCAAACTATGGTACATACACACAATGGAATACTATGCAACGCTAAAGAATAATGTAGAATCTGCAGATCACTGCATAACGTGGATGAACTTGGAGAACATTATGCTGAGTGAAATAAGTCAATCACAAAAGGACAAATATTGTATTAGTCCGTTATTGTAAAAGTTAAGGAAAGGTTTATCTATGGAAGGAAATTTTCTTTGTTGGTTACCAGGGGTGGGAGGGGAGGGGAGGGAACGCTGTTAGATAGATAGAGATAAATATTGATTTGGGTGAAGAGAAGGGCAATGTACCAAATGTGAGTGACCAATAGGGCGGCATTGAGGATGAGAAACACATAGAGAGGTACATGGGAGGTACAGACAACAAATATGAGCCCTTTTGCATATACAGTACTGAGTTCTCAGTGAAGGCAAACATGGGTATATGAACGGATAGATAGGTGGACAGGCTAAACGATTAGGTATGTCCATGAAATGGGGAGTGTATCCAACATCATATATAGGGTTGGCAGACAATAGTCCTATAAGTTTATGTGAATGATCAGAATTCCCAGGTGCATAGTAGAGCTGACAAGGGGCAAGGTTGTGGTCACTGCTTGGTCACAGCCAGCTACCCAGAGTGACCGAGTAGTTGATCCTGCGGGCTTGGGACCATAGTCGCAGGGGACATCAAGCTCAATTGGCATAACATACTATACAAAACATTATTCCACCTCCTACTTTGGCGAGTAGCAACTGGGATCTTAAAAGCTAGCAAGTTGCCATCTAGATGCAATGATGGGTCTCTCCTCATCAAGAGCAAAGAAGATGAAAACCAAAATTAATGGAAACAATCAGTCCCAGTGACTGGTACACCATCCGACCTGCAACCTATACAAATATGAGATCAGAAGAACTAGATGGCGCTTGGCTATCACTATCATCCACATGGAAGGGATGTAGGAGACCCTGGATAGACAGGGAGAACAATGTGGAACAAAACTCAAAATCATTTGGAGGGAAAAAAAAAAAAATGGTGGGGACCAGGTTTGCTAGTCCAATAGAGCCTGATGGAACCACTGAGACTATGGCCCCTAGCTGCCCTTCAGGTCTGGAATTGAACCCACACCTGTGGTTTCCAGCCAAACAAACTACAGGCATGTGAGTTAAAACATTTACCTCAAGTAGACACACGCCCGGGAGAGAACAATCATGGGAGAAAGAAGGGCTGCTTATGCACAGGGAGACAGCTCAGGGGGCAGGAGAGCGTGGAGGGATGGACACTGGGAAGAGGTAACTACAGGGAGGAAGTGGGAGGGGAGCTGTTGCATTGTGGTAAACTGTGGTCAATGACATGAGACAAAGTATATGTGAACTCCGGTATGGAAAGTGAATTTGCTCTGTAAATCTTCACCCAAATCACAATTAAAAAAAAAGACCATGGAACGATTCTATTCTGCACAGACGGGATCGCCGTGAGTCAAAATTGACTAACAACAACAACAGGGTCTTAAAAACTCATGAGCAGCTATCTAAGGTGCAACTATTGGTCTCTCCTTATTGGAACCAAAGGAGTGAAAAAAATCAAAGACTAGTGGACCACACAAACCTCAACCACCATGACCCCGAGACCAGAAGAACTAGATGGTGCCCAGCTACCACTGCTGACTGCTCTGAAAGGGATCACAATAGGAGGTCCCAGGTGGAGTGGGAGAAAAATGTGGAGCAAAATCCAAAATCATAAAAAAGACCAACCTTACTGGTCTGATAGAGACTGACAGAACCCCCAAGACTTTGGCCCTCGGTCACCCTTCAAGCCTGAAACTGAACTCACCTGCATGGCTCAACTTTCAGTCAAGCAATAGGCCTCTAAACCAAAACACCAAACTCATTGTCGTCGAGTCAGATCCGACTCACAGCGACCCCTCCTTGGGTTTCTGCGGCGGTTTCACTACAGAAGTAGATTGCCCAACCTTCCTTCTGAGGAGTGGCTGGTGGGTTTGAACCTCCAGCCTTCTGGTTAGCAGTCAAATGCCGTAGGCACTACACCATCAGAGCTATTAATAGGCCTCTAGGGTACACAATAACACCAGAGAGTTACATATTCCTTAGAACAATGCACCAACCGCACGAGATCAAAAGGGCGCCATTTGCCCAGAGATAAAGCTCAGAGGGCAGGATGGGACAGGAAGGAAAAAACGAATGGAAGTGGGAAACAACAGGGGGGAGTAGGAAGAGTGCTATTGCAATGTGGGGAATGCAGTCAAGGTCACAAAATGAAGTATGTATGAATTGTTGAATGGAAAACAATTTTCTCTGTAAACTTTCAGCCAAATCACAGTAAAAAGTTTTTAAAAAAACAACAAATGAGAATATGAGAAAACTGGAACCAATATACTGCTAAGAGGAATGTGAATGGTGCAGATTGGAAAACAGTTTGGCAGTGTCTCGAGACGTTATAGTTGTCATGTGACCAAGCAATTCCACTCCTAGATACATACCCACACACATGGCCACACAAACACACCCTAAGGTTCAGAACAGCTAATGCAGCAACCCAAATGTCCATCAACTGATGACTGGATAAAAGAAAACATGGTACAGCCATACAATGAAATATTTTCCAGCCATACAAAGGAATGAAGTATTAATGAATGCTACAATATTTATGAACCTTTAAACATTATGCTACGTGAAAGAAGTCACATACAAAAGGACACATGTTGTATAATCCCATTTATATGAAATGTGCAGAGGCTGGAAGGAAGGGCAAATGGGGACTAACTGCTCATGGGGACCAGGATTCTTCTGGGGTGATGGAAATGTTCTGGAATTACACAGTGGTGACAGCTGCACACCTCTGTGAATGTATTAAAAACCCTTGAATAGTACACTTTTAAATGGTGAATTTTATACTAAGTGAATTTTATCTCAATAACATACCAAAAAAAAAAAAATGAAGGAAGAAATGAAGGCAACATTCAGAGAAGGCAGGGTAAGTGTGAGGATAGGGCAGGAGGTGGGAAGAAGAGACGGGGCTCAAGCTCAGTGGACAATGGGAGCTCCAAGCAGGAGTTTGGGTTCTAACGCCAGTCACTCGGGAGCCAGCAAAGGTGTCTAAGAAATGAGTGACAGGCTCGGAACTGTGGCACGAGGACAGTTAACTTGCAGCAGGGTAGAGAGCACACGGTTTACATCCCTTCCCACTTTTACTAAGGAGCCCCAGGGACATACAGATTACGGCACTTGGTTGCTAACCAAAAGGTCAGTGGTTTGAACCCACCAGCTGTTCCACAGGAGAAAGACGAGGTAGTGGGCTTCCATAAAGATTTACAGGCTTGAAAATCTGATGGGGCTCACTGTTCGTCAGAACCGACTCGATGTCTGAATCAGAAGAGTTTGGCTCTTCTGGTCCCACCTTTACATGGTAAGCATCTCACACATCTTCACTGCCTACCAAAAACCAAACCCACTGCCGTCAGTCAAGTACTTGAACCACTGTGCCACCAGGACTCCTTTCTCATTGCCCAGCGATTCACAAATAGAGGAATATGTAAAACATTACTTCTCTGACATCCTTATTTAGTCAATGACCAAAGAATGAAGTAATGCTTAAAAATACATTTCAAATCAGTGCCTGCTTGAGCACCACTTCCTCGTGAGTGGCATACATGTGTTTTAGGGGATACTTCAAAGAACAGGAGAAAGAAGGGACCAAAGTCAACAAAACACAGATGTCATAACAATAAAAATATTCAAAATCACTGAAGCAAGCTGCTCAGAAAAGGCTAGCTGGCTGAAAACCACTAGCAAGGACAGCACACCAAGTGAGCTGGCTTCACCTTGTTATCACACAAAATCCAATCAATCACTGTTTGCAGAAAACATCTTCTAATGTTCAAAGTGTAACATTCCTCAACCAGGTTTCAATCTATTTTGAACATTCCACTTGAAACAGGAAGTCAGCTGAGTCATCGTCCCATAACATACTACTGCTGAAAATTCAACGTGTTTTTCCCTAGTTACAGAATAGAAATGCTGGGATTTCTGCTCCACAGTCAACACACACAGACACAGACCCACACACACCCACACACACCCTATGCAAATCATTTCTCAAATAAGACCACTTTAAACAGGAAAGCGACACTGCATTTATATTCCTGTGTGTTTGCCTTCTTTTCTTCTTGTTTTTGGAAGATTGGGTAAACTATGCCTCAGCCAAATGACCAATTCCAAACCCATTGCTGTAGAATCAATTACAACTCGCAGTGACACTATAGGACAGGTTTTCCAAGGCTGTAAATCTTTCTCCTATAGAGCAGCTTGTGAGTTAGAACGGCTGACCTTTTGGTTAGCAGCTGAGCACTTAACCACTGTGCCACATGGGCTCCTATCCTATAGTCAAATGATACCTATCTTATTACTGAATCTCAAACTATCCCTTTATTGACACTATTAAGCTGTTCTGAAATCCTCCCTATAACCTAACACTTCTTAATCTTTCGGGATCCAAAACCCTTTGAAATCTGATAAATGCCAAGAACCATCTTTCTGCTTTAAAAATCAATTTTACAAATAAACAACAACACACATGCCATTTTCCAAACCACTTCCAACCATTGCTGGTCCCTCTGTAGAAACACAATTAAAACCCCTCCTGTCCTGGTGGCACACTGCCACCCTAACTTCAACTGCGCACTCTTTCTAAGAATGCACATTACAAGCCCAGCCTCCATATTTCATCTTCTCATCAAGGTGACCAGTTCATCACTACCAAAGCTGAAAACAAGCCACTTTTTCTGTCCAATAATCCATAAGGGAGCTACTTCAGGAGGCTGTTACGTGCCACTGAGTCGATCTTTGACTCACGGCGACCTCGGGTGAGAGAGCAGAACTGCCCCATAGGGTTCTCTAGGCCCTAAGTAGACTGCCAAGTCTTTCTCCCACGGAGCCTCTGGGCGGGTTCGAACTGTCAGCCTTCTGATCAGCAGCCAAGCTTGTAACTGTTGGACCAGGGCTCCTTACCTTCATGATAACCCTTCATACAGGCAGCAATCACTATAACTGATCAATTTAAACAGGAAGACCTATAATTATTGTAACCTCTAATATTTAACATTACCCTTAGTTTAAACTAATTATTTGGTATTTCCTAAAATGAAAGAAACACTGAGTTAGTGTAACACAACAAATACAACACACTGTTGTCGAGTCAGATACGACTCACAGTGACCCCTCCTTGGGTTTCCGAGGCAGTTGTTGTTGTTGTTGTTGTTATGTGCCGAGTCAGCCCCGACTCATAGCAACCCCTCCTTGGGTTTCCGAGGCAGTATCACTATGGAAGTAGATTGTCCAACCTTCCTTCCGAGGAGTGGCTGGTGGATTTGAACCGCCAGCCTTCTGGTTAGCAGTCAAATGCCTCAGGCACTATGCCACCAGAGCGCCTGTATTACTACTGTAAAGGGGCCAAGAAAAACAAATAAACAAAAACCAGTTGCAGTCAGTGGATAGCGACTCCCAGCCACCAATGCATATCCCAATAGAACCATGTGCTCCATAGGGTTTGTAGCGGCCCATTTTTCGGAAACAGATCTCTAGGCCTTTCTTAATCTTTGGGTTCATTTGCTTAAAAAGGGTACCAGAGGGAGCCTGCTGTGATGCACTGAGAACAAACACATCATCACCTAGGGGATGCTTCTGCGAAAAAGGTTTACTCTGCCTTTAATCATATGGAAACAATCAGACAAATCCAACCTGAAGCCTGCATGAGCAACGAGCCTGGACTATTCCAAAACG
>NW_006921899.1:1436020-1441504 GCF_000298275.1 Orycteropus afer afer | reverse complement strand
TTTTTTTTTTTTTTTTAAATTTAAATAGGAGGACTTTTTACTATATAAGACATTTTTACTATATAAGACATTTCTCTTAGTCTTCCCCATCAAGGGCAATACTTTTGAGGTTGTAATAAAATACAACTGCAAAGGACTTCAAGTCTCTTCAATTTATACTTGCAGACCTATTTCAGATGCCAAAATTCAGTAGTGGTTACAGAATGGTACTATTTTATGATGCTTATTTTTAAATTGTCCACAGAAGCTTGTTACACATTATTAAAATAAGCTTATAGTTTGATTTATTCAATCAACTGATTTATTGTATAGTTGCCAGATTAACCCAGAAAGAAACCTACCAATATGAATTTGATGGCCTGCAAATCCTATTCAGAGGAAAAGCTGAGCAAAATAACAAGATTCTTTTCAGATTAAGGCCGATGAAATGCAAGAGCAGGGTCCACATCAGCTGGAGAGATCAAATGCCCTGGTTCACGCCCGCTGTCCCTGCCCTTCCTCATTTATTAGCATTGTTGTTGTTGTTGTTGTTGTTATTTGCCATCGAGTCAGCCCCGACTCATAGCGACCCCTCCTTGGGTTTCTGAGGCAGTATCACTACAGAAGTAGGAATGCCCAACCTTCCTTCCGAGGAGTGGCTGGTGGGTTTGAACCGCCTGCCTTCTGGTTAGCAGTCAAGTGCCTTAGGCATTATGCTACCAGAGCACCTATTTATTAGCATTTGTCCCAGGAAAAAGCGCTTCAGACAAGTGTCCCAGTTTAGATGCTACACCATAACGGTATTATAGCGCCTTTAACAACTTTTACTGAACAATAGCATTCAGTAGCTGATTTAGGGGAAAAAAAACAGTGTAATATGAAGCATGTAACTTCTACTTGAGACAATATACCCTACATCATAGTAAATTCATTACTAGAAGGGGCAAAGAAATGTGTCAAGATAATTGTTCTTACTTTTTCAGAAAGAGAGGAGGAACCAAAGTTGATTTTCATCTATGGTGCAAATAAGATGAAATACTGTGTAATTAGAAGAGCACCAGAGTTGGAGTCAACGGGATTTATTTGAATACGGGCTCTGTCACTTGTTAAGGAATATAACCTTGAGCAAGTTACCTGATCTGTCTCAACCATAGCTTTCATTTGTAAAATAAAGTATTCACAGTACTGGCTGGTCTCTGCAGAAGGCGAAGGTGGTATCCAACTTTTAATACTCAATGATTCTGTCTACAGCCTCCAAAATATTTTTTTACTTGACAAGTTGAACTGCACTAGAAGCAATTTTTTACAAGCAGCAAACAAGACTTTCCTTTGTGGCATAGTACCTAAGGTACTTGACTGCTAACCAGAAGGCTGGTGGTTCAAATTCACCAGCCACTCCTCGGAAGGAAGGTTGCACAATCTACTTCCATAGAGATACTGCCTCAGAGACCCAAGGAGGGGTCTCTATGAATCGGATCCGACTCGATGGCAATGAGTGAGTCTCTCCACAAACTCCTATTTCTGTTCTCACCTCTATTCTGTTTGGAGGCTGGGTCAATTTTTCATTCACCCCAGATGGAAACAGCTGAGGATTTAAACTCCTCTCATAAGGAATCAGCTGTCAAATCTCAGGTCCCACCTCCTGAGTATCCCATCCCAACTCTCATCTCTCTTCTACCATCACTTCAATTCAGGTCCTCATCATCTCTTACCTAGAGCTAGTTGACCTCCCATAAATACGCCTGATCACAAACCCTGGCCTAGAGTTTTCGGACCACATCACTATCCTGTCCAAAAGCATGCCACAGTGTCACCACAACCAACGTATTATGTATAAACTCCTCAACCTGAGATTCAAAAACACACAAACCTGGCCCCAACCTGTCTGCTTCAAATTCCTTGTACACCAGTCATACTGAGCTACCCACCACTATTTAAAAAAAAAAAAAAAAACCCAACCCATCTTACTTCCGGGATGTGGTGCTCTATCACTATACTGTCCTTTTTCTCTGCCTATGTTGAGCGTCCCCATCTACATATGACAGACAGCTCCCTCTTTTGAATACCCATTATGCTGACATACTGTGACAAAATTAATGGGCAACAGTGAATTAAGAGAGCAAGTTTACCTAGAGCAATAAACTAAATTTATCCCTTAATGCCAATTCTGTTTAACAGGCAGTGGCTTCCCAGCACACCTTCTCAAGAAGGATCTGCAGCTTAGCAGAGGAAAAGGAGAATGGCAGCACTCACCTATCTTTGACATTCAGAGTCCAGAGATTCCAGAGTGGCGGTCTACACAGTGGGGTTTGGGCTTGTATGGTATTAAAAAACCAAAAAAAACCAAACTCACTGCTGTCAGTTGGCTCTGACTCATAGCGACCCCTCCTTGGGTTTCCGAAGCAGTATCTCTATGGAAGTAGATTGCCCAGTCTTCCTTCCAAGGAGTGGCTGGTGGGTTTGAACGCTGGCCTTCTGGTTAGCGGCCAAATGCCTTAGGCAGTACACCACCAGAACTCCTTATGGTCTTAACGCATACTGAAATCAATTTAACACTGGAAGGTTTGGAGATACCACGTTAAAAATCTAAATGTTCGGTTATCTTCAGGAAATACACGGAGACATTTCTGATGGTCACATCTGGGGGGAAGGGGCTCTCACCATAACATATTTTCCGGTTCAAAATGGCCAACAGTGGCCAGGTTAGGAAACCCTGATCTAAAAGGATTGCATATATCTGTGAATTGCCTCTACAAAAAAGATTTTCAAAATTTTCAAGGGAAGAACCACATCTTTATTTAATAAAAGACAACATAATATAGTTCCAAGCCATACAGCACCTGTAACCTCTAGTGGTGTGGTCTCCTGCAAGTTACTTCCCTCTACCTCAAATTCTTCACCTGTAAAACAGGGCTAATAGTACCAACTCTTCAGGTGTTAGGTGTAAAATCCTTGTAAACGCATGCCTGGCAGATAGTTTAAAAAAAATAGCTATTTCCATTCTTTCCCTCTCCAGTGCCTGGTGCCACACTTGGAACACAGGAGATGCTCAATAAATACTTGCTGAATTAATTCAGAACAATGCTTTGACTTTTGACTACAGCCCTATGAAACCCATGGTTATTGAGTTGATTCTGACTCATAGCAATCCTACAGGACAGAGTAAAACTGTCCAATAGGGTTTCTAAGGCTGTAGATCTTTGCGGAAGCAGAGTGGCACATCTTTCTCAAGCAATGAGATGGGTTCGAATTCTACCACCAGGGCTCTTTAAAGACAAGTATTCTCCTTATTTGGGAAAAAGGAAGCAAAGAGCTAGGGATGGAGTTGAAAGGAAGCATTTGGCCACTTAATCACATCTCTCTCCTCAAAACATTTTTAACCTGTAAGAAATGTTCGCCTTTCACTGAGCCCTTAGTAAATACTGCCTTGTGATCTCTTTGATATTTACTTTTCCTTTCTGGAGGTGCTTTCGGACAGCTAAGGATTCTTCAACGTAAGAATGAGATGCTATCTTATTTTGACCCCTACATCACCTACCTGCATCACAGCTATCTACGTACTTGTTACAGTCTAGAGTGGATATACTCTCTGTGGCCAAGGACAGCACTCAAACTATTTTATATAACCCAGCGGGCCTAACAGACCTTAGTAAGTGGCTAGCCCACAGCTCTCATCTTATAGATCAGGCCCAAAAAGGCTAAGCAACTTGCCAAGAGTCAAGGTCACATTGTAAGTGACAGAGCTGAGGTTCAAACTCTAACACACAGCTGATCCACAGAACTCCAAGTTCTACAACACATGAAAATTACCTGCAGCAAGGAATTTTTAATCAAGTCCTAGAAAACCTCCACATGGATTATACTGATAGTTATCAGACAAAGCAAAAATAGAAGAAAGAGACCCAAACTCCAAACCTTTTTCTGTTCCGAACATTGTACCTTAATAATTCAACCTACTTCACTTTAATGGCGCCATAGTTTAACATTTCTTTAACAGCTCTTCACAACAAAACTTACTTAAATATTCAATAAACGGTTATTTAACCAGTGATGTAAGGCTTAACTGCTTTTAAATAATCTCCAAATTATTTTTGAGTAGCCAGAAAACCTCTTATTAGGTAAGCCAATGACGCCCATCTTTCACTGACTGAACAGATTCTTTAATGATCACCTGAATAGATTAATATCTACAAAATTCAAATGGCCAGCAATTTGATACAATCCTATATAGGGAAAAAAAAATATTCAGATGATGCGAATTCTGTTAATAATCTCAACATAAACAAACATCAAGAGCAAACTACATTTTGAACTGAGCTAGGATAAACGCTATCATATGCTGCCCAAGTAAAAGAAATTGATGTAGTTGATCTAGAAGTTTCTCTGGGTGCTCCAATATGATGCATAAGTAAAGACAGACAAGAAAGGAAAAGACTGTAAAACAGAAAATGAATGTTAAAAAGACTTAAATACAGTGCAATGCCGTGATTCTTAGGCAATTACAGGTCAAGAAAACTGAACATTTCCATCGTTTGAAAACAAAACGCCACCTTTTTACAATGATGATTTAAATTACCAGTCCAAAAGCACTCTGGCCCAATAGGAACGATAATCTTACTGGGAGTGGATTTTTAATTTTTTTTTTTTTTTTTATCACCTGATAAAAAGAACACACAGCGAAAGTAGACACAAATGCAGTTTCAAAGGAAAACAAAACGCAGCTTATGCTTGGTAAAGTTCAAGGGCAAAACTGTTTCCAGTGCAACAGAACCCGCCTGACTACAACGTGCAGAAAAAATGCGAACACATAGTATCTTTTTATAAAAGCAACAATTTGAGCTACAAAGTAATAACGGGGAACCCAAAACAGTTTGACAGCCCGCCATAAGGGCCGCCTCAATCATGACTCACACAATGCCTACAACCATTTACAATAGTAATTAATGCCCAAGTCCCCTAATTAAATTCTAAAAGGGTGAGAATGCTTTAACTAAGTTTACAAGAATTGCTTTTCACTTTTTCTTCCGCCTAAGAAAGGAACACCCGCGTTAATTACGCAGCCCCCCGCAAACCCTCCAGCCGATCCTCCCTCCCGCCGCTTCTCCCGAATGTCTGTTCCCGGCGTGCGACAGGCGAAAGAAAATGACACGGGGAACTTCTAAAACGAGAATGGGGGAGCCGGAGTGAAAATACGATTAATGCAACGGGAGACGGAAGGCTGGCCCATCTTACCTGCTTAGATGTCGTTCTACGTCTTTGGTAGCTTTAGCTTCCAATTCTCTGGAACAGAAAAGAAAACGAGATGCGCGTGAAAACCGAGCTGCTGCTGCGGCAGAGGCTGGCTCCGGGGCCGGATGGGGGAGGGGAGAGGAGCGGGACGCGCAGGGGGGCTCACAAAGCTGCGAGGCTGCAGCCCCGGCTGTGGTCAGACGGCGGGAGCGAGGAGCTGCCCCCGACTCGGCCCAGGCGGCGCAGCGCCGCCCCTCGGGGCCACCCGCCCGCGCT
>NW_006921899.1:1417062-1435610 GCF_000298275.1 Orycteropus afer afer | reverse complement strand
CAAGATGGAGGCCCTAGCAACGAGCTCAGCGGGCTGCGCGGGCTCTTGGCAACCGCCCGAGCGCGGTGGGCAGCCCCTAGCCGGACCTCCCTGAAGCCCAGGCGTCCGTGGCGCCCCGCAGGGCGACTGGAGGGCCGGCCCAGACTCCCCTTTTTCCGCCGAGGCCGATTGTGGTCGGACTTGGGCCCCTCCCCTCGTCCTCCTCCTCTGCTGCGACGAGAGCTTCCTTCCCCTCCGCCCCTCCCATCCCCCACTAACACACACACTTGCCTAAACCGCACACTCTACCTCTGTCGCAATACGATGAGCCGGGGCGACTTTTGAATTCCGCCACTTGCTAGATATTTAATTTTACCTTGGGCCGGTTATTTAACCTCTCCGCTTCTCTGATTCCTCCTTTGTGAAGAATGCCTACCCGAAAGGGGCTGTGACAGAAGCGATGTGGCACCCACCGAATTGTGCGGAACCTTTGACTCAACAATTCCACTTGCACAAATTTCTGCTCAGAAAACAATCCTGAGTATTTACGAATAATTCGCTATCAAGCTGTTAGGCTGTGATCCTGTATTGATGACGGTGAAAAATTAAAAACAACCAAAATGTCCAACATTTGGGAGGTTGCTTTAAAAATTGAGCTGCCTATGTGCGTTAGGATACAGTAAAAGTGATGTAGGAGGAAGAATGACAGACAGCCTAGGGAGAATTTTTAATAGAGTAAGTGAAAAAAATAGGTTCCAAAGTTGCTCACCGAGTAAGATACATGTAGCTACAGTAAAATACATGCATGTACATGCATTAATATACATACATATGTAGCCACAGTAAGATGCATGAAAAGTTAGATACATATATAGAAATATAGTAAGATATATACCTACATTGCATCTGTATGTACATAGAATAATTTACACATACACATAGGTTTGTGTGTGTATAAATGCGTGTGTATGTATTTCTATCCTCTCAAAATGCTTTTCCTTCTAAGCACAATGCCTCCACTGTGCGTTTTAAAACCCATTCCCTCTCACCTTTACAGATAACCGCACGCCTCACTATGGATTATCCCACTGTCTTTTTTCTCAGCTAGGTCTTTTCATTGGCTTTTAATTAAAGCATGCTAAAAGCCCTCTTATTCAAAACAGACAAAAACTTCCCTTGACTGTCCAGTTCCTCCCTTCTCTGAGAGAAGTGGACAATGAATAGTGAATGAATGAATGGATGGATGGATGGAAGGAACGTTCAAACATGAACCAACATGTTAGCTCACATGAGTTATTTTTAATGTTCTTCTTTGAGTGTATTGTATCTAGCTGGTCTTTTTTTTTTTTTTTAATAGAAGGAACATGTAAAAACTGAATTTTTAAAAAATAATCAAGTTTACAAAATGTAAAATGTAGTGGGCACTGAAGAAATGCTACTGACTTTCCTTTTCCTGCCATGATCCCCAAGGTTGATTCATACCATACATTTATTTGTTGTTGTTCTTGTTTTTTTGTCGTGATCCTTTCTACTTGAAATGTCAAAAATTATATTACAGTGCTTGTTTTGGAGATTAAAAAAATACATGCATAAGTATAGCAAAATATGCTTACTAACTACATAATTTACCGCAAGAGCATAAAGCGATGGCCACAGTAATATTATCGACATTAACTCAAATGTTAAGATTGACCTTTTTTACAAAAAAAGAAAGACTTTTTAAGGTTAGTATAATTCAGTAATTATCAATCAGGGTAATTTTGTCCCCCTCTCCCCACTCAAAGACATTTAGCAATATCTGAAGACATTTTTAGTTGTCACAACTGGGAGAGGGTTGCTACTGTTAGGGAGAGGCCAACGATTCTGCTAAACATACTACCAAGCACAGGCCAGCCCTCCACAGCACACAATTATCAACCCCAATGCCAATAGTGCCAACATTAAGGAACCCTGGAACTAAGCCCAGCCCCAAGGAAGCTAAGAAGTATGATTTCTTGACGATCAGTCCAGAGTAGCTTGACATGTCTCCTAGGACCCCTCCTGGGCTGCAATATAGAGGACCTTTGGTGGCATAGTGGTTAAATGCTATGGTAAATTTGTGTGTCAACTTGGCTGGGCCATGGTTTTGAGTAGCTTAGCAGCTGGTTGTGGCTGTTTCCTATGATGAGATTAAAACCAAAAAAACCACTCATTGCCATCAAATTGGATCCAACTCATAGTGACCCCTCTTTGGGTTTCCGAGGTGGTATCACTACAGAAATAGATTGTGCAATCTTCCTTCTGAGGAGTGGCTGGTGGGTTTGAACTGCCAGCCTTCTGCTTAGCAGTCAGTGCCTTAGACACTACACCACCAGAGCTCCCATGATGAGATTGGATGTGGTTTAATCAATTCCGCGGTAGAATCAGCTGTGAGCAGCTAATTAGTTGCCTTTGGGGAGTGGCCTGCATCCAGTATATATGGAGAAACTTTGAGGAAGTTCTCTAGCTTTTTGGGCCATGTCGTCTACCAGTCTTGGGATTGTTCTGAACCAGTGGCCTGCTATGTTGCTTACCAGTCTTGGGATACCGCCATTTTACCTGCTGCCCTTGGGTGTGTCAGCCTCAGCAGCCAGCAGCTGCCAGAGTTAGCAGATGCCTCTAACTCCAGTGGGCCTGGAGTTAGGACAGAGCCGAAGCCCACGATTGAAGGACATAGAGCTGGTGGCATCTGAATTAGGACTTCTAGCCTTTTAAACTATAAAAGAATAAATTCCTGTTAGTTAAGCCATCCACTTGTGGTCTTTCTGTTACGGCAGCACTAGAGGACTAAGACAAGCACTCTACCGCTAACCAAAAGGCCACTGGTTCAAACCTAACAGCCACCCATGGGCTTCTGTAAAGTCTGCTCCTGTAAAGATTTACAGCCTTGGAAATCCTATGAGCCAGTTCTACTCAGTCCTGTAGGGTTGTTATGAGTCGGAATTGACTGGACAGCAGAGGGTTTGTTTTCTTGTTTTGTTTTGGGCTGCAATATGGAGCATACTATGAGGTCATGCTCATCACGTTTCAATGCTCTCTTTGAATCTTGGGGTGTAGGGGTAGGTGAAAGAAGGGGAATATGACCAACACTGTGTCCTTACCCAGCGACTGCTGAGTGATGTGCTCCTCCTGTCACCACCACCCCCCATTTTTTTAAATTAAATAATCAGTTCTGGTTTGTCTGGCTATCTCCCACCATTATACAAACATAACCCAGTGACTTCCATTGGGGGAGGAAAACCACAACCTCCCTTTATGTTTCCTGTCTCCTCAACCCCATGTTTCTGCTCTCCTTCCCAGCCAAACTTCTTGAAAAAGTTTTCTACACAAGTGTTCTCACTTGCTCACCCCTCTTACCCCAACCCATTCTAACCTGACATCCTGCCCCTCCCCTAAAAGTGCTCTGATCAAAGTCAGAAATGACTTCAAAGCTTCCATACCCAATGGGCCCATTTCTTTTCTCATATTGATTTACCTCTCAGCTGCATTTGCCACAGCTGATCACTCCTTTCTTTAGAGTCATTGTTCTTGATTATCTTGTTAGCACATTTTCCTGGATTTTGTGATACCTCTTTAGCCATTCCTTTTTTTGTGAACTTTGTCAACGAGTGACCAGAGAACAAAGTTTATTAGTGGTTTCCAGGAGAGAATGGGAGCAAGGGGGAGTCTTTGCTTAGGGGACAAATAAATGAATATTGAACATCCAAATAAACATTGGAGATCCCCATTGCTCTATTCCAGACTTTTGCTTCTCTCCACTTTCGTTTTGGGATGGGTAACCTCATTCATTCTTTAGTAGCACAGTGGTTAAAGTACTCGGATGCAAACCAAAAGACGGTGGTTCGAACTCACCAGCTGCTCCAAGGAAGAAAGATGTGGTAGTTTACTTCCATAAAGATGTACAGTCTTGGAAACCATCTGGGGTAGTTCTACTCTGTCCTATAGGGTCACTGAACCCACTGCCATTGAGTCAATTCCAACTCACAACAATGCCCAGAGGGTTTCCAAGGCTATAAATCTTCACAGGAACAGACTGCCTCATCTTTCTCCTGCAGAACGGCTGGGGGGTTCTCTGACCTTTTGGGTAGCAGCCCAGTGTCTTAACCACAGTGCCTCCAGAGCTCCTTATAAAGTCACTATGAGTCAGAATTGACTTGATGGCAATAGGTTTAGGTTTAAATGCTGATGACTCTTAAATTCATATCTTTAGTGCATATGCCATCTGTGTACCGTAGACTGGCGAAATGACGGTTCTAGTTTCATTAACCCATGCAACAACTATTTATTGAACATCTATATACCAGGTACTGCGCTAGGGCCTGGTTTCTGTCACTTGTAAGGAACTGCTCTGGTGGGTTAAGTCTAGAGGGGCAGACAGATTTTAAAAAAATAAAAAATAAAAAAACATTGGCCAATTCAACATTTTTTAAATGTGCAAGTCAGCGACTATAACTATGTTCATCAAATTGTGCAACCATCACACTATCCTTTTCCAAATGATTCTGCACCATTAACAGAAATTCACTCCTTAGAAGGAAGGCTGGGCAATCTACTTCCATAGTGATACTGCCTCGGAAATCCAAGGAGGGGTTGCTGTGAGTCGGATCCAACTCAATGGCACATAACAACAACAACAGAAATTCAGTGCCTCTTTCCCCCTAAGGCTCCCTCTTTTCCCCCTCTTCTCTGGTAGCCACTAAACACGTTGGTCTGTTTTGTTGTTGCTGTTGTTAGTTGCTGTTGAGTCGGTTATGACTCGTGGCCACCTATGCACAATGGAACGAAACGTTGCCCGTCCTGCACCACCTTCTCCATCTTGGACATTTTGAGCCCATTGTGGTGGCTATTGTGTCAACCCACCTCTTTGAGAGTTTTCCTCATTTAATTTGATTTCCCAGCCCTTTAATTAGCAAACATAATGTCCTTTGATAAGGATGGGTCTCTCTTGATGATGTGTACAAAGTAAGCAAGATGAAACTACAACATCTTTGCTTTTAAGGAGCCTTCCAGTTTTACTTCTTCTAAGACTGATGTGTTCAATTCAAGTGCATCAATTCTTCTGTTTTCTTTTTCCGTTGTCCAGCGTTCAGATGCATATGAGGTAATTGAAAAGACCATGGCTTGGGTGAGGCACACTTTAGTCATCAGAGTGAATGTTTACTTTTTAGAATGGGTCTTCCTTCGTACATTTGCCTATTTCATATAAATGGGATAATACAATATTTGTCCTTTATGACTGATGTATTTCACTCAGCTTAATGTTTTCAAGGTCCATCCACATTGTGGCGTGTATCAGGACTTGATTTCTCTTTACGGCTGAGTACTATGCCATTGTATGGATAGTGCACATTTTCTTTATCCAGTCATCTATTTAAGTTTTTCCACCTCTTACATTGTACATTGGTGTACGAGTTGCTGTTTGTGTTCTTTCTTTCATTTCTTTTGAGTATATATCTAGGATTGGGATTACTGGGTCATTCCTATACTCCTTTTGAACAAATATTTTGTAATGCCTCTTTACATGCTGTAATGATAATATCCAATAATGTAATCTACCTAACACATAATTTTAAAATGCACATATAATGACCTACCTCTAATATAAAGCAGAAACAAGAGGGAAATGGCATAAGCAGTTTGTGATCAGCTGCTAATGTAGAGAAAAGCTGGCTCTTCAAACCCACCCAGAGTCTCTGTGAAAGAAAGGCCTGGTGGTCAGCTTCTGTAAAGATTACAGGCCCCCCCCCCCTCCAAAAATAAAAACAACTATGGAGCAGTGCTACTCTGTAATACATGCAGTTGCCATGAGTCAGAATCAACTCAACAGCAGTGAATTTGGGTTTTGTTTTTTTAATTATAATACAATAATATGTCTTTCAATATGTAAATTCTAATGATGGAACACACTGAAAGATATAGGCAGATGCTGGCACATATGTGTAGAATCACTACTACAAATGCAGACTGATTCATGGACATCAGAGATTCCAGCCTCAGTATGGATGCACCTCAACATAAAGAAAACAAAAATGCTCACAACTGGACCAATGAGCAGCATCATGAAGTTGTCAGGGATTTCATTAACTTAGATCCACAAAGAACACCTGTAGAAAGAGCAGTCAAGAACTCAAAAGATGTATTGCACTCAGCAAATCTGCAAAATACCTCTTTAAAGTGTTGAAGAGCAAGGATGCCACTTTGAAGACTAAGGTGCACCTAACCGTGGTATTATCAATAGCCTCATATGTATCTGAAAGCTGGACAATGAACAAGGAAGACCAGAAAACAATTTGCCTGAAGGATTAATGGACCATGTGAACCCCAACCTCTACAACCCTGAGACCAGAAGAACTACGGTGCCCAGCTATCACTGCTGACCACTCTGAAAGAGAGCACAGTAAGACATCCTGGATAAAATGGAAGAAAATGTGGGGGGAAATCAAAATAATAAAAAAAACCAGACTTACTGGTCTGATAGAGACTAGTGGAACCCCCAAGGTAATGATCTTTAGACACCATTCATGCCTGGAACTGAACTTAAACCCCTGTGCCTCAACTTTTCAGGCAAATGCACTTCAAAAAGCAATTATCCAACAATATGAGATCAAAAAGGCAGCGTTTGCCTAGAGATAAAGCTCAGAAGGCAGAAAGGGATAGGAAAGAAGGACTAATGGAAACAGGGAAGAAGTGGGAAGCGTGCTGTTACATTGTGGGTATTGCAACTGATGTCACAGACTTCTGTAAGATGGTGTAATAGACAAGCTATGCAGACCCTCTTCAACAAAGAAAAGAGAAACAAATTGACACAGATACAGAAGATGATCCCGGAGCCCTGAGCTTTGAAAGGAAGGATAGAGAAGTGGATTAAATACCAACTAGTAGAAGAACCTGAAGGAAAACAGTGATTAAAGAGACAAACAGAGCTGCAGACTGTCTACTTTGAGATGGCACAGACAGTTTGAATATTTACAAGTGTTGTTAGGACCTGAAAATTAACTTAAAAATCAGCCCTGCTCACAAAGGACAACTGCACTGATGGCTGACTAAAAAGGGAAACAGTAAAGAAGGAGACAAACTGAGTTGTGGACTTTTGGCTGTCCGGAGAGCACAGTCATTTTGAATACTTACAAGCAGTGTGGCCATTTGGGATATTTAAAGTGGCAGAGTTCCCATTCTGATCCCATAGGCTCCGTTTGCTGAGAACAGCATGGGCAGCCACATTGGAGGCTGATGACTGGAAAGTTTCAATATTCCCCTTGTTACTCTTGTACCACACAGCCTCTTGGTGAATGCAGGTGCAACCATCCCCACCTCCACCCACCTTTTAGACCAGCAGGAATTCCATCCCAGTCTGTGTGCTCTGTCCCCCCCACCAAGATTTTTTTTTTAATTATTCTTTTATCCTCCCTTTTTATTTTCATTCTTTCTTTATCCCCTTCAGGTTCTAGTTTTTTTTTTTTTTTTCTTTTCCTGGATCCCATCATTTTTCTTTCTTGTGGTTCTTCCTATTTTCATTTTTTTCTTTATTACTCTTTTACTCTAGCTCTTTTCTCTTATTCCCTCCTCCTCAGATACTATGTTTTATTTCTATTTCTATTTCTTTTGTCTTTTAAAAGTATTTCTCTAAATATTTCTTCTCATTTATTGCCTTTCCTTTTTCTTCTTTTTTTGTTTCTTGGAGGGGGGGCGGTTATTCCTGTGTGTTTATGTGGTGTGTGTTTTTTGTCTTCTTGTTTGTTTACTTTTTTGGTGTTTTTTTTAATTGTTATTTTTGTCTATCTAAGTGGGAGACAGCAACCGTACCCTTACTCTCACCTCCTGCAGCCCACCTACTGAATGAGGGCCACCACCTCCTTCTGGATCAAGAGGCCAAGGACAGATGACAGCCAATATGAGCCCAACTCACCCTTAACTGCTCTTCACAAATAGCTAACAGAGATCTATGCACCTACTCTCATTCTCTATCACACCAACCAGGAGACAGGTGATGAGTGTGCATAAGTGCTGCCAACTAGCAAATAGAGAAGTGCAGTACCCTGTTTACTCAGACATATCAAAACAAAACAAAGAAAAGAAAAATCTTGGTTGAATCACACCAACATACAATCACCAATTAAATATAAATACAACAACGTCAAAATGTCTCAGAGACAACAGACAATCACAGTTCACACAAAGAAGTAAGATAAAATAGTAGAAACAAGGGACCAGGATACAGACCCAGAAAACATCCCTGAGGAAGAAGCAGCATTGGAACTTTCTGAAGAGGTATATTTATGTACCTTCAATGGATTGAGAGACAGATCAAGGAAAACACTGACAAAATTAAGGAAAACACAGACAAAACTCTAGAACAATTTGGGAAGATAGCATAGGACTGGACAGTGTACAAGAACAAAATGAATTAGAAATGATACAAAATCTACAGATAGAAATTCAGAAGATTAATACTAAAATTTTAGAAATAGATAACACATTGAATGGAAAAAGGAGTAGAATTGAATCAATGGAAGACAGAATTAGTGAGATTGAAGACAAATCTTCAATACTAATTTGGTAAGGGATCAATCACAAAAAAGATCAAAACAAAATGAAGAAAGCCTAAGATTCATGTGGAATACTACCAAGAGGAATAACCTACATGTATTCAGAATTCTAGAACAGGAAGAGATAAGTAAAACCACAGAGAAAGGTGTCAAAGATTTGTTGGAAGAGAATTTTCCTAATATGATGAAAGACGAGAATATATCCATTTGAGTAGTCCAATGAACCCCAAACAGGATAGACCCCAAAAGAAAATCACCAAGACATGTCATCATCAAACTCACCAAAACTGAAGACAAAGAAAGAATCCTGAAAGCAGCATGGGAAAACAAAAAGTTATGTACAAAGGGCAACCAATAAGACTAAGCCCCAATTTGACAGCAGAAACCATGCTGGCGAGAAGGCAATGGGATGATATATATAAAACCCTGAAATAAAAAAAATTCCAACCAAGAATTATATACTCAGCAAAATTGTCCCTCAAATATGGTGAAATTAGGACATTTCCAGATAAGCAGAAATTAAGGGAATTTGTTGAAACTACACCAGCCTTACAAGAGATGCTAAAGGGAGTCCTTCGGACAGAGAACCAACAACAGCAAACAACAACTGACCATCAACACAAACGATGACATAACCCAGAAACCAACCCATTTATGGAAGTATCCAAAGTAAAACAAGCTAACAAGACTGTAAACAGGGAACCAGAGACATTAATTGGCAAATGAAGACAACTAAAAAGAGGGAAAAAATAGTGTAGTGACAGAACTTCTGAATGGTGAATGAAGTCAAGACAACTCCAAGATAGAACAGACTATTCTAAACTTGGGAAGAAAATTATAAATCACAGGGTAACCTCAAAGGAAAATAATATACCTTTGCAGTCAATGTCACCAGTCAAAATATGTATAAGTTGTTGAATGGAAAGCCAATTTGCTCTGTAAATTTTCACCCAAATCACAAATAAAAAGTTAAAAACAATTTCTTGTGTATTCAATATTCATTACATCATTTTTACTGTACATAAAACATTTATAATAATAAATAATATCTTAAGTCATAAGACAAATCTCACTAAACTAGAAAGGATTCTAATTATATAAAATATGCCTTCAGACCTCAGTGATACAAAATTAGAAATCAAAAAAAGAAAAAGATCTGAAAAATTCTCAAATATTTGGAAACAAAATAACAGACTTCAAAAAAAAAAAAAAAATCCATGGCTCAAAGGATAAATAAAAAAGGAAATTAGGGTGAATGAATATGAATAATTTTAACAAAATGAAACCATAATATACCAAACATTGTAGAATGCAGCTAATGCAGTATTTAGAGGGTTATTTGTAGCCCTAAACATCTATATTAGAAAAGAAGGCCTCAAATTAATGACCTCATTTTCTACCTTAAGAATCTAGAAGAAGACCAAATGAAACTCAAAATCAAAAGAAAAAAGGAGGTAATAAAGATCAGAGAGGAAATAAGTGAAACAAAAATAATAGAAAAAATCATAGAAACCTTTCTGAAGATCAAGAAATTCATATACTTTTAGCAAGACTGATCAGAGAAAAAGAGAGAAGACACAAAGTAATAATATTGGAAATAAGTGACATTATACCACTACAGGTCCTACAGATATTAAAATGAAAATAAGGAAACATAGTGAACAAGTTTATACCAGAAATTCAACTTAGGTAAAGTGAACAAACTTTTTGAAAGACATGGATTTTAAAATCTCAACATGAATAGTTATATCTGTCAAAATTTTTGACTTTGTAGTTAAAAACCTTCCCCCCAAAAAAACTCCAGTTTCAGATGGCTTCGTTAATCCTGCTAAATATTTAAGAAATAAATAATACCATTTCTACTAAAATTTTTCAAAAAATTAGAGGAGAGAATATTTCTCAATTCCTTCTATGAAGGCAGCATTACTCTAGTACCAAAATTAGACTAAGAATTTACAAGGAAAAAAAAAACCAAAAAAACTACAGACCAATACTGCTAATACACACACATGTAGAAGTTAAAACATTTTAGCAAAACAAATCCAACCACATATAAAAAGGATAATACACCATGACTAATTGATGTTTCTCTCAGAATTTACCATATTAAGAAACTAAGAAGAAAAAGCATATGATCATCTCAATGTATGCAGAAAAAGCATTTGAAAAAGAAAAAATCCAACATCCATTCTTGATTAAAATAAACAAACAAAAACAAAACCCCTTAACTTCCTTGACCTAATAAATGGCATCTGCAAAAACCCTACAACTATCATCATACTTAATGATGAAGTACTGAATATTTCCACTCTAATATCAGAAACAACAGAAAGATGTCTGCCCTAACCCTTCTATTCAACATTACTCTAGAGGTTCTAGCCAGTGTAAAAGAGTGGAGAGGAAGAAATACAATTGTCTTTATTCACAGATGACATGGTCATCTATGTAGAAAATCCTATATAAGCTACAAAAAAAAACTACTAGACCTAGAAAGTGAGTTTAGCAAGGTTGCAAGTTAGAAGACAAACATACAAAAATCAATTGCATTTCTATAAAATAGCATGCTCAATTGGAGACTGAAATTTAAAAATACAACTAATTTTCAATGACATCAAAAAATATGAAACTCTTGAGGTTAAGTGCCTTAGGCAAAATGTACAAAACTTGTACACTGCAAAACCACAAGCTATTGCTAAGAAAAATCAAAGATTACATAAATAAGTGGAGAGATAGATGGTGTATATAGATCAGAAAACATAGCATTTCTCCCCAAATTGACCTACAGATTCAATGTAACTTCAACCAAAAGTGTAGCAGGCAAAAGACTATTAAGATCTGGCATTATGCTCAGTGAAATAAGTCAATCACAAAAGGACAAATACTACAAGAGTCCACTATTACAAAAAGTCAAGGAAAAGGTTAAACACAGAAAGAAACATTCTTTGTTGGTTACCAGGGATGGGATTTGGGGGAGTGGATTATTAACTAGGTAGGAAACAGGTATTCATTTTGGTGAGTAGCAAATGGAGTTTTAAAAGCTTGAGAGAAGCCACCTAAGGTACAACTAGTTATCTTTTCTTGTCCAGAGAAAAGAAGAATGAAGAAATCAAAGACTCATGGGAAAAATTAGTGAACTGTGTGAACCTCAGCTGCCATGACCCTGAGACCAGAAGAACTAGATGGTGCCTGGCTACCATTGTCAAACACTCTGAAAGGAATCACATTAGGAGCTCCTGGATAAAATGGGAGAAAAGTGTGGAACAAAACTCAAAATCATAAAAAAGACCAGGCTTACCGGTCTGATAGATTCTAATGGAACCCCAAGACGACGGCCCTTAGTCACCCTTCAAGCCTGGAACTGAACTCACTCCAGGGGCTTAACTTTCAGCCAAACAATAGACCCATGAGGTGAACGATAGCACAAGGGAAGTATGCAGTCTGTAGAACCATCAACCACAAGAGACAAAAGGGCAGGATTGTCCAGGGATAAAGCTCAGAAGGCAGGATTGGATAGGAAAGAGGGACAAAGGGAAAGGTTAACTACCTGGAGGTGGGAAGAGTGTTGTTACTTTGTGAGGACTGCAGTTAACATCATGAAACAAAATGTATAAGAACTGTTGCATGGGAAACCAATTTGCTCTGTAAACTTTCACCCAAATGACAATAACAAGGTGGTTTTTTTTTTTTTTTAAAGTATAGCAGGTTTTTAAAAAAATGCATGCATAAATAAAAGCTGACAAGTTTATTCTAAACTGATAGTGAAATGCAGAGGACAGAGAAAAGCTAAGACAACTTTGAGGACAGCTTGGAGGCTATAGACTTATCTGATTTGAAGACTTATCATAAAGATGACAGTGTGGTGTTGGCATCAAGATAGACAAATAGATCAGTGGAATAAGAGCAGAGAGTTCAGAAATAACATATACACAAATTATTTTTAACAAAGTGTGCTCAAATAATCTAGTGGGGCAAGGGTAACCTTCTTAATACATTTTGCTGACTATCCATACACAAAAATACTACCTTAACATATACCTCACACCATATACAAAAATTAACTCAAAATAGATCATAGTC
Source organism: Orycteropus afer afer (assembly GCF_000298275.1). Lineage (NCBI taxonomy): Eukaryota > Metazoa > Chordata > Mammalia > Tubulidentata > Orycteropodidae > Orycteropus > Orycteropus afer. The sequence continues at coordinate 1,422,990 of NW_006921899.1, read as the reverse complement.
CTAAATACAAGAACAAAAATTATAAAATTTGTAGGAGAAAATCTTTATGAGCTTGGATTAGGCAAAGATTTCTAAGATAGTAAAAGTACAATCCATCAAAGAACAAATGATAAATCGGACTTTATCAAAATCAAGAACTTCAGCTCTTTAAAAGACATTGTTCAGAGGATGAAAAGACAAGCTCCAGACTGGGAGAAAATATTTGCAAATCATCTGTCTGATTGTTAGGTTGTTAGGTTCCATTGAGTCATCTCCAACTTGTAGCAACCGTATGCACAGCAGAACCAAACACTGCCCAGTCCTGTGCCAGCCTCATAATCTTTGTTATACCTGAGCCCATCATTGCAGCCACTGTGTCAGTCCATCTCGTTGAAGGCCTTCTCCTTCTTCATTGACCCTCCACTTTACCAAGCATGGTATCCTTCTCCAGGGAATGGTTCCTTTTGACAACATGACCAAAGCAGGTGAGACAAAGTCTGGCCAGTCTAGCTTCCAAGGAGCATTCTCTCTGCACTTCCTCCAGGACAGATTTCTTAGTCCTTTTTGGAGACCATGGTACTCTTAGCATTCTTCTCCAACACCATAACTCAAAAGCATCAACTCTTCTTCAGTCTTCCTTACTCACTGTCCAGCTCTCACATGCATAAGAGGCAATTGAAAATACCATGGCTTGGGTCAGGTACACCTTAGTCTTCAAGGAGACATCCTTGCTCCTCATCACTTGAAAAAAGTCCTTTGCAGCAGATTTGCCCAATGCAATACGTCGTCTGATGTCCGGACTGCTGCTTCCATTGGTGTTGATTGTAGAAACAAATAATATGAAATCCTTGACAACTTCAATCTTTTCTCCATCCACCTTGAAGCTGTTTATTGGACCAGTTGTGAGGATTTTTGTTTCCTTTATATTGAGGTGTAATCCATATTGCAGACTGTAATCTTTACTCTTCATCAGTAAGTGCTTCAAGTCATCCTCACTTTCAGCAAGCAAAGTTGTGTCATCTGTGTATCGCAGATTGTTAATGAGTCTTCCACCAATTCCAATGCCATATTCTTCTTCATATAATCCAGCTTCTTGGATTATTTGCTCAGCATTCAAGTTGAATAAGTATGGTGAAAAGACACAACCTTGACACACTCCCTTCTTGATTTTGAACCATGCAGTATCCCCTTGTTGTGTTCGAACAACAGCCTCCTGATCTATGTACAGGTTCCTCATGAGTACAATCAAGTGTTCTGGAATTCCTATTCTTCTCATTGTTTGTCATGATCCACACAGTCAAATACTTTTGCATAGTCAATAAAACACAAGTAAACATCTTTTTGGTATTTGCTTTCAGCTAAGATCCATCTGAAATCAGTAATCATATCTCTCTTTCCATGTCCTCTTCTGAATCCAGCTTGCATTTCTGGAAGCTCTCTGTCAATATACTGCTACAACGGTTTTTGAATTATAGTCAGTAAGATTTCACTTGCATGTGATATTAATGATGTTGTTTGATAATTTCCACATTCTGTGGGATCACCTTTCTTTGGAATGGGTACAAATATGAATCTCTTCCAGTCAGTTGTCCAGGTAGCTGTCTTCCAAATCTCTTGGCATAGCCGAGTAAGTGCTTCCAGTGGGGCATCCATTTGTTGAAACATCTCAATGGGTATTCTATCAATTCCTGGAGCCTTGTTCTTTGCCAATTCCTTCAGTACAGCTTTGACTTCTTTCTTCAGTACCATTGGTTCGTGATCATATGCCACCTCCTGAAATGGATGAAGATCTGCCAGTTCTTTTCGGTACAGTGACTCTGTGTATTCCTTCCATCTTCTTTTTATGTTTCCTGCATCATTCAATATATTGCCCATAAAATTTTTCAGTATTGCAACTCGAGGCTTAAATTTTTTCCTCAGTTCTTTCAGCTGGAGAAATGCTGAGCGTGTTCTTCCCTTTTGGTTCTCTAACTCCAGTCTTTGCATCTCCAGGTCTTTTTTAACTGTCTGATAAAGAACTTAAGTACAAAATATATAAAGAAGTCTAAAAACTCAACAATAAGGTACACAAGAGGTACAGATGATAAAGGGAAATACTATTGCCTATACAGTATACAAATGTTATTGAATTATCAGTAACAGCAAACACTAATCTAGTGGATACACAGGCTGACAGGCAGGAAGATTGGGTATGGATAAGTGAATGGGAATATACCTACAACCATACATAGGTTTGACAGATGATATTCCTACACATGCATTTATATATACCATAAACATGTCCATATGCAGTTTAAAGCTAATAGGAGGCAAAGTTAGGATAACTTCTTAGCCACACTAAGCATCTTGAGGGAGTGAGTCACTAGGCTTGTGGGCTGGGCACCATGGTCATGCGGAACAGCAAGCTCAATTGGCACAACTTAGTATACAAAAATATTGTTCTACATCTTACTTTTGTGAGTAGTGACTGGGGTCTTAAAAGCTTTCAAGCAGCCATCCAAGATGCAACTATTGGTCTCTCCTCCTCAGGAACAAAGAAAAGTGAAGAAAAACAAAGACACATAGAGACAGTTAGTCCAAAGGACTAGTGGGTCATGAGAACCTCAGCCTATATGACCCTGGGAGCACAAAACATAGATGGTGCCCAGCTACCAATGCCAACCACTCAGAAAGGTTCAAAATGGAAGATCCTGGATAGAGTGGCTTTCTTGTCTGATAGAGCCTGGTGAAACCCCTGAGACTATGGTGCCATGTCATCCTTTGGGCCTGGAATTGAACTCTCTCCTGTGGCTTAACTCTCAGAAAAATAGTAGATGGGCCTAAGAGCTGACCACCTACACCAGGGAGATGCACTCCTTAGAACAATCAACCACAGGAAGTCAGAAAGGCAGCATCTGCACAGGGAGACAGAAATGCATAGGCAAGAAGGACACAGCGAAAGGGTAACCACAGGGAGGAAGTGGAGTCTGTTACACTGTGGAGAATGCAACTATTGTCACAAAACAAGATTGTGTATGAATATAAAATAAATCTGATTTATAAAATTTCACCCAAATTGCAATAAAAAGTTAAAAAAAGAAAAAGAGCATAACACTAAAAAAGAAAAGAAAAGAAAAGAAAACTATTTTTTAAATGGTCCAATGATTTGGACAGACATTTTAGAAAAGAAGATATATACATGTTTAGTATATTTAGTAAATAGAGAATATAATTTAAAACCACAATATGTTACTGTCACTAAATGCCTATTAGAAAGTTCAAAATTAAAAAGACAGATCATGCCATTGTTGGTAAAGATGTGATGCAATTATAGCATTTATACTCTGTTGATGGGAGTGTACAATTACACAATTTCTTTGGAAAACTTTTTTGGTAATTTCTTAAAATGGTAAACACACATCTACCACAAGGCACAGCCATTTATACTCCTAGCTATTTACTCAAGATAAATGAAAACATTTGTCTGTGCAAGGATGTGTGCATGAATGTTCATAGACGCTTTACTTGTAACATTCAAAAATTAGAAAAAAACCACAAATGTTCATCAACTAAAGAGTGGATAAACAAATTGTGGTATATCTATATAATAGAATACTGTGCAGCAATAAAAAAGAATGACTGTTGGAAGATACAACGTAGATGACTTTCCAAATAATTATGCTAATGGAAATATTCCAAGCTCTCCCAAAGAAAGAGTACAAGGTGTATGATTTCACATATATAAAATTCTAAATATGCAAACTATTAGGTAGGCCCCCAAAGCAGGTTAGTGGTTGCCTAGGGATAGAGACATAGGAGAACAGGCTTTTGCAAGGCCAAATAGGGCTATACTCTGGCTTGCTGCTTGCTCACTTCTGCTTGCTAAGTCACTCTTATATAACACTTGCTAGGGTGGCCTTGAAGGTCTGGGGCGCTGGCATCATGACACATTTGTTGGCCAGAGCTTTGTTTGCACCCTCTAGGGGTTGTAGAGACTCAAGTTGACACTGTCACCAACTAAGGACCATCCTCAGTCAGTAAGCCCTTAATAACTCCTATGCATCCGTCATGGAGCTACCAGCCTCTTTCTTTGGCTTCTCTCGCACCTTAGGCAAACTTTAAGTGACTGATCTGTATCCAGACAATTGAAGAGCCAGCCAGGAGACCAAAGACATGGCTGATATGGGAGAGGCATTGACCAGGGGTAGGTCCCTGAGTCAGTGACCTCCATGTGTGGAGGTTTGGGAGGTTGACCGGTTCGTGGGGGTTGGTTGGGGAATCCTAGGGGTCAGCGACCTCCAAGTGGACAGGTTTAGACTGTATACATCTACCGCAGGAACTCCTGGGTTCATGTGAACTGCTGTGTGAGGACACCCCCAAAATTCTACCGTGCACAACATGATTGGGAGGAAACATATCTAAGTGTTGCAAAGAGGCTAAGGGAGGAGTGGTGGCTAGAAGAGGGGTGTCAGGCAAGCCACCAACGAGTTACAGTTAGGAAAGGAGGTGCGACAGTCATGTATGAAGCCACAACTATTGTTCTTAATAGCCACCTCCATGAACATGGTGAACAGCTAGGTTTGCAAAAATGGAGGCGGAGGAGGAAGCAGTTGGGAAGAGCCAGCGAGCCGCAAGCTGCAGCGCCGAGTGTGAAAGAGCCCAGCCACGCCTCCCCCTCCGTGAGCCCGAGTCTGGCCGGCAGTGCCCCAGTCCAGCCTTCTCGCTCAGGACTCCGGCCGTGGGGAGGGAGAGTGCGCACCGGACCAGAGAAGCCCCTGTGCAAGTGACTTGCAGGGAAGCTGACTGGCCCGTCCCCTTCGCTTTCCCTTCTCTGTCTCTCTGCCTGCTCCCCTCTTGCTCTGGGGCGTTGGTGCCTGCGGTCAAGGTCAGTGGAAAAGAGCTCAACTCCTACCACGAGGGGGCCAGACAGTGACTCCTTTGCTACGGAAATGAACTCGAGGATCCTACAGGTGGCCCCACCCTTTGGCAGTGCCACTGCGCAGCAGCTCTGGCAGCTTGCAGCTGCCGACCTAGGCAAAGCTGGAGATAAGGGAGTGTGTGAATCGTGGGAAGGAAGAGACAAAAAGTGCAGACTCTGGAGGTCGATAGTCCTAAAACCCCTTGAGAGTAGCCCCTTGAGTGTAACAGGAGAACTTAGTGGTTGCGGGGAGGGCAGTTAAGAGAGAGAAACTGTGGAAGAAGCCGAAGCTGGAGCAACAACATGCCTGTTTTTGGTCCTACTCCCTCATCCCCCTCTCCCCTGGTGAGGAAGTGCCCCTGGTCTCAGGGTGGACACTACTAGTCCCTAGGGACTAGGGGTGGGATGTCACCTGCAGGTCAGAACCCTGCAGGGGGACTGGAGACCCCAGGTAGAAGTCACAACATTGGTCAAGGACCAAGGGGGAGTACTAGCTCTGGTTGATCAAAATGCACTCTTATCTTTGGAAACTCTGAGCAGTTTCAAGGCTGCTCCTCCCTCTTGGCAATTGACATTCTAGGGGGTGGGTTCTCTGTGGGAAAATTCCAACTGCAGGTAAAAGTAGTGAAAGCAGTTCTGAACATAACATTTGTGTTAGAAACTGTTAGTAGAGACCCGGGCACACATCATGTTACCAAAAAGCCAAACTCACTGCCATCCAGTCGGATGCAACTTGAGCACTGTCACTATGGAAGTAGATTGTCCAGTCTTCTTTCTGAGGAGTGGCTGGTGGGGTTGAAACGCCAGCCTTCTGGTTAGCAGTCAAATGCCTTAGGCACTACGCCACCAGACCTGGCTAATGCTTGTTGTAGCATCCCTCTAGCTATCTGCTCCAGACTTGTTCACCTTCACCTGGGAGGGCAGCAGTGGACCTTCTTGGCACTGCCCCAGGGGCGTCTACACAATTCCACCATTTGCCACAATATGTTTGCTAGGGATCTGACTCTGTTTCCTTTCTCTGCTACTGTCTGCTAGTTTGATTACATTGATGA
>NW_006921899.1:1399994-1400702 GCF_000298275.1 Orycteropus afer afer | reverse complement strand
GCTAGGCTTACTTGTTTATTTTTCTATTTGAACTCTAGACTCTGTGAATCTGCTTCCAAAAAAAAAATAATGTATTTTTATTTGTATAAAATTAAAAGTTAATATTAATTTAGGGAGATTATGTATGTTTACATTATGAAGTGCTTCAAATAAGCAACAGAGTATGTATTTCCATTCCTTTATTTTTGGTGGATGTGATGTAATAGTGGTTATTGTTGCTATTTTAATGATGGTCTTTTCTTCCATTTTGTTTTGTAGCTTTTCTCTGAAATATAGAAATGCTACTGATTTTGGATATTAGATTTTAACCAACTCTTTTGCTGACTTAATTGTTTATAAGAGATCTAATGATTCTCTGTTCAGATATGCAATCACATTACTTACAAATAATGATCATATTATCTCCATATTGTAATTCTTAAATTTATTTTTTTATCTTTGAACATCTAGGAAAATGTTAAATAATAGTGGCGATATCATTTCATTTATCTTGTTTCTAACTTAATCAAAATGCCAATATTTAATGTTCAACATTAGAATTGCTATTGTGGAAGTTAAAGTTATGTGTCACCTTGGCTGGGCCTGGTTGAGTGGCTGGGCAGCCGGTGGTAGTTACTCCCCATGATGAGACTGGCAACCAACTCCATGGCGGGATCTACCACAAGCAGCTGAGTAGCTGCTTTAGGGATGTGGTCTGCTTCCCGTATA
>NW_006921899.1:1396250-1399494 GCF_000298275.1 Orycteropus afer afer | reverse complement strand
GTATAACAAAGGAAAAGGGGCTAGAGTGGCTGGGTTCAAATTCTAGCTTTACCACTTCTTGTTTGTGGGATCTTGGTAAGTTGCTTAATCTGTCTTTGCCTTTATGCAGCCATAAACTCTCTGAAACAGAGTTGACAATGATACCTAACTCATACGGTTGTTGCAAGATTTAAATGAGTAAATGCATATAAGGTTCTTTTAACAATGTCTGTTTCATGGCACATGCTATATACGTATTAGTCATTAACATTGTGTTCCTGGAATAACCCTATTTGTTCTGGTGGGCTTTTTTTTTTTTTTTTTTAATCAACTTATTTATTTATGGAAGTATAATACGCATTCAGAAAGATAAAATTGGATGAACTGCTACAAAAGTGAACACACACAGGCCCACAAGCTCCTCTCATATCCCTCCTAATCTCCATCCTTCTACTTTCCAACACCCTCATTGCTAGCAGGCTGTGGTGCATTATGGTTGAAGGTGCTGCTGGATTTTGGTGTTTGTATCAGTATGATGCTGGTTCTTGGAAAAATTTGAAAGACTTTCTTTATATATTGGGTTGTTGTTGTTCTGTGCCCTCAAGTTGGACCCGACTCATAGCGACTCCTCCTTGGGTTTCTGAGGCAGTATCGCTACGGAAGTAGATTGGCCAATCTTCCTTCTGGAGAGTGGCTGGTGGGTTTGAACCACCAGCCTTCTGGTTAGCAGTCAAATGCCTTAGGCACTACACCACCAGAGCTCCTAAAGACTTACATGTAGAACCAAAAACTATAAAACTCTTAGAAGAAAATATAGGGGGAAATTGTCATGACCTTGAATTTGGCAATGGTTTCTTAAGTATGACACCAAAAGCACAAGCTACAAAAGAAAAAAAGCACATATTGAACTCAATAAAAAGAGAAATTTTCATGTCAAAAACACTGAAAAAACAAGAAAGTGGAAAAACAACCTATAGCATGAGATAAAATATTAGTAAATCATACATCTGATGTATGAGGGATTTGTAGTTAGAAAGTGAATATAAAGGACTCTTATAACTCAATAATTTAAAAAAAGACACATAACTTCATTCAAAAAAATGGGCAAAGAATTTGAATAGATATTCCAGCCAAGAAGATCTATAAATGGCCAATAAGCACAGGAAAAGATACTCAATATCATTAGTCATCAGGGAAATGCAAAGCCAAAGCACAATGAAATACCACTTCATACTTAGTAGGATAACTATAATAAAAAAAGATAATAAAATTGATGACAAGAATGTGGAGAAATTAGGAATCTCATATATTGTTGGTGAGAAAGTAAAATGATGCAGCCACTTTGAAAGACAGTCTGGCAGTTTCTTAAAAAGTTAAAAATACAATTACCACATAATCAGTAATTCCACTCCTAGGTGGATACCCAAGAGAATTGAAAAGATATGTCCACATAAATGCTTGCATATAAATACAATAGTTAATAGTAGTTTTATTCATAATAGCTAAAAGGTTGTTCATCAATGGATGAACAATTACTTATCAATTGTTCATCAATGGATGAATGGATAAATAAAATGTGGTATATCCATACAATGAAATATTACTCATGGAAAGGAATAAAGTGTTCATACATGCTATGACATAGAAGGGAGCTCTGGTAGCATAGTGGCTAAGGCACTTGACTGCTAACCAGAAGGCTGGCGGTTCAAACCCACCAGCCACTCCTTGGAAGGAAGGTTGGGCAATCCTACTTCCGTAGTGATACTGCCTCGGAAATCCAAGGAGGGGTTGCTATGAGTCAGGTCTGACTCGACGGCACATAACAACAACATGACATAGAAGAGCCTTCAAAACATCATGTTAAATGAAAGTAGTCAGGCACAAAAGACCACCTATTCCATGACTTCATTTATATGAAATGTCCAAACCAGGCGAATCTGTAGAGAGTGAGTAGATTAGTGGTTGCCTCAAATATTCAATAGCCATCAGCTGGGGTCCGACTTGATGGAAGGTAACAACAATGACAACAAGGCTGGAGGAGATTGGGGAACTGAGGGTGGTAACTAAAGGATATGGAGTATTTTTTGGGGAAGAGAAGTGTTGAAAAAAATGTTCTAAAGTGATTATGTGACATTCCACTCTATGGATATAGTGAACACCATTGAGTTGTGCACTTAACTGTGTGAATTATATGGCACATGGATCACATCCTACTAAAGCTGTTACCCCCAAAAAAGCAGTTTCATATGGTTCAGCCTAAAATTCTTCAATAGCTTAAAGAGCATTGGCATACTGTGGTATGGTCTGAATGCTTGATAGAGTTTATGTATGAAGCTGGGGAGAGAAGAGGAAGTACAGAGATAACCTGCATGGGGGCACAGGCAAGGAAGCACCTGGTGGGATTGGGAGGCTTGTTTGTTTAGGACTTGGACTTCTTTATAGAAGGTGGAGGAGGAGAAAGAAGCAACAGTACAGTTGAGATGTTGAAGAAACGAGAACTAATTGAAGGATGAGCTCCAAAGCCCAGAGGGAGGAATCAACCTTAGAAGGAGTCAAGCCTTCCTTCTATCAGACCCTAAAGAAGAAGGAAAGGATGGGTCCAGATACTAGTTAGTTTATGTTGCAGAGAAATTTTTTCTTACTGGGTCTTAATTTTCTCAGAAAAGAAGACAAAATCATATGTGAAAATGAGAGAAGAGATGGTGAGGCCATAGGTTTGAGGAGAGGAGAAAGTTACCAAGAAAAGTGTGAGAGAGAACTCAGGGGACATGGAAGCATTGAAGACCCAGCTGCCAGCAGAAGAACAAATTCTGGAGACGCAGCAAGCTAAGGTCCCTGAAGATTTCCCTGCAGCCTTCTTGGGAGCCATTTCCCCTTGAGTCATCTCTGCTACAGGCCAAATAACTCCAGTTCATAAAATAGCTACTCATAAATTTTGGCTTTCAGCTTTCCACTCTTCTGGATAGTCTCCACTGAGCTTGCTGCTTTTTGGCAACTTTCCTCCCAGAACTGAATATTCTTCCTCGGTGGGGACTGACTCAACCAAGTCTTTGGTTCTGGGCCCTGTATTTTATTAATTCAACCTAGGACGACCTGATCACATTCGTCAGCCTCATTGCATTGAGTCAATTAAAAGCAAATCCAAAGAGCAGAGAGACATTTATCTAATAATTCATCAGTTGCCCTTTGTTAGTCACAGGAGTTCATAGAGTGGGTGGAGTCCAACAGTTTGTTAAGGAAGCTAGGGCAGATGTTTAATGTTTTG
>NW_006921899.1:1394585-1395162 GCF_000298275.1 Orycteropus afer afer | reverse complement strand
ATTTTTCATTTGTTGTTGTTGTTATCAAACAGGCTTTTTATTTTTCATAGTGATATTATTATTCAATGGCTATTTTAAATGTACTGCAGGTGGGAGTGTATTTATCAGTTTATCTTAAGGCAAATGCAGCTTTGGCTCAAATCTGGGACCTCCAGGATTGATGAGAAATGGCTTAGTGCAGTGTCTGACACCTATTGGAACCATGATAAGCATTAGTTTTCCTTCCTGTTTTTACAAATAAGAACCCTTGATGAAGAGTTAGATATTTAGGGCTGACTAATGCTATACCAGGAAACCCGGGGTGGTACAAACAGTTTACACGATCAGCTTCTAACCAAAAGTTAAAGATTGCACTGTGTCTAGAGGTGTGTTGAGAAGAAAGGGCTAGAGATCTATTTCCGAAAAATCAGTATTGAAACCCTGATAAAGCACAATTATACTCTGACACACATGGTTTGCCATGAGCTGGAATCAACTTGATAGCAATAGGTAATTGGTAACACGTAAACCAACAAATTGTGCAAATTTCAGAATTACCTGTACAGCATGATACTGTTTATGTAAAAAAAAAAAAAAA
>NW_006921899.1:1391586-1394485 GCF_000298275.1 Orycteropus afer afer | reverse complement strand
CAGGGGAATATTGAGGCCAAGACACACAAACATCTCCAAGGAATGCCAGGCCCATAGATGTCAAAAGGAGACAAGGACCTTCCCCCGGAGCCAAAGAGAAAGAAAATCTTTCCTTAGAGCTGACATCCTGAATCCGGACTAAGTTGTGAGAAAATTAGTTTATATTTGTTAAAGTCATCCACTTGTGGTATTTTTGTTATAGCAGCACTGGATGACCAAGACAGGGATCCTCGAGGGCATCTTTCGATGCCAGCCGTTACCAGATGTGGGGTTAATGCTGGTCAAAGTCTCTGGGTACCAGGAGGCACATGGCCATTTATTGTGGATGATGTGTGGTAAATGGAACATAGCCTTTGGCATCCGACAAATTCAGATAGAAAGCTTGGCTCTCTGCTTATGTTCTGAGCAACATTAATATCTGGCACACCGGTTAGCCTCTGAGAGTCTCAGTTTCTATTTCTGGATAATGGGAATTAGTAATACCTACACTCTTCAGGGAAATACTGAAGGGATCTGTGGGCAAAATATTGAACAATGCAGGAAGCATTAAAAGAAGATCACTATACCAAAGAGAATTGGTTAACACTCAACCATTTTAGGAGGTAGCATATGATCAAGAACCAATGATATTGAAGGAAGAGATTCAAGCTTCACTGAAGGAATTGGTGAAAAACAAGGCTCCAAGAATTGATAGAATACCCTTTGAGATGTTTCAACAATCGGATGCAGAACTGGAGGCACTCACTCGTCTATGCCAAGAAATTAGGAAGACAGCTACCTGGCCAAATGACTGGAAGAGATCCATATTTGTGCCCATTTGTGCCCAAGTATCCATATTATCCATATTTGTGCACATTCCAAAGAAAGGTGATCCAACAGAATAAGGAAATTAGCAAATAATATCATTAATATCATACACAAATGAAATTTTGCTGAAGATACTTTAAAAATGGTTGCAGCAGTATGTTGGCAGGGAACTTCCAGAAATTCAAGCTCGATTCAAAAGAGGATGGGGAACAAGGGGTATCATGACTGAAGTCAGATGGATCTTGGCTGAAAGCAGAGAATACTAGACGATGTTTCCCTGTGTTTTATTTGACTTTGCAAAGGCATTCGACTGTGTGGATCACAATAAATTACGGAAAACATTGCAAAGAATGGAAATTCCAGAACACTTAATTGAGGTCATGAGGAACCTGTATATAGATCAAGAGGCAATCGTTCAAACAGAGCAAAGGGATACTTTGTGGTTTAAAACCCGGAAGGGTGTGTGTCAGGGCTGTATCCTTTCACCATACTTATTCAATCTGTATGCTGAGCAAATAATCCAAGAAGCTGGACTCTATGCAGAAGAATGTGGCATTGGGATTGTAGGAAGACTCATTAACAAGGGATATGCAGAGGACACGACCTTGCTTTCTGAGAGTGAAGAGGACTTGAAGCACTTACTGATGAAAAGCAAAGACTCCAGCCTTCAGTGTGGAGTACAGCTCAACCTAGAGAAAACAAAAACCCTCACAACTGGACCAATAAGCAACATCCCAATAAATGAAGAAAAGATTGAGGTTGTTAGGGATTTCCTGGAAGCAGCACTCAAGAAACCAAATGGCATATTGCACTGGGCGAATCTGCTGCAAAACACTTCTTTAAAGTGTTAAAGGGCAATGGTGTCACTGTGAAGAACACAGTGTACCTGACCCAAGTCATGGTATTTTCAATACCCTCATATACGCGTGAGAGTTGGACAATGAATAAGGAAGACTGAAGAATTGCTGCCTTTGAATTTTGGTGTTGGTGAAGAATATAAACATACCATGGACTGCCAGAATAATTAATAAATCTGTTTTAGAAGAAATAGAGCCAGAATGCCCCTTAGAATTGAGGACGGTGAGACTTTGTCTCCTGTGCTTTCGACATGTTATCAGGAGGGACCAGTCCTGGAGAAGGATATCATGCTTGGTAGAGAGTCAGTGAAAAAGAGGAAGACCCTCAATGAGATGTGACACAGTGATTGCAAAACCACGGGCTCAACATTGCAATGATTGTGAGGATGGCTCAGGACTGGGCAGTGTTTTGTTCTGTTGTACATAAGGTCACTCTGAGTCAGAAATGACTCTGCAGCACCTTAATGACAACATTTACCTTCTTTGCAGCTTCTTTAGCTCCCTTAAAATTCTTCCCCAAAGACTGTGGGGAAGACCTCAGTGAGTACAGACTGGAGACAGATGGCCTGAGTTCCAATCCTGGCTGTGCCACTTACCACCCTGTAATATACCCTTTCTGGGCCTCATCTCTGGAGTGAGTCATAGGTTGCTATAGAGATTAAATAAGCTATTATTTGCATAGTTCTTGTAACAGTGCCTGGAACACAGAAAACACAGTGTAAATATTTGATAAATTAATAAATATCTCACAAATGTTCTACCCCTTAGTCCTCCTAGCTGCCCTGCCATGTTCCTTCTCTCCCACTCCAGGTGCCTACAATGATCTCCCATTGCTGTTGATGCCAAAAATGGCCTCTAATGCAATCTGTTGGGGGCCAGGCAACTTCTGTGTGCTGGTTAGTGTACATTCAGCTCTAATCCTATGTTACCTAACTGTGGCTTCTCCCACTGTAATTTGCCTATGAATCTACTGAGGATCTTGGAGATTTGGATATGCAATCTGATGCAGCCCAGGATTTTGCCTTTCCAACAAGCTCCCAAGTGATGCTGATATTGTCCATCCATGAACCACATTTTAATTTGCAAAGATCTAAATAATAAGGATTTGTTTTCCTTACAAGTCTGTGAAACAGAGGTAGAGAAAAAAGCATATATAAAAAAATTAGAAAGAAAGAAGTGAAAAGATACCCCCCCTCTCCACCCCCCCCCAAAATAAACACTTCTTGTTAAGCTGA
>NW_006921899.1:1380038-1385121 GCF_000298275.1 Orycteropus afer afer | reverse complement strand
AAAAAAAACCAAACAAACAAAAACCAACCCACTGCCATCAAGTCAACTCTAACTCAATGAAAGGCTGTATTAATATATTATGTATGCAATTAAAATAATTTTCTAAAAGATTAAGTTACAATAAAAAAATGAATAGAAGCTGAGCAGCCCCAAGTAAAGGTCCCTACAGAGCATCCTCTGCTTTGCTTTTTGACTCCTGCAACTCTAACATAGGGTTTTCATAACTTCATGGTTTCTTTCACACAAGAGACAGTGAGTCTCGGTGAAATCTGAGTGATCATTGCTCCAAGAACTAATGACCTTTGTCTTTCTAGGTGTGTTTCAGACCTCCAATAACCTCTAGGCAATCGCTGGAAATATAACTTTGGCAGCAAAAAGGGGAGATATGTCAGAGATGGAGTGAAAGATAATCAAGAGTACTGGTGGGAAGGCTTACCATGTCTTGAGTGCAGACCTATCTTTATCCTCCAAAGACCTTTTCATTTTCTCTCATGGGATGTATTGTAAAGACTTTATTTACCTAACAAATATAGCCTTCAAGGGAATAATTTTCCCTTTAGTTGTCTTATCTAACATAACTGGTGATTTTGCTAAGATATAAGAATTTTGAATCATGAGGAGTTACCCTAGTGGTGCAGTGGCTAGGGGCTTGGCCACTAACCAAAAGTAGGTGGTTTGAACCCACCAGCTGCTCCCTAGGAGGAAGATGTGACAGTCTGTTTCTGTAAAGATCACAACCTTGGAAACAAGGGCAGTTCTACTCTGTCCAATAGTATTGCTATGAGGCTGGCTTTGGGTTTGGTTATTCAGCCATATTCTGCGAAGCTTTTGATTGAGAATAACCACCACTTTTGGGGGTTGTTTGGATTGGGACCCTCTGGCTAAACAATCTCCTTTCTCCAATACACCTTATTCTGTCCCCCTCCTTTTTCATTTCTGTACGTATCACCATATAACAGACTTTATGTGTGTACTTATTCATAGGGTTAATTGGGCAATCTACTTCTGTTGAGATATGCCTCAGAAATCCAAGAAGGGGTCATTATGAGTCGAATTGATTTGATGGCAGTGAGTTTGTTTTTTTTTTTTTTGGTACTAAAATGTAAGCTCTATAAGGGCAGGGATTTTTGTCTGTCTTATTTACTGCTCTAAGCTAGCACAATGCTGGCACATAAGAGCTAAAAGAACATGTGTTGAATGAATGAATGACTAGTTCTAAATTTTCTCCAGGCCTGTAACATCATCCAACAGTCCAAGAATATTTGAAGTCTGAGAAAGAATCCTTGTCAACATGTGTTTTCTAGTCTCCAGACCTAGTATCTCCTTCAGTGACTTGACCTTGATCCACGTCGACACCAGGCATCCTCATGCAGTGTGGTCCTGCCTCCAGCCTCTAGTCCTGTACACCTTCTTTACTGCCACCAGAGTGTGTGTTTTTTTTTTTTTAAGCATTGGGTTTGGTCATGCTGTTCTTCTCTAGAAGAGCCTATGTTACTTCTTCTTGGCTAACATCTCTAAGACTTGGCGAATGCCATCCTTCAGACCAAGTCAGGTGTCCAGGTTATACGTTTATATCAGTTAGGATGCCTCTGGTGATCTTTTTTTTTGATAATCAGAAAACATACCTCCAACTGACATAAGCAATATGGAAATTCATTGAATCCCAAAAGGGAGTCCAAATATGAGGTAGATGTTATGTCTGACTTGACCCAGTGGGTCCTGCTTCATTTGCTTTGGCTCAGCCCTACTGAATGAAACAGTAGGTTTCATTCATAACCTGGTAGAGAAAAAGCAGCTATAGTGCTGGTCTCACTTCTTCACTCAACATTGTTCAGAAGAGGAGAGACCAACACATCTTGAATTTCTCTCTTAAGCATCTTGAGCCCTTGGCTAACTTCCCTGTGGGCCTCTCTTGACTGAGTTGGGCCATTGCCCATTCTTAAACTTCTCCCAGCTCCTCAGTTCCTTGCTTTCCTGGAGTTGCGGGTCAGTCGTTCAGTTGGCTGCAGAATGGCAGAGAGGTGGAGAAGGGACGTTGAGGAGATGACCATACCACTTTTACAACTTACTTCTAAGAATCATGCACACTACTTCAAACACTGTTGTAACTTATTTTCAATAAATGTGAGTAATTGAATAAATGAATGGGTAGGGTTTCACGTGATAGGGAAAAAAAAGAAGGATGTCAAAGAAAGTTGAACAGGCCATGAAGTCATGGTGCCTTAAGGTTTGTTACAACTGAAGTCTAGGGCCAGGGAGAATTTCGAAAAATTAGACGAAGTAGTTCTCAGTCACATTGTAAAACATCTTGAATACCATGGTTATACTTCATCCTCTAGTCATTCAATCATTCACACATTCATTGACCCGTGTACTTTGCTATAAGTACATATACTTATAAACCCTGATCACAAGGAAGTAATGGGAGATGTAGATTTTGAACAAATAATTTTGCAATAGCTAATTAATTGGATCCCTCCTCTTCCAGTAGGACCACTGCCTACCTCACAACTCTCCAGAGATTCATCTCACTCCTCTGGGCTCCAGGCATCCCTTCAGGTGATGGTTGTAATACAGACATGTTTAAGGGCAATGTTCTAAATGTATGTATGGAAAAACCAAACACAACCCATGGCCATTGAGTCAATTCCAACTCAGCAACTCCCATTGGGTTTCCTAGGCACTAAATCTTTACAGAAGTCAGAGTGGCTGGTGGGTTTGATGCTTCAACCTTCTGTTTAGCAGTCAAATGCCTTAGCACTGCACCACCAGAGCTCCTAGTGTATGTGGGTATGATTCTGACTCATGGCCACTCGAGTCATTACAGAGTAGAACCGCTCTAGAGGGTCTTCTTGGCTGTTATCTTTACAGAAGCAGATCACCAGGTCTTTCTTCTGTGGTGCCACTGGATAGGTTCAAACTGCCAACCTTCCAGCAAGCAGCGGAGCACAAACTGTTCGTGCCATCCAGGAAGCTCCTTTAGGGTGAAGACCCAATCCACTCTTCTCTGTTCCATCAGCTGTCCTAGTACAACATTGGGATTTAATCTCCTGTGCAAAATTTTGTTGAATGAATAAAATGAATGAATGAATAATTATTAGTGAAGCTCCCAGATACAGGGTATGATCTGTGACTAAGAAGGTTTAGAAATATTCTTAGCAAATTGAGTATGTCTCTGAGCCTCTATTTCTTCAGCCACAGGAAGAAACAAACCCTTGAAAAGGAAGAAAGAAAGAAAATGGGGCATAACAAGGATTCCAGGCTGGATTCCATGACGTCACCCTCAAGTTGGATGTCTGGGCCGGTAAACAAAGGCTCTTGTGACATGGGCTCTGGCCAGGCTGCTCCAGGGGAGTGGGGGAGGCAGTTAAAGCAGCCTGCCCCAGTGCTGGCCTCCATCCCAAGCCTCAGCCCAGCGCCTCTGCATTCAGCAGGTATATCATCCAAGGGAAAACCAGGACAGGAAATCATGTTGCCATGGAGACCAAAGAGGCCCTTCCAGACACAGGGGAAAATAAACACATTCTGATTGGACTTAACCCCCACGAAGCCAGGGTGGCCTCACCTTCTAGTCTGAGAGATCCCTATTTGCACTACAAATGTCTGGTGGTCTCTCCCCCAAGGGCTCTCAGCACCAAGCTCCAGGGTTCTCAGCCCCAGCCCACCCAGGGCTCCAGGGTAGTGTCACCCCAGCACTGAAAGACAAACCATCTTGTGCCCAGACTTAAGACCTCCTCAGGTTCCTTCACAGTGTGGGGCCTTAATGCTGATGAAAGGAGTGACATTTATATTGCTTGCTGATTGCCAGGCACCATTTCTACACACTTTAGGTCCATTAGCTCATTCAATTCTCATGACAACCCAATTGGGAAAGCATTGTTATTATTAGACCTATTATATTGATGCCAGAGCTCTGGTGGCGCAGTGCATAATGCGTTTGACTCCTAACCAGAAAGTTGGGCAGTTCAAACCCACCAGCTGTTCCATGGGAGGAAGATGAGGCAATCTACTTCCATAAAGATTTACAGCCTTGGAAACCCAATGGGGGTCGCTATGAGTTGGAATCGACTTGATGGCAGTAGGTGGGTTTGTACTGATGAGAAAACAGGGGCACAGAAAGATTAAGTGACTTGCCCAAGGTCATCAAATAGTTCATGGTGGCACCAGAATTTGAGGTACCTTGAGAGAATTTGGAGTTCTGCGTGGTGCAAATGCTTAACTCATTCAGCTGCTGAAAGAAAGGTTGGCTGTTCAAGTTCACCCAAAGGCGTCTTGGAAGAAAATCCTGGAGATCTACTTTCAAAAAACCAACCACTGAAAACCCTGTGGAGCATAGTTCTACTCTGATCCACATGAGCTGACCATGAATCAGAGGGAACTTGACGGCAGCTGGGTTCTTCTTCTTTAAATTTTTATTGTGATTTGAGTGAAAGTTTACAGAGCAAATTCATTTTCCATACAGCAGTGTATTTGTTACCTAGTGCCACTCTGACAGTAATACACCACAAATGGGATGGCTTGAACAAACAGGAGTTTCTTTTCTTACAGTTTGGAGGCTTTAAGTCCGAGTTCAAAGTGCTGGGGTCTAGGAGCTGGGTGAAAGCCCCTCAACCTTTGGCTTCAGCTCTGTCTCCTGCTCCCGGCCCACTGGAGCTGGAGGCTTTTCTTCACTCAGCTGCTGGCTGCTGAGACCGACAAGCCCAAGGTTGACAAGTAAAAAGGCATAGTCCCAATGTTATCAAACCACATGGCAGGCCATGAATTTAAGTCCATTGAAAGTCCCAGGATTGGCAGAGCATAGCAGGCTGCTGAACAACGACAAGGCTACACACAGGGTTCAAGTGTGCCGTAAGCTAGAGACTGTTCTCCAAGTCTTCTCCTTATATACAGGAAGCAGACCACGTCCCTAAGCCAGCTACTCAGCTGCTCACAGTAGATGCCACCATGAAACTGATAACCAGTCTCATCATGGGGAACAGTACATCCAGCTGCCCAGCCATTCAACCAGGCCCAGCCAAGTTGACACACAAACTTTACTACAAGCAGTTCATACACATTTTGTCTCATGTTATTGACTGCAATT
>NW_006921899.1:1376603-1379938 GCF_000298275.1 Orycteropus afer afer | reverse complement strand
AGAAAGAAAGAAGTGAAAAGATACCCCCCCTCTCCCCCCCCCCCCAAAATAAACACTTCTTGTTAAGCTGATTCCAACTCATGGGGATTCCATGGGTTTCAGAGTAGAACTGGGATCCTTAGACCTTTCGCTGGCTAGTTTTTCAGAAGTTGATCACTAGCCCTATCTTCTGAAGAGTCTCTGGTGTGTTTGAACCCTTTTGGTTAGCAGCTGAGCTTATTAATTATTTGCACCACCCAAGAAAACAACCCCATTGCTGTCTAGTCGATTCCAACTCATAAAAACCATATAGAAAAGAGTAGAAACACTTCATAGGGTTTCCAAGGCTGTAATCTTTATGGAAACAGACTGCCACATCTTCCTCCAGGAGCAGCTGGTAGGTTCAAACAGCCAACCTTTCTGTTAGCAGACAACCAGTTAACCACGGCACCACCAGGGATCCTTATACCACCCAAGTCCTCCTAAGAGATACTCAGGCCATAAGTATTTCTGTCATTGTTTCAGCATTTTAATGTCATTAGAGACTGTGTCTCTGTGATTCTCTTAGCCACCAGTTGCGTGTTCTAGCTCCAGCCATCAAGTCCATGACCAAGGTAGAAAGGAGAGGGATGGGTAAAGGGGAGGGCCGGTTCTGAGTGTTCCCCTTTAATATGAAAGCAAAAGTTATCCTAGATACCTCTAGCAAAGCTCTGATTACATCTCATTGGCAGCAATGGTTTCACGTGACCACCAGTCACTGCAAGGATGGATGGGAAGGTGAGTGTTTAACTGGACACAGTTCTGTCCGGAACAAAATGGGGAAGAATGAGAGAAAGGGATGGACATTAGATAAGCAACTGGCAGTGTCAAGTACAGTCTATGCTCAGCCCAGAGTCGTGCATATACCACTTCTTGTCACTCTCAGAAGATGCTCTTCACCTAGCTCTAGGTCTCAGGCCTAAGTCCAAGGTGGCTAGTGAGTAATTTGAGGGCTGCTCTCAGAATCAACTCTCACCTCTGACCCCTTATCTTTGAGCTGAACAAACACCTGTTTGCTCCCTTCCTTAAGGGTGAATTCTTTCCAAGGAAACTTCTCCATCTCTCATATACCGAAAGAGAGCAGTGGACATAACCCCACTGCCACCACCATCAGCTGTTCCCCTTTTTGAAGCATTAGCATCATTATTCTGAATTGGAGGATGTACTGCACCCTGACTCTCAGCCCGAGGCTTCGGCAAAGCTGATTACATTCCAGCTTAAGGGGCAGACCATGACACATGGGTTGAGTCAATCAGCGCATTCTGTCTTTCTAGACAACCAGCAATTGGCTCAGGGGTAGTCACATGGCCCAATCAACCATCAGGACTAAAATGATTCAATCCAGTGTTTTTGCTTGAAATACTGGGGAAAGAGACTTGCTTTTCCTTGCTGAATGTCAACAAGGAAGGATAGATCTTCTCGGGGTCCTCTTGAAATTACAAGGAGGTGAACTTAATGGAAAACAGCCAACGATCAGGAAATGAAATGGAGAAAGAAAATAGTTACAATATTTGAGACCTATATAAACCAAGCTTGAACCACTTACTTTCATGAAGCAATACATTTCCTTATTTAAATGAAGCCAGTTTGCACTGAGTTGCTGTGATTTGCAGCTGAAAGACTATAGGTGACACAGGTAGGCATAATAACTTGGGATATGCATAGACTTCAGCACTAAACAAACTTGGGGTCCAATTCCCCTTCTATCCTACTAACTGGGTGATCTTGAAGGCCCTACCTCATTACCAAGAGTCTCAATTTCTTCAACTGCAAAAGATGGTACCGGAAATGCCTTCTTTGTGGGAATAAATGCAATGGTGTATATGAGGTGCTCAGCACAGGACCCCACACTTGTAATTGCAAGAAATGTCAGTCTTTTTATTCTTTCTTTTTCTTAAATTAATTTAAAGCTAGTTGTAGGTACCCCAAAAATTCACTGGAATAGGTGGAAATTGCAGCTCAGCCTTTTGTGGGGCCAAAGTCCCAGGAAGACTCAAGGTTCTGTACATGGACCACTGCAATTGGAATCACAGTCAGAATCCACATGGTAGGTATTATTATTATTATTTTTTAAAACTGTGATTTGGGTGAAAGTTTACGGGGCAAATTCATCTGCCATTCAACAGTTCGTATACATTTTGTTTCATGACATGATTGCAATCCCCATCATGTAACAGTTCTCTTCCCACTTCCTCCCTGTGGTTACCTTTCCCTGCGTCCTTCTTTTCTATGCATTCCTGCCCTCTGAGCTGTCTCCCTGTGCAAATACTGCCCCTCTGATCTCCCGTGATTGATTGTTCTAAGGAGTGTACCTGCCTGGCATAGAAGTTCACCTTATATGCCTGTCTATTGTTTGAGTGGAAGCCACGGGAGTGAGTTCAATTGCAGGGGCTGTAGTTTCAAGGGTTTCACCAATCTCTATCTGACAAGTAAACCTGGTCTTTTTAATGATTCTGAGTTTTGTTTCACATTTTTCTCCCACTCTATCACATGGTAGGTTTTTAAAATAGGTGACTTGGCTGCTGTTCTGCCAAGCTCTGGCACAGGGGCCTTGGCTAAGCTGGGAGTTCCAGGCCACAGTCCAAATGTCCACCATGCACCCATTTTCTTCTGAGTTACTGCCACCTTCATAGGGTGTTAAGAGGTGGTTTCTTTCACATAAGACATGGATACCCCGTCCTCATGGGATGGGCCAGCATCTTGCTCATTTCCAGTTCCAGGACTCCTTGGCTCTCTTGGTCTCACTGCTCTGCCTCCTTCCATCAAGGATACTTGCCTTTCTCCTCTTGTCCTCAGAGGTGACCCAACAAACAATCTTTTGAAAAACACAGCCAGAAATGAGGCTGTCTGGGGGTAACTTGTGCTTCCTTTTATGCCAATCAACTCCCCTCAGGTGAGAGAACATAAAGTTGGCTTCCTTCTTTGAGCAAGGGAGGAAAAAATACACTGGAAACAAAATATGTTTTGTTGACACACAAGCTTAACTACTACAAGCACTTCATACACATTTTGTCTCATGGTGTGATAGTTGGAGCTGTGTGTCAACTTGGTTGGACCAAACTCTGTGTGGTTCAAACAATTGTGCTGTGGGTTGTTCCAATGATGGGATCAGATGTATATGTTTTGAGCAGCCAATCCATGGAAAGGGAGTTTCCCTAGGGGCGTGGCCTACTTCCAGTATAACATGAATTAATATCCCATTAAATTATTTTCCCAGAGTAGACCTTCTAAAAATTAAATTTTTATGTGCTTCCAAAGACTTCTCCAAAAGAGTCAAAAGAGAACCTACAGATTGGGAAAAAATATTTGGTAATAAC
>NW_006921899.1:1356892-1365898 GCF_000298275.1 Orycteropus afer afer | reverse complement strand
CGTGAGGTCACAGCTCCTGCCAGGTGGCCTTCTCCACATAGATGTCTCAGTTCCTCAGGTTACTGTGATTTCTCTTCCCTTGGCCCCTTCAAGGCTAGGGTGGTAACAGGGCTCACCGTAATTAGTCCCTGGGGATCTTTGTGGTTTTCTGATACCCTGCACTCCCTTTGTGAGGAATCCCTTTATTAAATGTTCTTTAAATCACCTAATTTTGAGTGTGCCTTCTCTTTGCTACTGAGACTCTGACTGATGTGAGTTTCATTTAAACTAGTTCCCCAAGTACACCTGGGAGACTCAGAGCATTCTACCCCGTGTCAAAAAACAGCACCTCTCCCACTCCCTAACACGATGTTTATAATTTGTTATCTCATCACGAGTTTATATTAGAGACACACAGCGAGGATGTGAGTGAGGCACACAGACACTTTTGTATTCTGATAGGTAGAAATTGACATGAACAATGTAAAATGACAAGTACGATGAAACTGTACGAGCTGGAACTCAACAGGACTGCCTTGTTTTTCTTGGTCTCCCAAGTTTTCCACCGTTGACAGAGTGCAGTCCTACTGTTTTATCTATTGCTTGCTATTAGTGGGAAATGTTTTCATTTTCCTTCTCTGACAGATTTCCACCTTACACAGGGTCCGGGTTTTGCAGGTTTTACTGTAAAAGCTAAATGCAGAGGAATTTGGCAATATGTTTCAAAAAATTTTTAAAATATGCATCCTTTTTGACCTAGTAATTTCATCTTTAGGAATTTATCTCAAGGAAACAGTCATACGACTGCGAAAAAATGTAGTATGGTCAAAACAAACCAGGTGCCTTATCAGGAGTTGGCTGGTTAAATTAATTCAGTTAACAGCTAGTTTTTGAGTGTCCATGAAGCTTCAAGAACTGTCATGACCCTGAAGGATACAGCAGTAAACAAGCCTGTTTAACTCCATGTTCTCATGGAGCTTACATTTCAGTAATAGAATTAATTATAGCACATGCATAGAAATGAATGACATGCAACTATGACAAGAAAAAGTAGCCCCATATGTGTTATTATGGAAAGATGTCTATTCATAGAAAAAAATCATGTTATAGAAGAAGTAAAATGGGATGTCATTTCTGCTTATTAGTTTAGAAAAAAGTATAAAAAATGTAAAACAAATAACAATTAATTGGGAGGAAGGGATTGCCACAGACTTTCACTTTCTATTTTATACCATTCTGTATTGTTTGAATTTTATCGGAGCAAGATTTACTAATAAAAAAAAAAAATCTATTTCCATTCTGAACAATAAAATTTCTCTGCTTGCTTTCTTCCTTTTAAAGTAATAGTTTTTAAAATACAAAATTTATAGATAAATGTATTCTTGGTGTAAAAATTTCAAAAATTGTACATAAAACTTGAGTCCTTTTCAACCACCCAAGATAAACTCTGCTATCAGTTGATGTGTACACAATTTACACAACTTATTTCTGAATATTGAAATGAACTTAAGTTTAGTTATAGAAAATATATCTGGTGTTGAGTTGGTTTTGTTTCTTTTACGTAAACATATCCTACACTAGGAGCTCTGGTAGCATAGTGCCTAAGGCACTTGACTGCTAACCAGAAGGCTGGCGGTTCAAACCCACCAGCCACTCCTCGGAAGGAAGGTTGGGCATTACTACTTCCGTAGTGATACTGCCTCGGAAACCCAAGGAGGGGTCGCTATGAGTCGGGGCCGACTTGATGGCAAATAACAACAACAACAACATCCTACACTATATATTGCTCTGTGTCTTGCTTTTTAAAATCTAGTATGTTTTTAAAACTTTTTCACATTAGTATTTATATGTTGACTGTTCTTTCCTCTTAACCACCACATATTATTTCATAGAATGAACGTATTACAATTAATTTAGGCCACTAGAGGGTTTAGAGCTGACAGTTTAAAACTGAGTCTTTGGTAATGTGTTAGTTATTTACTGCTGCATGACAAACTATCCCACAATTTAGCAGATTAAAACAATAAACATTTATTGTCTGATGATTTCTGTGGGGCCAAGGTCTCTCACAAGGCTGTGATGAAGATGTTGGCTAAGACTATGGTCTCCTCTGATGGTTCAAGCAAGGAGAATCCACTTCCAAGCTCACTCAGCTAATTGTTGACAGGCCTCCTTACTGGTTGTTGACCAAAGGTTCTTCCTTAGTTTCTTGCCACATGGGCCTTTCAACAGGATAGCCCACACATGTAGTAGTCATCACTCTAAGTGAGAAAGCAAGTGACAAACAAAACACAAGATGGAAACCAGAGTTGTTTTGTAACCTGATCTTGGAAGTGACATCCCCTTGCTTTTGCTATACTTATTCATTAGAAGCCTGTCACTAGATCCAAGCCATACTCAAGGGGAGGTATTTTATAAGGGTATGAATACAAGAAGGCTGGTAGTGTTGGGGATCATCTTGAAGGCTACCATAGGAAAGATAATCCAACAACCACATGAACAGTGATCTAGAGAGATGTTAGAGGAAGTGTAGGTAGTTTCAGGCAGGGGCTGTTCAAAGAGTTATTCATTAAATCAACAATATGCACTGAGCACCTACTTTGTGCCAGTCACTATTCTAGGTACTAGGGACAAAATGGTGAACAAGATGGACAAATGCAAGCCCTTGTGGAGTTAGTTTACAGTCTAGTGGAGGAGACAAAACAAGGCAACTGGAGAGCTGATGAGTGCGAGAAACAAACAAGGTAGTGGGCATGTAGCTCATGAGCTATTTTAGAGGCAGAGTCATCTGGTCTGTGGCTTATTAAATGTGGTTATGTGAAAGGGAGGCAGTGTTCAGGATGATTCTCATCTTTCAAAGTTGGGCAAAGAGTGAGTTCTGGTGCCTCTCCTTGGAAGAAAGAAAACTGAAGGAGAAACAGATTTAGGGAATGATAACGAACTCAGTGTTGAATATGTTGAAGTTAAGGAATGTATAGTACAACTGGAATCTCTGGGTGGTGCAAACAGTTAACTCACTCAGCTACTAACCATAAAGTTGGAAGTTCAAATCCACCAGACGCACCGTGGGACAAAGGCCTGGTGATCTCCTTCTGTGATAGTTGGAGCTGTGTGTCAACTTGGCTGGACCACAATTCTGTGTGGTTTGAGCTGTTGTGGTGTGGTTGTTCCCATGATGGGATCAGATGGTTATATTTTGAGTGGCCAATCTGTCGAAAGGGAGTTTCTCTAGTGGTGTGGCCTACTTCCAGTATATCTGTGGACATCCTGGGAGAGGAGACGTTCTTCTGTGGATTGGGATTCTGTTGTGCTGCCTACAACTGTCCGTGAGTGAACAATCCACCATTCAGCCTGGAGATCTTGGATTCCTCATTCGTTGGAGTCCACAGCTGGCGTACTGCCTGCCAGCCTTGAGCTCCTCAACCCCTGCAGCTGCAAGAATCGGGAAAAGCCTCCAGCTTGATGTTTGATCCAGGAACTTTGGACTTGCCAGCTTCTATAAGTGTGTGAGCCATTTTCCTGAGATAAATTTCTCTCTATATACATATATATAAGCTTTACTGGTTTTGTTTCTCTAGAGAACCCAGTCTAGCACACCTTCCAAACAATCAGTCCCTGAAAACCCTATAGACTTCAGTTCTACTCTGACACACAGGAAGTCCTCATGAGGTGGAACCAACTCAATGGCAAACGACCATGTGACAACCAGGTGATGTTCAAGAAGCATGGAAACCAGTCTTGAAACTCAGACATGAAAAGAGAGAATGGAAGGGTCGTTGCATGGTGGTTGTTGTTGTTGTTGTTATGTGCTGTTGAGTTGCATGGTAGTGGTATTTAAAGCCACACCAAGAATATATAGAGAAAAGGATAGGACTGGAGCCCTAAGGAATAGGAACACATAAAGGGCAGAAAAAGGAAGAGATGAGAAAGATGTAGCCTGCAAGGCAAGAATCTGAGCCTTGGACCCTATAGAAGAGACCTGGAAGAAACAGAGGCCCGAAATCAAGAGTCTTTATTGGTGCAAAACAGGAGATGATTGGTGACCTTGGTGAAGGTAGTTTCAGAAGTCGGAGGTAGTTAAGGGACAGGGGTGAGGAGTGATTGAGAGATGAGGAAATTGAGATAATGACTGTAAATCATTCTTGATTCTTTGTATCCTATATGAAATCTGAAGCACATATGTGAAAACCAGGGCATTATCTTAATTAAATGTCATCTTTGAAGTTATGATAGTATCTGGGAGTCTGCCAACCCTTCCATTCTCATTCAGTCCTAGTACACTGGTTGGGAATAATTCCATTAGGGAAGAACAGGATAGCTTGGGACGAATGAGGAAAGATAGGAAGAAAAGCCAGGGGTAGTGCGTTCTTCTGGTCTCTATGACTGTGAAGTTGTGCAACCCAGTAAATAGAGGTGCAGTGGTCTCCACGAGCCCAAAGGGTAAAAGGCTGCAGATTCCTAGGTCCCATGTTCAATATCTCAAGTGTATTACAGAACCCTCTTCTAAAGCTAAAACACATCCATATCTGTTAGCAAACTGGAATCTTAGGATATGCAGGTGAGTACAGTTCAAACAGGAAGCATCAAGTTTCTCTCAGGCAAAATATCTATGCTTTTTGCAATTTCCATTTGTTGTCTCTGTGCACTGCAAGTCTGGTTTTTTATCATCTTTTCCCTGGGATCAGAAAGCTGCCTGAAATGATTGGTGTTGGTTGTTGGTTGTAGAATTTGAGTAGACTGACCAAGATGATGACTTTGGCAGCGTTTCCACAGTCTTCCTTGTGATCCTTTTTTTTTTTTTTTTTGTAAAGGTTACATCACATGATTGTCAGATTTAGACCGGCATCTATCTGTGTGTGTGTGTGTTTTCAGAGAATAAATAATGCTTAAAAGGATTATTTAACAGGGCCTCAGTTTTTGTTGCAATGGACCAAATAATGTACCTGCTTTTGTGTATAACTCCATTGCAACAGAGAAAAAAGAATGCTACCCACCCGCCTGCAATCCAGTTGCTGTTGCCTGCAAAGTCCCTTCCAGTTTGTCCCGGGTTGTTAATCTCACCCAAACAAACTGGTGAGTCATTGTTTGTGTGCCCAGCAAATCACATAATTGTATTTTCTTTTTGAATCACAAGTTGGGGATAAAAGTTAGAGCATTTATGAGCATTAGCCTTTTTTTTTTTTTAAATTGTGCTTTGGGTGCAAATCTACAAAGCAGATTTGTTTTACAGTCAACAGTTCGTGCACATTTGATTTCACGGCCCCTATTACCATCCCCAGGGAGCTCTGGTAGCGTAGTGCCTAAGGCACTGGACTGCTAATCAGAGGGCTGGTGGTTCAAACTCACCAGTAACTCCTTGGAAGGAAGATGGGGCAATCTACTTCTGTAGTGATACTGCCTCAGAAACCCAAGGAGGGGTTGCTATGAGTCGGGTGTGACTCGACGGCACATAACAACAACAACAACAACATTACCATCCCCAACCATTAAAAACTTCTTCCTCTCCTCTCCTCTCCTCTCCTCCCTGGGACTACCCCCTTCCTGTGCCTTTCTTAACCACGCATTCCTGTCCATCCCACTTTCCCTCTGTGTGAATGCTGCCCCTCTGATGTCTCATGGCTGATTGATCTAACAGGTGCATCTGCCTAGGATAGGTGGGTGCATCTCCCTGGGGTACATGTTCTGCAAGGTCTTTCTACTGTTGGGCTCAAAGCCAATCCATGGAAATGAGTCCATTTCTAGCCCGAAGGGTAACCTGGGGCCATAGACTTGGGGTTCCACCAGTCTATGTCCAACCAGTAATTCTGATCATTATTGTGTTTTTGAATTTTGTTCCACATTTGCCTTCTACTTTATCCAGTATCTCCAATTTTGATCCCTTTCCAAGCAGTTGGCATTGGTATCTGGGCACCATCTAGTTCTTCTGGTCTCAGGCATGAAGGCTGAGGTCCTCGTGGTCCATCATATCTTTGGACTAATTGTTTCCAGATGACTTTGATTTTCTTCACTCTTCTTTGCTCCAGACAAGAGGAGACCAATAGTTGGCATCTTAGATGGCCGCTTGAAAGCTTTTAAGACCCCAGTTGCTACTCACCAAAGTAGGATGTAGAACAAGATTTTTATGTACTTGTTTTGTCAATTGAGCATGATGTCCCCTGAGACTATGGTCCTGAGTCCACAGGCCCAGTGATTCTCTCTCAAGGTGTTTGGTTGTCTCTGAGAAGCTACTCCAACCCTGTCTTCTTCTGGTTCTGTAATATAAGTGGAAATTTTTGTAGAACACGTGCATGTGTAAGATTACCTTCAGGCAAATCTATCCTTGGTCTGGGGTATGTTCCTGTTCATCTACCCCCACCTGATTGTCTTCCCTGTTGATGCATTTACCCATAGCCTGGTGTTTGGTGCCAGTGATAATGCAGTATTGTGCATGTAATAGTATTTGCCTCTGTTGTCTACATTTTTTGTGC
Organism: Orycteropus afer afer; assembly: GCF_000298275.1. NCBI lineage: Eukaryota > Metazoa > Chordata > Mammalia > Tubulidentata > Orycteropodidae > Orycteropus > Orycteropus afer. Next base: position 1,359,452 of record NW_006921899.1, on the reverse strand, counting down.
ATGTTTTTGTGTCTTTTCTTTCCCCAGTGTCACCATGCTGGTCACAGCCTCTTTCCATACCATCTCTCCCCTCACGGAATCAACACATGACCCTCAACTAGTCCGAAAATTCCCTCCCCTTCTCTCCCATTCCCGGTAACCAACAAAGTGAATTTCCTCCCCTGAGTAAACCTTGCCTTGACTTTTTACAATAATGGACTTGTGCAATATTTGTCCTTCTGTGATTGACTTATTTCACTCAGTATAGTGTCCTCCAAGAACATTATGGAGGGTTAACAAAAAAGCAGAAGGCCCTGAATGAGATGGATTGACACAGTGACTACAATGATGGGTTCAGATATAGCAAGGATTGTGAGGCTGACACAGGACTGGGCAGTGTTTCACTCTGTTGTACATAGGGTCACTATGAATTGGAGCCAACTTGACGGCACCTAACAGCAACAACAATATCCTCCAAATTCATGCATGTTGTGAGATGATTAGTGTATTCTTCATTACTCTTTAATGCTGCATAGTATTCCATTGTGTGAATGTACCGTAGTTTGGTTATCCATTCATCGGCTGATGGGCATTTAGGTTGTTTCCATCTCTTTGCTGTAGTAAATTGTGCTGTGATGAACATGGGTGTGCATATGTCTGTTCATGTCCTGTCTTTCACCTTTTTAGGATATATTCCTAGTAATAGAATTGCTGGATCAAATGGTATTTCTATTTTCAGTTTTTTAAGGAAATGCTGTACCATTTTCCACAATGGCTATACCGTTTTGCAGTCCCACAGCAGCGTATGGGGAGCCTAAGGCATTTGACTGTTAACCAGAAGGCTGGTGGTTCAAACCCACCAGCCACTTCTCAGAAGGAAGATTGGGCAATCTACTTCCATAATGATACTGCCTCAGAAACTGGAAACTGAAGGAGGGGTTGCCATGAGTTGGATACGACTCGAAGGCAGTGAGTTTAGTTTTTACCAGCAGTAAAGAGTTCCAATCTCTCTGCAACCTCATCAGCATTTATTTTCTGTCTTGTTGAACTTTGCTACTATTGCTGGGGTGAAATGATATCTCATTGCTGTTTTGAGTTGCATCTGTCTACCAGCTAATGGTCGTGAGCATTTCCTTATAAGCATTAGTCTTTGACCTAAATTGCTTTTATATTAGAAAGTAGACATTTAGAAAAAGGTACCCAAGGCTGGGAAATTTTTGAATTAATTTGTCATTGGGATTTTCATTTCTATTTGCCTTCCAAATCATCATATCCAAAGAGCTGTTTGCCTCCTCTCCTTTTTTTCATTTTATTAGCACATGTGCAGAGATTGACTTGCATTAGGACTTAAAGATGAGTAAAATTTCACAGTTATTGCCAATAAAAACTATTTGTAATCAGTAGACTTTAACACCTGGAAGGTGCTCATGATAGGATTGAAACCCCTTTTTTCAATCAGACCATTCATTAAGGGGGTCTGTGATGCCTCCACAAAGTCTGATGGAGTGTTCTTCTGCTATTGTTGTTGCTAGTTGCCATCAAGCTGGTTTTGACTCATGACAACTTTATGTATAACAGAACTAATGTTTGCCTGGTCCAGCACCATGTCCAACATCTTTGATATGTTTGAACCCATTATTGAGGCTTTTGTGTCAATCCATCTCCTTGACCCTCTACTTTACCAAACATGGTGTCTTTTTCTAGACATTGGTATTTCCTGATGTGTCCAAAGTAAGCAAGACAAAGTCTTACCATCCTCACTTCTAAGCATTTTGGTTTTCTTTCTTCTAATGCTGATTTGTTTTTCCTTTTGGCAGTCCATGGTACATTCAATACTCTTTGCCAATCATTCAAATGCATCATTTTTTTTTTCTGCCTTCTTTTTCCAGTGTTCAGACTTCACATGCATATGATGTGATGATGTGGTTGAAGACACCACGACTTGGATCAGGTGCACCTTAGTCATCAAAGCGACATCTTTGCTTTTCAGAACTTTAAAGGGGTCTTTTGTAGCAGATTTGCCCAATGTAATACATCATTTGATTTCTTCACTGCTGCTTTCATAGACATTGATTATTGATCCAGGAAGAATAAACTCGTTGACAACTTTAATACACAAGAGCCAAAGTGCGACATTGTATATGTCTCACCAAAATTAAAAGACTATTTCAAGATAAAGATAGTCTTTATTGACTGCAAAGGCATTCGATTGTGTGGATCATAACAAATTGTGAATAACATTGAGAAGAATGGGAATTCCAGAACACTTAATTGTATTCACAAGGAACCTATACATAGACCAGGAGGCTGTCGTTTGAACAGAACAAGGGGATATTTCATGGTTTAAAATCAGGAAAGGAGTGTGTCATGGTTGTATCTTTCACCATACTTATTCAACCTGTATGATGAGCAAATAATCCAAGAAGCTGGACTATATGAAGAAGAATGTGGCATCAGGATTAGAGGAAGGCTTATAAACAACCTATGATACTCAGACGACACAACTTTGTTTGCTAAAAGTAAGGATGACTTAGAGCACTTACTGATGAAGATTAAAGACAATAGTCTACAGTATGGATTA
>NW_006921899.1:1347679-1356297 GCF_000298275.1 Orycteropus afer afer | reverse complement strand
TGTTGTACATAAGGCTGCTATGAGTTGGAGATGACTTGATGGCACACAACAACAATCCCAAGAACAGATACTGAACATAATGATCAAAGACCAGAAGAGTTGTAGGAAGAGATGAAGAACATTGTACATGAGGAAGGTGAAAGGTGGTTAAATAGATGTTCCCTCTACCAGATTCTCCTGTGTGACAGTGCACTCGTTAGGGCGTTCTGTGTTGTCCCCAGTGATAAAACTTCTAGAGAATGAACCATTGCTTATTATCTCATTAATTTTAGCTTTAAGATTCACTGCCAGGTCTCTCCAACTATATTGAACTCAGAAATTCCAGGATAATTTTCTTCTCTTATTTTTTCATTGCTTGATTTATTTCCTCTGCATTTCCCAAGTTCTTCTTTTGTTGCATTGGTACAAATTTCTCCTGTGTCATTTTTGCTTTCCTTACTCCCAATGAAATTTTTATTAAATTAGTGTGTTTTACTTTGCATCTACTCCCTTTTTTTTTCCTCTTCACTTTTAGCCTTTTATCTCATTGCATGTAGGTCATTTTTCCAGCATGCTGCATTCTTTGCAGTACATTTTTGTTTCAGGAGAAGTATTTTCTTCTGAGTGCTTTAATCTTTGTGACTCTTTTCATATTATGAAATATTTTATAGGCTCCAAGCTTTTTTTAATGTGTTTTTTGTTTTTTGATCTGTGAACATGTTGTCAGGATGTCTCCAAGGTTGAGTATACACTTCTACTAGCATTTGGAGCAGGAGGGCAGATTGACAATAGGTACAGGTCACTGATCCTGTTTCTGAAGCATATTTCTGACTAGTCCATTCATTCAGAATTTCTGAATGGTACTGCTTGGGTTTCAATATTTGTTAAATCTTCTCCAGTGATTCTAATGTGTAGCCAGTGTTAGAACCACCCCAGGTTTCATGTTGTTGTTATGTGCCGTCAAGTCAGACCCAACTCATAGTGACCCCTCCTTGGGTTTCTGAGGCAGTATCACTACAGAAGTAGATTGCCCAGCCTTCCTTCTGAGGAGTGGCTGGTGGGTTTGAACTGCCAGCCTTCTGGTTAGCAGTCAAGGGCCTTACGCACTACGCTACCAGAGCTTCTCTAGGTTTCATAGGGAAGCTAAAAACACCTAGCAAGACTAGCAACACAACTCAGAATTTGCTTTATCTGTGTGATAAAGCAATGAAGACAGTTGTTACATTCAAATCTATTACAACTTAGTTTTCCTAAAATGAGAGAATGACGAATCTCAGAAGGAAACCTTTAAGGTTCACTGGTAAGTCTCATGTTGAAAGTAAAGTTTGGACTAGTGTTGTTAAGAAAATACTCTTGACAAGTTGCTGATGCTGGTGTTCATATTGATGTTCCAGATATTTTTAAGCTACAAAAGTTATCGTGAATTATAATTGCTGATTCTGTTTCCTCGTCTGCACCCAGAAATGTTTCCCAGATGGTACTTAACACCAAGGTTTGCTGCTAAGAATGCAGTCAAAGGTGGATGCAATGTAAACTCCATGAGGGCAAAAACATTTGTATTTTTTTATTCACAACTGTATCACTGTAGCCAGTGACTGTCACATAGTTGTCATACACACATGCACGTGCATGCATGCACACACACACACTGTTCAATAAAAGGGAATTGTTGAAAGGTTGCTTCACTGCTTGAACTGCTGGGAGTTTTATACTGTGCTAGAACCTGCTTCCTCATCATGACCTGGGAAATGGCCCCTTGCAAAAGGAACCCTCTGGCATCCCTAGGGGAGCCAGGCCCTCTCTCTGGGAAAGCTGCAGAGCAGAGCTCCAAAATGCAACCATTGGAGCCAGATTGCCCAGATCTGGGATTTCTTCTGACACTTGATAGCTGTGTGACCTTGGACAAGCTACTTCACTAGTCTTACAATTTTTACAAATACAGAAATACTGAAAGAATAGTAGTGTGGTGACTTTGATAGTGAAGGTTGTGTGTCAACTTGGCTGGACCATGATTCTGAGTGGTTTAAGCAGATGTTGTGTAATTGTTCCCATGATGAGATCTGATGTATATGCTTTGAGGGGCCAATCAGCTGAAAGGGAGTTTTTTTTAGAGGTGTGGTCTTCTTCCAATATATTTATGGACATTCTGGCAAAATTTGGGGACTCTTTTGGATCTAGATCCTGTTGTGCTGCCTGCCAATCTTGGGTTAATCAGCTCCGGCAGCTGCGTGAGTCAGGAAAAGCCCCCATTTTGACATTTGGCCCATGAACTTGGGGCTTGCCAGCCTCTACAACTGTCCTGTGAGCCAAAAATCCACCATTTTTCCTGCTGATCTTGAATTTGTCATTTGCTGGCAGCCTATTATACTGCCCGCCGGTCTTGGCCTCATCAGCCCCTGAAGCTGTGTGAGTTGGGAAAAGCCTCCAGTTGATGTTTGATTTTGGAACTTGGGGATTGCCAGCCTCTATAACTGTGAGCCATTTTCCTAAAATAATTTTTTTCTCTCTCTCTGTACACACACACACACACACACACACACACACATGAGCTTTATTGGTTTTGCTTCTCTGGAGAAACCAGACTAAGACAGTGACCATATAATATACTCTTGATTTCCCAATGATGAATCATCCAAATCTAACAGTTGTTAACATTTTGCTAGATTGGAGCTCTGGTGGTGTATTGCCTAAGGCATTTGACTGCTAACCAGAAGGTTGGTGGTTCAAACCCACCAGCCACTCCTTGGAAGAAAGATGGGGCAATATACTTTTAGAGTGATACCACCTCATAAACCCAAGGAGGGGTCCCTATGAATTGGATCCAACTTGATGGCAGAGTTTGGTTTGGTTTTTGGTATATTTGATATATATGTGTATGTATGTATGTATATGTGTGTACATACACACAGACACACACACACACACACATATGTATTTATGGGGTAGTAGTGGTTCAGTTTTCATGAACCTTATGCACAGGAACCTGTACATAGACTAAAAGCCAGTCATTTCAACAAAACAAGGGGATACTGAAAGGTGCATGTTAGGGTTGTATCCTTTCGCCATATTTATTCAATCTGCATGCTGAGCAAATAATCTGAGAAGCTGGACTATGAAGACAAATGTGGTGTCAGGATTGGAGGAAGACTCATTAACAATCTGTAATATGCAGATGACACAACCTTGCTTGCTGAAAGTGAAAATGACTTGAAGTACTTACTGGTGAAAATCAACGACTGCAGTTTTCAGTATGGATTATGCCTCAACATAAAGAAAACAAAAATCTTCACAACGGGACCAATAAGCAGCATCATGATAAATGGAGAAAAGATTAAAGTCATCAAAGATTTCATTTTACTTGGATCCACAATCAATGCCCATGGAAGCAGCAGGCAAGAAATCAGATGTTGTATTGTACTGGGCAAATCTGCTGCAAAAGACTTCTTTAAAGTGTTAAAGAGCAAAGATGTCACTTTGGGTTAGGTGCACCTGACCCAAACCATGGTATTTTCAATAGCTTCATATGCACGTGAAAGCTGGACAATGAATAAGGAGACAGAAGAAGAACTGATGCTTTGATTTGTGGTGTTGGCGAAGAATATTGAAAATGCCATGCACTGCCAGAATAATGGACAAATCTGTCTCGGTAGAAGTGCAGCCAGAATGCTCCTTAGAAGCAAGAATGGCCAGACCTTGTCTCACCTGCTTTCGTCATGTTGTCAGAAGAGACCAGTCCCTGGGAAAGGAGATCATGATTGGTAAAGTAGAGGGTCAGTAAAAGAGGAGAAGGCCCTCAATGAGATAGATTGACACAGTGGTTGAAACAGTGGACCCAAGCCTAGCAAGGACTGTGAGGCTGGCACAACTACTGGGCATTGTTTCATTCTCTTGTATATAGGGTCCCTATGAGTTGGAGCTGACTTGACGACACCTAACAACAACAACAACAGTGGTTCATTGAGAAGGTCTGGGGATGCAGTGGTTAAAACATTCGGCTAACCAAAAGGTTGGCAGTTCGAACCTGCCAACTGCTCTATGGGAGAAAGGTGGGACAGTCTACTTCCTTAAAGATTTAGAGCCTCGGAAACTGTATAAGGCAGTTCTACTCTGTTAAGAAAATACTCTTGACAAGTTGCTGATGCTGGTGTTCATGTTGATGTTCCAGATATTTTTAATGCTACACAAGTTATGAACTGTAATTGCTGACTCTATTTCCTCATCTGCACCCAGAAATGTTTCCCAGGTGGTACCTAATGCCAAGGTCTGCTGCTAAGAATGCAGTCAAAAGTGGATGCAGTGTAAACTCCATGAGGGCAAAAACGTTTGTCTTTTTTCATTCACAACTGTATCCCTCTAGCCAGTGAAGATTTAACAAACGTTGCTACCCAAGCACTACCATTCTGAAATTCTGACTAGTTGGAAATGTCACTATGTGTCGGAAATGACTTGATGACAGTGGATGGTGTGGTGGCTGGTGATTCAGTGGTAGCATTCTCACCTTCCATGAAGGAGACCCAGGTTCAATTCCCGGCCAGTGCCCCCCATGCACAGCACCACCCATCTGTCAGTGGACGCTTGTGTATTGTCATGATGCTGAACAGGTTTCAGCAGAGCTTCCAGACTAAGATGGACTAAGAAGAACAGCATGGTGACCTTCCTCCAAAAATCGGCCATTGAAAACCCTATGGATTACAGTGGTCTGATCCACAACGGATCACGGGGATGGCACAGGTCCAAGCAGTGTTCTGTCTTGTTGTGCATGGGGTTGTCTTGAGTCAGGGACCAACTTGAAGGCAGCTAACAACAACATATATCAATGTGTGTATATAGTGTTTGGAAGTAAGTTGAAGATACCATAACACTTCTCCCTAAATATTTCATTTGGCCTGAATGTCATTCTCCTACAAAAGAACAATACCAGCATCACATTCAAAGAAAGTTAATAATTTCCAAACGTCACCACATATGCTGTCCATATTCAGATTTCACCAAATGTCCCTCCAATGTCTTTTATGGCTCTTTCTGTTTTCTGTATCAGGATCCGATCTAGGACCACAAATTGCATTAGTTTTTACTTCTCTTTAATCTCTTCTTAAGGAGCCCCAGTGATGCAACAGTTAAGCACTCAGCTGCTAACTGAAACGTTGGTGGCTCGAATCCACACAGCAGGTCCACAGGAGAATGACTTGGCAAACGCCTGTAAACATTACTCCATTGGGTGGTTCTACTGTGTCACGTGAAGGGTCTGAATGGACTCCAGGGCAGCCAACAACAGCAACAACTTCTTCTTTCCTAGGAAACATATCTGCTCTTGTGTGAACGACACTGGTAGTTTGAAGACTCCAGGCCAATTGTCTCATAGAATGTCTCATACCCTGGACTAGCATGGCTGATTTCTCAGGGTGTGATGCTTAACTTCTCTAAGCTTTATGTCTGCAGCTGAAAATGGGTGTGGTAATAGGTACTGTACAGGGTTGGTACGAGGATTAGATGCAATAATCTGGTAAAATGCTTAGTACAGTGTCTGGCACATAGTAAATGCTCAATAAATTACACTATTGTCATCATCATCATCACTACCACTGTCTTCGGTACTACAGGCCTCAAGGTGCATTGATACATGGACTTTTCTGATTCTTTCCTCACCTTTCTGGGATGTCTTTGTTTCTTTCTTCTTTTTTTAAAAAAACTTTTTATTGTGATGTGAGTGAAAATTTACAGAGCAAATTGGTTTTCCATTCAACAGTTCATACAGTTTCATGACATTGATTGTAATCCCCGCAATGTAACAGCTCCCTTCCCACTTCCTCCCTGTGGCTACCTCTTCCCTGTGTCCTTCTTTCCTGTGCACTCTTGCCCTCTGAGCTTTCTTCCTGTGCAAACTCTGCCATTCTGATCTCCCGTGGTGGGCTGTTTTAAGGAGTGCACCTCCCTGGTGTGATTGCTTACCTCACAGTCCTGTCTATTGTTTGGCTGAGAGTAAAGCTAAAGAAGTGAGTTCAATTCAAAGGCCAAAGGGTGACCAAAGGCCATAGTCTTGAGGGTTTCACCAGGCTCTATCAGACCAGTACACCTCGTCTTTTTTATTATTTTGAGTTTTGTTCCACATTTTTCTCTTACTCTATCCACAATCTCCAATATTGATCCGTTTCTGAGTGGTTGGCAGTGGTAACAAGGCACCATCTAGTTCTTCTGGTCTCATAGTCGAGTGAGCTGGGGTTCCCATGGTTCACTAAGTCCCTTGGGCTAATTGTTTCCATGAGTCTTTGATTTTCTTCACTCTTCTTTGCTCTGGATGAGGAGAGACCAATAGTTGCATCTTAGTTGGCCACTCACAAGCTTCTAAGACCCCTGTCACTATTCACTAAAGTAGGATGTAGAAGAACATTTTTGTGTACTATGTTATGATAATTGAACTCAATGTCCTCTGTGACCATGGTCCTGAGCCCGCAGGCCCAGCAACTCACTCCCTCAAGGTGTTTGTTTGTGGCTAAAAGGCTATTATAACTTTGCCCCCTGTTAGCTCTGTTATATGTATGGACATATCTATAGCACCCACAAATATGTATCATCTGCCAAACCTGTATATGGTCGTGGATATACTCCCATTCACCTACCCATACCTAATCATCTTGCTTGTCTACCTGACTATTCACCTGCCTTCTGGGATGTCTTATGCCCACCTTGCTCTGTTCCCTCTATCCTGGAGAACTGAACTGATTAATCCTAAGACAAATTAAAGGCACCTTCGTGGTGCAGTAGTTAAGGACTTGGCTACTAACCAAAAGTTGCATGGTTTGAATCCATCAACTACTCTGCTGGAGAAAAATGTGGCAGTCTGTTTCCACAAAGAATACAGTCTCGGAAACTCTGTGGGGTAGTTCCACTCTGTCCTAGAGTGTCACTGTGAGTTGGAATTGACTCAACAGCACACAACAAAAGCAAGCCAAAGAAATCTTTCGGTCCCTCCGGCAACGGAGTTTAGCCTTACCCAGCTTCCTAAGGACAATCTCTTTCTTCAGAATCATAATTTTATTACCTACATTGGCTTAGATGACAGTGAGGCATTAACTGGTGTTGTGTCCACCCAGGGAGGAAGGGGCTGCTTCGTCATTGCTGGTACCAGTGATGACCTTGGTGTAGAGGTTGTCAGTGTGGCAGCTGCGGCAGTGCTGATGGAAGGATGCTGGGGAAAGAAGACTGATTGGCCGGGAAGGGGAGGAGTGTCGCCAGAAGACTGGGCTTGAAGCCAGACGCTAATTACGATGGACTGGGGGTACCAGTACCTGCTGTCAGTGTCAACTGAGGAAGTGTGGCACTGCTGGGGTTGGGGAGGTGAGAGGGACTGACAGGTTGGAGAAATCTACTTGTTCCCTGAGGGTCCACTCTCCCTTCAGACCCAAGCTGTCTGGGAGAAACTGTGGCTGTCACCATAGTAACAGCAGCAGCTGATGCATGATGCACAGCATCTTTATTAGAGAACCTCGGTCAAGCTTGTGCCAGTATTTTTCCATCTGAATCTCACTTCTTCAGTGAAATGAGAGAACAGAGGCTGGAAATGGCATGGGTGTGGCTGGGGGTGTTTGGAGATGGGGTAGAGGTGGGAGAGTTCTCAGATATTCTGATAAATTTCTGGGAAGTGTAGATAGGAGAAAAGCAGATTTTTACACTGCTGTGATTAGACATGATTTAAATATTCAAACTGCTTCAGAATTCCCCTAAATTATACATGAGCTGCTGAAGCAGCATCCTCGTTGGCTTTAGAAAGGTACAAGGCATTGCATTCTGGAAACCCTTGTGGGAGAGACCATCTTTGTGATTGTGAAAAGCACAAACCTGGGAGTCAGACTTACCTTCCATCCCTAGCTCTGCCCCTTACTGAGTGGGTTAGGGCGAATTACTTTACCTCATTAAGCCTCGGTGTCCTCATCTGTTAAATGGGGATAAAAGAAGTAGCTGTCTCATAGGGTTGGGATGAAAATTAAACAAGTGGATACATATAAGAAGTTAAGCCCCTTACCTGATCCACATTAAACCAAACCAAACTCACTGCTGTCGAGTCAATTTTGACTCATAGCGACCCCTCCTTGGGTTTCTGAGGCAGTATCACTACGGAAGTAGATTGCCCAACCTTCCTTCTGAGGAGTGGCTGGTGGGTTTGAACTGCCAGCCTTCTGGTTAGCAGTCAAGTGCCTTAGGCACTATGCTACCAGAGCTCCTTGTTGTTGTTAGGTGCTCATAAATGGGTTGCTACCATTACTGCTAAGAGCTCTGGTGGTATAGCAGTCAAGCTATTTGGCTGCTAATCAAAAGATTGGTGGTTTGAACCCACCAGCCACTCTGAGGAAAAAAGATGAGGCAATCTGCTTCCGTAAAGATTTATGGCCTTGGAAATACAATGGGAGTTGCTGTGAGTTAGAATCAACTTGATGGCAGTGAGTTTGGTTTTTGATTTTTTACCATTACTACTAAGAGAGCTCTGGCGGCACTGTGGTTAAAGCACTGAGATGTTAACCAAAACGTTGGTGCTTTGCACCCACCAGCGGCTCCAGGAGGAAGATGAGGCAGTCTGCTTCTGTAAAGATGTGCAGCTTTGGAAACTTTATGGGAGTCTCCATTACTCCATTCCTACTAGAATT
>NW_006921899.1:1337840-1341686 GCF_000298275.1 Orycteropus afer afer | reverse complement strand
TTTTAAATGTGAGGTCTCTTCTCCTTCCCAACTGCTAATTGCTGCATAGGTCTCATCATATGGATGTTTCAAAATTTCCTCAACCAAACTTCTACTGTTGGGTCCTTGGGCTATTTCCAATTTTTTTTCCCTTCCAAACCAAACACCAATAAAGATAGCATAGTAATCATTAAACTCCTCTGTAATTATTATTTTAAGATAAATTCCTGCACATGGAATTTCTAAATTAAAGAGTACAGATGTATTTAAGACCTTTTATAGATTATACTACTTGGCAATGGTATCATTTAAAATTTCCACCTGTTCTGTATAAACAGAACAGCATACCTTGTTTTTTTGGTACACTGGACATTAATACACTTGCTCTATCAATAAGAGGATAGGTAAATAATGGTGCATTCATACTACAAAAAATTATGCTGTAAAGAATTAGGGAAACTTTGGGGCTACAAAGAGAGAAGCCTGGATATAGGCCTTTCCTTCCTTAAAACAATGGAATGAACAAAAATTGGCAAAATCCAAATTACGTAAAAACTACCAGCAGCGTTCAGAGGAAGAAAGGGAGGTTTAGGATCTCAGTATGGCTTTGAAATGTCAATAGAAGGAACGAAGATATAGTTAAGCCATCAAAAGACAGCTTCCACCCTGTGTCCAAGAAGTGTAAAGGGAGTTGGGAAATGAGTGGAAGGTAGGAGGAAAATCCTGATTTTTTTTTTTTTTAAGAACTATCCATCAGTTTGGAAAGAAGCCAAGTGAAGGAATGACTTGCAAACTAGAGGAAAGACTCTCCCACTTGCTGGAGGAGAAGCCCTTTGCTACTGCCTCAGTGTCCTATCAAAAAACCAAACTCACTGCTGTCAAGTTCCAACTCATCTTGACCCCAAATCACCAGGCCTTTCTCTTGCATCACTGGGTGGGTTCAAACTGACAGTCACCCAGGGACCTTAGTGTCCTGCCAGAGGTTTCAGAAACAGCAAGGCTGGCCATTGTTTTCCCAGATGACAGGACAGCAGTCAAGGGGCTGTAGACTAACTAGTCTTAACCACCTTGCTCCAACCATCTCCTGCAATAAAAGGTACTGGAAAGAAAAGAAAACAGATAATATAAAATCAGCTGAGGGATTTGGCTGCTAAGCAAAAGGTTGGAGGCTTGGACCCACCATCTGCTCTGTGGGAGAAAGACGAAGGAGTCTGCTTCCTGAAAGACTTACAGCCTTGGAAACCCTACAGGGTCCCTATGAGTGGGAGTCGATATGATGGTGGTGGGTTGACAGTGGTATCCAGAGTTTATAAATCTATACAGACAGAAAGATCAGTGGTTGCCAGGGGTTGGGTGATGAGGCGAATGGGGAGTGACTGCTTAATGAGTACCCATTGCCATGCAGTCAATTCTGACTCATAGCAACCCTATACGACAGAGTAGGATCACGCTATAGGGTTTCTAAGGCTATAATCTTTATGGAAGCAGATTGCCACATCTTTCTCCCAAGGAGTGGCTGGTAGGTTTGAACCACTGATCTTTTGGGAAGCCAAGGCACTTGATGTCTGTTTTCTTCCCCTGACTGCTAAGGAGAAAGGCCTGGCCATCGACTTCTGAAAATCAGCCAATAAAAACCCCACGGACCATAACACCCTGAACAGCAGCCAATCACAGGGTTGGCATAGGACTGGGTAGTGTTTCGTTCTTTTGTGCATGGGGTCACCATGAGTCGGGGGCAACTTGACACCAGTTAACAACAACATCTGCTGACTAAGAGAGGAGTGAGCGGAATCCCTGGGAAAGTTGGGTGATGGATCAACTGAAGTGCAGTAAAGCAGGTGATGGGATTTTTAACCCAACTGCAGAAAGCAGAAACCAACTGCCAGTAGTGTGAAAATATCATGGGCAGCCAAAAGAATGGACAAATCAGTCTTAGAAGAATTGAAGATGGCAAGACTTTGGCTCACTTACTTCAGATAGGTCACCAGAGAAAACCAATTGCTAGAAAAATACATCAGTGTTGATAAAATAAAAGAAAGAGAGTCAACAAAAATGGGAAAACCCTCAATGAGGTGGATTGACACAGTAGCCAAGACAATGGACTGAAACATACCAACGACCACGAAGATGATGCGAGACTGGGCCACACTCCATTCTGTTATTCACAAAGTAGTTATGAGTCAGAGCCACTTCCACGGCACCCGAAGATAACAACAGCAGCAGCCATTACTGCTCATAGGCTCGGTTCTGCCCTTCTTTCCTTGGCTGCTTACTCCACCCTACCCTCAACAGAGAAGTTGGCAAAACAGAAACCTAATAAGTGCACCCATTTTCTTTTATTGCAGGAATCAGTAGACATTGTCTGAAGTTAATAAATCAGGAAATAGAGGTTTAAAAATATTATTTAAAGTTAGAACCGAACCCAAACCAATCCCACCGTTACTGAGTCAATTCCAACTCATGGCAACCCTACAGGACAGGGTGGAACTGCCCCATAGGTTTTTCAAGGCTGTAAATCTTTATGGAAGCAGACTGCCACATCTTTCTCAGCAGAGTGGCTGGTGGGTTTTTGAGATTAGTCCCTGGTCAGATGTGTTGTTGCCAACTTTTTAATTTTTTTTCCCAGTCTGTAGGTTTCTGATGTGTATTCTTCCACTCCATTGTGTAGGCATGCATGTGGAACAATTTAAAAATATGGCATTGCCTTTTTTAAAATAAAAATGATTTTTTCCACCTAATAATATATCTTATGGATGTAGCCACATGTTTATTTTAAACTGTGACATAAAATTTCTTAGAATGGATACACCACAGTTTTTTGGCCATAATCTGAAGGATGGACATATGAGTTAGTTTTGTTGTTGGCCATTTTCTTAGCTATCTAGTGCTGCTATCACAGAAATAACCACAAATAGTTAGAAATCTATTTTCTCACTGTCTGTGAGGCTGGAAGTTTGAATTGAGGGTGCCAGCTTTAGGGGAAGGCTTTCTCTCTCTGTTGGCTCTGCAGGAAGGTCCTTGCTTCCTTTCAATGTCACTGGGCCTGGCAATCCTTGCAGATCTCCCTGTGTATTGGCATCAATCTTCCCCTGGGTCTAGGAGGTTCTCAGCGCAGGGACACCGGGTCCAAAGGATGCGCTCTGCTCCTGGCTCTTACTTCTTGGTGGTACTGAGGTCCTTTTCCTCTCTTCTTGCTCCTTTTTCGTTTTATCTCTTGTAAGGTCAATTGTGTGACTCCAGCAAAGGTGTGACTGAAGTAAGGGTGTGACTTACATATGGGCATGACTTGAGTCACACCCTGTGTAGTACTGTGACTCAGGGATACACCCCTACACCCCTCCCTCATTAACACATGGAGGTTAAGATTTACAAGACTTCACAAAATGGAGGCAGATCACAAAATGGTGGACAACTACACAACACTGGGAATCATGGTCTGGCCAAGTGGACACACATTTTGGGGGCACACAATTCAATCCATGACAGCCATTATAAACAATGTTGTAATGAACATCCTCCTACATGCTTTCTGTACACACGTGCAAGGTTCCTTTATGGTAGAAACTAAGGAGCAGGATTGCTGTGCTTAGCAGGCATTTGTTGTTGCTGTTCTCTGTTTCTGGAATTGTGCCATCAACATAGTAGCCACTAGCCACATGTCATTGCTGAGCACTTACAATATGGCTAGTAAGACTGGGGAATTACATTTTTAGTTTTATTTAATTTTAATTAAAATTTTAACATTGAAGCAGTATAAAATATTTTTCTGTCCAATTCAGTTTTTACAACTATATGTCACTCTAATCATTGCAGCATATGAAATATTATTATATATTTAATGCACCGGCCAAGTGTATGGTTGGTTTC
>NW_006921899.1:1332563-1337740 GCF_000298275.1 Orycteropus afer afer | reverse complement strand
GGAAGTAGATCGCCCAACCTTCTTCCCAGGAGTGGCTGCTGGATTTGAATTGCCAGCCTTCTGGTTAGCAGTCAAATGCCTTAGGCACTATGCTACCAGAGCTCCTGGTTTACATTTACTCCTGTTAATACTTCTTCCATTACTGCTACAACAACAGCTAGTATATTACTATTATGTTGTTGCTGTTGTTGTTATGTGCCGTTGAGTATTACTATTATAGTACTAATGAAACCAAAAAACCAAACTCACTGCCATGGAGTCAGACCCAACTCATAGTGACCCCTCCTTGGGTTTCCAAGGTGGTATCTCTGCGGAAGTAGATTGCCCAAACTTCCTTCTGAGGAGTGGCTGGTTGGTTTCAACCAGCAGCCTTCTGGTTAGCTGTCAAATGCCTTAGGCACTACGCCACCAGAGCTGCCATAGCACTAATACTGTTGTAGTAATAGTAGTCTGGTTTACCATTACTGCTACTTAATATTTCTACTATTACCACTACAACAACTGCTATTATTATTACTACTCTTACTATTACTACAGCAATATTGCCATTTTGACACCGACCCCTTCTGTCACTGTGGGGATAACCCAGTTCAGCTTACTGCAGCATTATGAATCATTTGGCAACTCAGTTTTCTCCCAGAAATGGCTGTGGAGTACCCAAATTTGCCAGCACTTTTATGAGAAGCTGGGTCAAAGACTGGTAAGACATGGTAACTGTCCTCACAGATTGTGAATCTAGTACTACAGAAATAAGTGCCTCGCCAAACAGCCAGGGCATCTTAGTCTATCTATGGATTTTTAGTAGAAGAGTTTGTAGAGTTCATCTCTTCAGTTTTTTCGCCAAACTTGTCACTCTATTTTTTCCACCTCTGAGCACCACCCACGTTGTTATTTATTTAAGGTTTTTTCTTTTAAGTTGATTCCCTTTTTATTGGTGAAATAAATGTGGTTTTGAAGGAAAACTTTATAGCACTATAAAAAATGAAGAACTAGTATCACTTGCCATGAAAGGAAGTAACTGTAAAAATAAAAATGATGGAAACAATTTGGTGTCATTGAATTGTAGCTAGTATTCTTGTCTATTCAAAGGTCTGAGACTCAGGTTCATTTTCTTGCTAAAAGAGGTTTTGAAAGTGTTAGAGAAGAGTTGAAGACACACTGGGAGCAACGGTGGCTTGGAGATAGATTTCTGGCCTTCCACACAGGAGACAAGGGTTCGATTCCCGGGCAATGCAACACAGGCACAGCCACTACCTGTCTGTCAGTGGAGGCTGTGTGTCGCGATGATGCTGAACAGGTTTCAGTGGAGATTCCAGACTAAGACAGATGAGGAAGAAAGACCAGGCAACCTGCTCCTGAAAATTGGCCAACACAAACCCTACCAATTACAACAATCTCATTCACACCCGGTCCTGGAGATGGCTCACGATGGGGAAGTGTTTAGTTTCTTTGTGCTCGGAATCACCATGGGTCTGGGGGCCGACTCAAAGCAGCTAACGAAAACCACAGAGACACACTAGCACCAAAATGAGCCATTCCTGTGTAATCAGAAGTCTTGAAAAACAATTGAAGAGAGTTGACTTTCTCACTGTGTGGTTCAATGATATCTATCACTGTGATTCAATGATCCATCTCTGTGTGTCCCACCTACCATCACGGCTGGCCTGAATTGAGAGCAAATAATTAACTATTCGCAGAGGGGGGTGGGGTGGGGATCAGGAAGGAGGCTTTGGAGCAGATAACATCTTGGCTGAGTCTAATTGCTCAGGTGGCCAAGGAGGCAGACGGACATCCCAGGTGGAAGGAAGGGCATTAGTGAAAACATGGAGGCATGCCATGTTACCTGTAGCAACTTCAAGTAGTTCAGTGCAACTGAAACCGTGGGGGCAGATGAACAAGGTCTGAATCATGAAGGTCGGTGAGGTGCCCTGAGGAATTCAAATTTCATCCACCGAATGAAATGGAACCATTGCAATATATTAAAGAGTGGAATAACAAGACAGTAATAATCGCTATCACTAGGAAGCACTCTGTGCTAGGCGTTTAATCTAACACTGAAGTAGTTACTACTATCTTTCTTTCACAGATGAGAAAACTGATGCTGAAAGAGGTTAAGTGGCTTGCCAAAATGTGGTTAAATGCAGGGGGGGCAGAAATGACCACAATGCTCTACCCTTTGTCTCTTTTGTCTACACTCTTTGCAAGGTGACTTTGTAGCTCTTTCCATCAAAAGGACAAATCTCTTTTCCCACCCATTGGGTCTGGAAAGGTCTCTTTTCCCACCCATTGAATCAGCCAACAGAACAGGGAAGAAGTGATGCTGTGTCAGTTCCACATCTAGGCCTCAGGGTGTCTTGCCTGTTTCCAATTCATTCTTTTGGAAGAAAGTACTTCTCCAAATGTACAAGGCCAGGCTGGCCTTCTGTAGGATGAGAGATGATGAGGGATGGGGGTCCAGGTTTTCCAGCTGAGGCCCAAGTGTGTGACAGAGTCCAGCCAAGATCAGCAGAGCCACCCGTTCAACTGCATCTGACCACGGCATGAGAGTCCGTGAGTGAGTGCAGGTGAGACCGAAGAACTCCCCAGCTAACCCATAAGCTCATGAGCACTAAAATGTGCTGTTATTTTTAAGCCATAAATTCTTTTCTTTCTCTTTCTTTTTTCACATTTAAGAGATTTATTTTAAGGCTTCTTTCAATTATAGGGGCTGTCAAGTCTGAAATCTGTAGGCAGACAGCAGGCTGGAAACTCAGCAGGAATTAATGCTGCTGTCCCGAGGCAGAATTTCTTCTTATGGAAAACTCAGTTTTTGCTTTTAAGGTCTTCAACTGATTGGATGAGGCCCACTCACTTTTTTGGAGGTTTGTGTGTGTGTGATTTGGGTCAAAGTTTAGGAAGCAAATTCCTTTTCCACTCAATAGTTCATACACATTGTGTTTCATGACATCGATTACAATCCCATAATGCAACAGCTCTCTTCCTATCTACTCCCTGTGCTTACATTTTCTCTGTGTCCTTCTTTCATCTGCATTCTTGCCCTCTGAGCTATCTTCCTGTGCAAATGTTGCCCGTCTGATCTACGGTTGATTGTTCGAAGGGGTGTACTTACCTGGTGTAAACATTCACTGTGTAGACCTGTTTATTGTTTGGCTGGAAGCTACAGGGAGTGAGTTTAATTCCAAGCCTGAAGGATGACTAGGGGCCATAGTCTCAGGGAAGCCACGAAGTTTTGGGGTGATATGTTATGCATTAAAAGCTAACTGAAACACCTAGATAACCAAGCAAATAAATGGTGGAGTTGGGATTTGCAAACTGGTTTGCAGGCTGCACTCTTCAACACCGTTACTCAGGAACACCAGAAGTCTTCCAATTTAAGTTGGTCTGTAGCATTCTTCAGTGAACCACTTACAGCTTTGCACTGAAATACCTACAGATAACACATGCATCAGCTGCCCCACGCCACCTCCAACAAAGATTTGATTGAAACATAAGGAGAACGTAGATAGAGGGGGAGGAGGAAAAGATCCCCGCTCTCCGCAACCTTCCCACAAGCAAAGTTTCCACCAGTGCACCTTCAGTGATTCTTGTCAGGCAGTGGTTCTTAAACAGGGGGAGGTTTGAACTCCTGTGGAACATTTAAGGAGCTCAGGTGGCATAGTGCCTAAGGTGTTTGCTAACCAGAAGGTTGGTGGTTCAAACCCACCAGCCACTCCACGGAGGGAAGAATTGGGCAATCTACTACTGTAAAGATTTACCACCTTGGAAACCCCAAGGGGGTCACTATGAGTTGGAACTGACTTGATGGCAGTGAGTTTGGTTTTTGGGCAACATTTGGTGAAGTCAGGAGACGTTTTTTATTATCATGATTTGGGGGAGTTGCTATTGAAATCAAAACATTCTGCAATGTACAAGCCAACCTCAACAGCAATGATTTGGCCCAATATGTGAGTAGTACTAAGGTTAAGAAACTTTGTTTTAAGGTAGAGTAAAGCCTGTAGAGGGAGCTCTGGTAGCATAGTGGCTAAGACACTTGCCTGCTAACCAGACGGCTGGTGGTTCAAACCCACCAGCCACTCCTCGGAAGGAAGGTTGGGCAATCCTACTTCTGTAGTGATACTGCCTCGGAAACCCAAGGAGGGGTCACTATGAGTCGGGTTTGACTCGACGGCACATAACAACAACAACAACAACAAAGCCTGTAGAAGCCAGTACTTGTGTAAGGCGGAAATCTGACGGAGAAGGTAAACTTAAATATTTCCCACTAAAGTGTGTGATCAAAAAGCAGTAAAACTGTATTCTCTCTGTCTTAGGCTGGGTTCTCTACAGAAGTGAACCCAGTGAAGCTTATAAGTTGTTGTTATTGTGGTTAGGTGCCTGCGAGTCATCTCCAACTTACAGTGACCCCATGTACAACAGAACAAAACACTGTCTGGTCCTGAGCCGTCCTCACAATCCTTGCTATACTTGAGCCCACCATTGCAGCCACTGTGTCACCCCATTTTGTTGAGGGTCCTCCCCTGTTTCACTGACCCCTCTATTTACCAACCATGACATCCTTCTCCAGGGATTAGTCCCTTTTCACAACATGACCAAAGTATGTGAGACAAGGTCTGGCCATTCTTGCTTCCAAGGAGCATTCCCGCTGCACTTCTTCCAGGACAGATTTGCTAGTTCTTCTGGCAGTCCATGGCATTTTCAGTATTCTTCACCAACACCACAATTCAAAGGCATCGACTCTTCTTCAGTCTTCCTTATTCACTGTCCAGTTTTCACGTGCCTATGTGGCAATTGAAAATCCCCTGGCATGGGTCAGGTGCATCTTAGTCTTCAAAGTGACATATTTGCTCTTTAACACTTTAAAGAGGTCTTTTGCAGTAGATTTGCCCGATGCAATATGACCTCTGATTTCTTGACTGCTTCTTCCATGAGTGTTGATTGTGGAACCAAGTAAAATGAAATCTTTGACAACATCCATCTTTTCTCCATTTATCACAGTGGTGCTTATTGGTCCAGTTGTGAGGATTTGCATTTTGTTTACACTGAGCTGTACTCCATACTGAAGACTGTAGTCTTTGATCTTCATCAGTAAGTGCTTCAAGTCATCTTCACTTTCAGCGAGCAAGGTTGTGTCATCTGCATATCACAGGTTATTAATAAGTCTTCCTCCAATGCTGATG
>NW_006921899.1:1321458-1327157 GCF_000298275.1 Orycteropus afer afer | reverse complement strand
AAAAAAGTTAAAATGAAGTAAAAAATACTGAACCATTTTCAGCAAATACATAGTGAACTTGATAAGAAATTTCCTCTCAACATTAAAAAAATCATTGATGAAATTAGTTACTTGAAATCACAATAAAATTTTGCACAACAACAAAAAAATTAAGTAAGTTTTAACAGAATCTGAGATTGTGTATTTGGCCAGCTATATTGGCTTGGGTTCTTTTTTTATTTTTATTTTTTAATATTTTATTATATTTGAGGTGAAACTTTGCATAGAAAATTAGATTCCTATTCAACAATTCATACACAAATTGCTCCATTACACTGTTTACAATTCCTGTAATGTGTCAGCTCGCTCATCATTTCTACCCCACCTGCCCCGTTTCCATGCATCCTATTTCCCTGCCCTTGCTTGCCTTCTCATCTCTGCATTTGGGCAATTGTTGACCATTTGGTCTCATCTAGTTGACTGTTTAAAGGAGCACATTCCTCATGGGTGTTATTGTTTATTTTACAGGCCAATCTATTATTTGGCTGAAAGGTGACTTCCAGGAATGACTTCAGTTACAGGTTAAAAAGTTACCTTAGGGCGATAGCGTTGGGGGTTTCTCTAGTCTCTGCCAGTCCAGTAAGTCTAGTCTTTTTTATAAATTTGAGTCTTCTTCTATACTTTCCTCCCATTCTAACTGGGTCCTTCTATCCTGTCCCTGGTCAAAACAGCTGGTGATAGTAGCAGGGCATCATCTAGTTCCTCTGGTCTCAGGCTCGGAGAGGCTGTGGCTCATGTGGGCCATTAGTCCTATGGACTAATTTTGGCTTGTATTCTTGCACACACAAGTAAACATTTTTAGATGATCAAAGAAGTGATTACCTCAGTTGTGAAAATTTTGTTAGAAAATTATGAGGAAAAGACTCAAAAAAATATTTCACCAAAAGTGAACCATCTTCCATCAAGCTACCAAATAATCTGCTATAGAATAAAAGAAAATATAAAAGAGAAATTGGTTCAAAATTTGAAACATACTAAATTTTAGCTGAGTCATGCCATAGAAGAGGCACTGCCCAGTTAATAGTGTGGGTTATGTTTAGTCTGAAAGGACTTTCAATTTTATGAAATGTCAATTGTGGCCCCAAACAATCAAACCTGAGGCAGAAATTTTCTGTATCTTTTGCGTCTGACAAAGAACTTCAGCTAGAAATGAAAAGATCTGTTTCTATCATGCCAGAAGGTACTCCAGATTGACTGGAATTTTAAAACAAAAGACTAATATTTCCTTCATTGTTTCACTCCACTGTATGATACATAGTGAAAATATTTGCGCATGGTTTTCAGAAGCAGACTCTATAAGAAGTGTCACAGATAACAGTTAACTGCTCAGGATATCTGTACAAACACTGTGAATCATCATCAGCTTATGTTATGGAACTTCTGAAAGAAATAGAAGGCAATGAATGCAATGATTTTATACTCTTTGCCAATGTTCATTAGTTAAGAAAGCATTTCACAAAACTCAACTATACTGTAAATCCCAGTTCAAGATTTTCTTGAAACAACAGGAATGCTTGCCAAGTATTTAACAATTGAAACCAAAAACAAAGTGGCAGTGGTTTATGTTTTTTTCACTGATATAACACTGCGTATGAATGAGATAAACTTGAAGCTACAAGGAAAATGAAACTCACTTGTGACCTGGGAAGAAAGGTACAATAATTTATTTTGAAATTGAAACTTTTCATACAGAAATTTTTAATAATGATTTTATATATTTTAAAACACAAATTCATATGCAGAATATTTTCATTGTATAAGTTGTTGGCAAAAATGATAAGAAAAATTTGAAAATGTTTTACTGATACTGATACATTTAGAGTTACTATTCAGTTTTTGCAATAGTTCTTTACATTCAGTGTTAATAATACTGAATTGACACAAAACTTAGTGAATTTATTTAACCTGGACAGATGTAGCTTTGAAGTTGATATGCTATTGCTTCAAAGTCAAACAGTTTTTCTGATAAAGATGTGCCAATTTTGTCTATGTGGAAGTGAATATAAAAGGAATTTTTTTTTTCTTTCTACAATTTTTATTCTTTGAACTCCTAGATTACTTACCCATTTTCTACTAGGACAGCAATATTATTCCCATTTACCTTGTGTCAGGAGGCCAGGAAAGGAAGCAGGAGCCGGTAGTGGGCCGGAACAGCTAGGGAGGCCAGGATGTGAGCAGAGTGGTTTGGAACAGCTAAGAGAGATGAACTTGTCTTTCGGTGTTTCTTATTGTGGTGGCTCTCATGTTGCTGTGAGGCTGGAGGCTATGTCACTGATGTTTCAAATGGCAACACTTATCACCCATGGTGGACAGGTTTCAGTGAGATTCCAGACCAAGAGAGACTCGGAAGAAGGAAGAGGACATCCACTTATCAGAGAATTGGGCAGTGAAAACCTTATGAATAGCAGTGAAACACTGTCTGATATAGTACTGGAAAACTTTATGAATAGCCCTGAAACATTGTCTGACAGTGTGCCAGAAGATGTGCCCCTCAGGTTGGAAGGCACTCAAAATACAACTGGGAAAGAGCTGACTCCGCAGACTAGAGCCAACCTTACTGATGTGGATGGAGTAAAGCTTTCAGGATCTCCATTTGCTGATGTGGCACAACTCAACATGGGAAGAAACAGCTGCAAACATCCATTAGTAATCGGAACATACAATGTACGAAGTATGAATCTAGGAAAATTGGAAGTTGTCAAAAATGAAATGGAACACATAAAGATTGATATCCTAGGCCTTAGCAAGCTGAAATGGACTGGTTTTAGCCGTTTTGAATCAGATAACCACATGATCTACTATGCTGGGAATGACAAATTGAAGAGGAATGGTGTGGCATTCATCATCACAAAGGATATTTCAAGATCTGTCCTGAAGTACAATGCTGTCATTGATAGGATAATATCCATACACCTACAAAGAAGGTCAGTTAAAACTACTATTATTCAAATTTATGCACCAACCACTAAAGCCAAAGATGAGGAAACTGAAGATTTTATCAACTTCTGCAGTCTGAAATTGACCAAACAGGCAATCAAGATGTGCTGATTATCACTGGTGATTGGAATGCAAAAGTTGGAAACAAAGTAGAATCACCGATAGTTGGAAAATATGGCCTTGGGGAAAGAAATAATGCTGGAGATTGCATGATAGAATATTTCAGGACCAATGACTTATTCATTGCAAATATCTTTTTTCAACAACACAAATGGTGGCTAGATACGTGGACTTCACCAGATGGAGTACACAGGAATCAGATTGACTACATCTGTGGCAAGAAGCAATGGAAAAGTCTTTAGCCAAAACAAGGCCAGGAGCTGACTGTGGAACAGACCATCACCTGCTCATGTGCAAGTTCAAGTTCAAGTTGAAAACAATTTAAAGAAGTCCACAAAAGCCAAAGTATGACCTTGATTATATCCCTCCTGAATTTAGAGACTACCTAAAGAATAGCTTTGATGCATTGAACACCAGTGATCAAAAACCAGAGGAATTGTGGGATGACATCAAGAATATCATCTATGAAGACAGCAAAAGATCATTAAAAAGACAGGAAAGGAAGAAAAGACCAAAATGGATGTCAGAAGAGATTCTGAAACTTGACCTTCAGCAAAGAGTAGCTAAAGCAAACGGAAGAAATGACAAGATAAAAGAACTGAACAGAACATTTCAAAGAGCAGCTCGAGAAGACAAAGTCAATTATTAAAATGAAATGTGCAAAGACCTGGAGTTAGCAAACCAAAAGGGAAGAACATGTTCAGCATTTTTCAAGCTGAAAGAACTGAAGAAAACAATTAAACCTTGAGTTGCAATATTGAAAGATTCTATGGGCAATATATTGAATGATGCAGGAAACATCAAAAGAAGATGGAAGGAATACACAGTCACTGTACCAAAAAGAATAGGTCAATGTTCATCCATTTCAGGAGATGGTATATGATCAAGAACCAATGGTATTGAAGGAAGAAGTTGAAGATGCACAGAAGAAATTGGGGGAAAATAAGGCTCCAGGAATCGACAGAATACCCATTGAAATGTTTCAACAAACGGATGATGCACTGGAGGCACTCACTTGGTTATGCCAAGAGATTAGGAAGACAGATACCTGGCCAACTGACTGGAAGAGATCCATATTTGTACCCATTCCAAAGAAAGATGATCCCACAGAACGTGGAAATTATTTAAAAATACCATTAATATTGCACACAAGTAAATCTTACTGAAGATAATTCAAAAAAGGTTGCAGCAGTGTATTTTCAGAGAACTTCCAGAAATGCAAGCTGGATTCAGAAGAGGACGTGGAATGAGGGATATCATTGCTGATGTCAGATGGATCTTGGCTGAAAGCAAAGAATACGAGAAAGATGTTTACTTGTGTTTTATTGACTGTGCAAAAGCATTTGATTGTGTGGATCAAAATAAATTATGGATAACACCCACCAGCCACTCCTCAGAAGGAAGGTTGGGCAATCTACTTCTGTAGTGATACTGCCTCGGCAACCCAAGGAGGGGTCGCTATGAGTTGGGTCCTACTCGACGGCATATAACAACAACAACCAACAACAACATTGAGAAGAATGGGAATTCCAGAACTCTTATGTACTCATGAGGAACCTGTACGTACACCAGGAGGCTGTCATTCGAACAGAACAAGGCGACACTGCATGGTTTAAAATCAGGAAGGGAATTCATCAGGGTTATATCCTTTCACCATACTTATTCAATCTGTATGCTGCGCAAGTAATCAGAGAAGTTGGACTACGTGAAGAAGAAGGTAGCATCAGGATTGGAAGAAAACTCATTAATAACCTGTGATGTGCAGATGACACAACTTTGCTTGCTGAAAGTGATGATGACTTGAAGCACTTGCTGATAAAGATTGAAGACTACAGTCTGCAGTATGGCTTACACCTCAGTATAAAGAAAACAAAAATCCTAACAACTGAACCAATAAGCAGCATCACGATAAATGGAGAAAAGATTGAAGTTGCCAAAGACTTCATATTACTTGGTTCTACAATCAACACCAATGAAAACAGCAGTCAAGACATTAGACGATATATTGCATTGGGCAAATCAGCTGCAAAAGACCTCTTTCAAGTGCTGCAGAGCAAAGATCTCTCCTTGAAGACTAAGGTGCATCTAACCCAAACTGTGGTATTTTCAATAGTCTCCATGTGAGAGCTGGACAATGAATAAGTAAGACTGAAGAAGAGTTGATGCTTTTGATTTGTGGTGTTGGTGAAGAATACTGAAAGTACCATGAACTGCTAAAAGAACTAACAAATCTGTCTTGGATGAAGTGCAGCTGGAATGCTCCTTGGAAGCAAGAATGGCCAGACTTTGTCTCACCCACTTTGATCATGTTGTCAAAAGGGACCATTGCCTGGAGAAAGGTATCATGCTTGGTAAAATAGAGGGTCAACAAAAAAGAGGAAGGCCCTTAACAAGATGGATTGACCCAGTGGCTGCAACAATGGACTCAGGTATAGCAAGGATCGTGGGGCTGACACAGGACTGGGCAGTGTTTCGTTCTGTTGTACATAGGGATGCTATGAGTCGGAGACAACGTGATGGCACCTAACAACAACATAGTTACTTCTGTGCATGTCTTTTTATTAGTTTTTAATTGTAAAGATATATACCAAAAAAAAAAAAAA
>NW_006921899.1:1310710-1320791 GCF_000298275.1 Orycteropus afer afer | reverse complement strand
ATTTATAGGTATAGATATATACACACATACATTTGTCAATTCAATGTTTTCCACATGAACAATTTAGTGATATCAATTATATTAATCATGTCATACAACTATCACCAATCATTGCCAAATTTTAAAGGAAAATAATTTTTCTGTATTGATTCAGGAGTTGAAAAATGTTTATGTGTGTTTGGAACAAATTGGGTACATGAGTTGCTTTACAAGTGTAAATATAAATACAGATAAAATATTTCCAAAGAAAATTTAGTGTCTGAGTTGAGATGTGCTATAAGGGTAAAACACATCCAAGATTTCAAAGCCTTAAAACAACACATCAAAATAGTATATCTCACTAACAATTTTTATATTGACTACATGTTGGCGTGATGATATTTTGGAAATATTGGACTAAATGAAATAGAATCATTTAACCTGCTTCTTTCTACTTCTTTTCAATGTGACTACTAGAATATTTACATATGTGGGGCAAAACTATGGAGACAGTAAAAAGATCAGTGATTGCCAGAGGTTCAGAGGGAGCTGGGAGGGAGTGTATTCCACAGGCCATGTTTAGGGCAGTGAAAGTATTTTGTATAATACTGTAATGGTGGACACTTGATGCTATGAATTTGTCAAAACCCATAGTGGTATATAACACAAAGAGAGAACTCCAGTGTAAACTATAGACTTTAGCTAATGATAATGGAACAATGCTGGTTCCTCACTTAGAACAAACGTGCCACAGAAATGCAAGATGTTAATAGGAGAAGCAGTGTGAGGGGATTGAGGGTAGGGGAAATACAGGAAAATTTTCTGTACTTAGGGCACAATTTTTCTATAAAACTAACATTAATCTCAAAAATAAAATCTGCTTGATGATTGTATATGTGGCTGCCACTATTATTCTATTTGACAGTGTTGATCTAGAATCTGACACTTCTTTTTAGCACCAGACCCATCTCTAGGTGAATTACCCACTGTGATTAGGTCTAATGAGAAAGCAATTTAAGGTACTTGCCCCCTCTCTCACCTCCTACTATGGATCCTGAATGAGCCAGATCCAAGGAACTAACTGTGAACCTGAGCAGTCAGATGCTTAGCTGAGGGACTTAATTTCTGAGATAAATAGCACAGAGACAGAGGGATTGTTTGGAAGTCATATTCAACACAGCATCAGTGGCAGTGTGTGGACCAAGCTTTTTAATCCCCCAACTGCATCTCTGCTACTGATGGGCATGGGGTGAAATGGATGTTAGAGATTCAGAGGCCCCATCACAGAAGGTAACCAGAGGAAGATGATGAACCAGGGCAAGATGATGTCAAACATCAATTCTGAAGGGTTAGGTCAGTGTCAAATGGAAGACTAAGCAGTAAGGTTGGGAATCAGCAAGATGGGAACAGGAGGAGGATGAAGGATGGAGGATGAAGGACGGAGCGCAGAATGAGTTGAACTAAGGGCTCCATGCCTCTATTACCAGCAGCCCTGCTAAGAAACCCATCCTCTGAATGTTGGAGTGAATACCTGGGTTAGTCAAAGAAAGAGGATCTAGAGAACCACCAATTTCATGGCAATCAGGGAGCACAAGTGAGAATTCCTGCTAACACAAAGGAAAGGCGCTTTGGGCACTGTCTCCTCCCTCCTTCCTTCTGTGTAGGGGTGGGAGGTGGCACTATGGAGAAGAATGGAAATAAGTTCTGTCCATTTCTCTGTACTCTCATCCTACTTCTTCTATTACTGAGATCATGTGGCTTCCCTTAATGGGGCAGATTCTGTTCTTACTTCAGAAGGATTTAGTGGTTCAGGAGCTCAGTCCCTCTGACTACTATTTCAGGTTTGACTAAGGGTCCAGGCTTACACCTGGGCTCCTGCAACGAAGTTCT
This sequence comes from Orycteropus afer afer, assembly GCF_000298275.1. Taxonomy (NCBI): domain Eukaryota; kingdom Metazoa; phylum Chordata; class Mammalia; order Tubulidentata; family Orycteropodidae; genus Orycteropus; species Orycteropus afer. Next base: position 1,318,922 of record NW_006921899.1, on the reverse strand, counting down.
CACCGTATGCCTTATCTCTGAGGGCACTTCCCCTCTTCACTCCTTTACCTGAATCCTTGTCTTAATGCATTGCCCAGCAGGCAACATGCTCCTCCCAGAGCCTCAGCTAGGTAACCACAGCCCTCCTCTCTGCCATCAACTGATGCTCACTCCCTGCCTGATTTACGAGGATCTCAGGCTCTCCTAGATTTTCCATTGCTTGCTCCACCCATTCCATGTGTGACCCAAACTTCTTGGTCTCTTGCTTAAGACATCTGGTTAAGTTGGTAATGCCTTTGAGTACTGTGATCTAGCTACAGACCCGAACTTCCTCACAGGGCTTTTGCCTATAGCTCTTCGTCGGTGTGCCTCCTGGGTTGCAGTTAACCACCAGTGTCTGGTCCTGTCGGGAGTCACAAGATCACAGCCATTGATTCAGGGAAATGCTCCAGGATGATTATTCCATTATCTCAGCTGCCTGAAAAGAAAATCTTTCTCAAAGGGGCCCAGTCAAATTCAGTCTATCAACCTACTTCAATCCGAGTTTTCTTCTGATTAATGCCATTTCGGTTTAGCAATGCCCTTCACCCTCAGCTTTCTCTCCTATTGTTTTTCTTGAACAGAGGTGGTTCCTCTGATCACCTTCCCCTGATTCAGTCCCACAAGGGCAGGAATATTTGCTTGTTTAGTTCACCTGATGAAGCCAAACTACTCAGACAGTGCCTGGCATAGTCAGTGAATGAAAACAACAACAAAACTATGACTTAAACTCCTTAGTGGGGCCAATGAACATTAGCAATGAGTAGTACCCATATTACACATGACACACAGGATAAATCTTACTTATGGAGCCTTAGGGAGGTTTCGTTTGAACCAATACTAGGCTTAAGAACATCCCTTGATATAAACTGTAAGTAGGCATACGTGAAGCCAGGAACTCTCTCTTCTTCCACATTTTGAGGTGGATTTCATGTCTAGCCTCCCTTTCCTACCATCACAGCCAACCAACTCTGCCACGAACCCAGGTGATGTTGCACTGATAACAGCAGCACCCACGTGCCAGCCTTTCCTCTTCGTTTTCCTGCTGATTTTTACAAAATCTTTTAACTGGTCTTCCTGACCCTTTTTCTCCCAGTCCCCCATTCATCCTCTGCAGGTGGTCATTTCTTGTCCTCACATTGTGAATTGCATTGGAGAATGCATGGTGGTAGAGTGGCTAGAAGGCATCTCATCAGCAGGGTATTTGAAGGGGGACATGATACAGCCAGAGACGGATCCACTTTCAGAAGGTGACAGCTACCATTGGGTCATGATACACTGACCTCTGTCTTATAAACTGAGTTTCAAACCTCACTCTTTTTCTCTTGTCTAGCTTTGGTTTCAAATCCCTTCAACTTCTCAGAATTATGAGCTGGCACTTCCTATGACTTCTTTAGTTAGAACCCCAGGCAACTCTGGGCTGGATGGACTGACCTTTGCCCCCCCCCCCCCCATGTGAGTGATACTACCTGTTCCATTCCTTGGGCAGTGGAATGTCTTGAGACCCAGGACACCTGGCTTCTAGGCCTGGCTCTGCCACTAGTTGCATGACTTTAGGCAAATCACATCACCTCTCTGAGCCTTAGTTTTCACACCTGAGAAATCAAGGGGTTGCATTAGATTAGTGATTCTTCATATTTTATTGTTTTCCCTCCCAAACACAATCAACCAAATCAAAGCAAACTCACTGTCATCAAGTCAATTCCAAATCACAGTGACCCCCATTGGGTTTCCAAGGCTGTAAATCTTTACAGAAGCAGACTGCCTCATCTTTCTTCTATAGAGCAACTGGTGGGTTCAAACCACTGACCTTTTGGTTAACAGCTAAATGCCTTACTCACTACACCAACAGAGCTCCTTCTAAACACAACCACCCACCCACTGCCTTTGAGTTGGATCCGACTCATAGCAACCCCTCTTTGGGTTTCTGAGGCAGTATCACTACGGAAGTAGATTGCCTAATCTTCCTTCCAAGGAGTGCCTGGTGGGATTGAACTGCCAGCCTTCTGGTTAGCAGTCAAATGCCTTGGGCACTATGCCACCAGAGCTCCCACTGATTGTAATAGAGTTACATTTATTATTTAATTACGCACCTTCAGAATAAAAGAGAGAGAGCACACTAAAGAAAATTTCACTACTTTAATAGTGTGGATTGAGCATCAGATGGGAAGTGTGGCTCTACTAATTCCTCTGCTGGTCTTGGTCATTGTGTGCCTCTCATACTGTGGCGTTCTCCTTGGGCTGAGAGTTATACCACTATTTAAAGACACACATTTTTAATATAAGGTTCCTCAATACAAACCAGTGACTTCAACTCATCTTCAACCAAAGAAATGAAAACCTATACCTAGGCTGGAGGAAAACTTGACAGAAGCATGTTATTACCCATATGGGCTCTTCCTTAGAAATTTTTATGGTGAATTTCATTTATGTATGTCGCTATGAGTTGGGTCTGGTCCGACTCGACAGCACATAACAACAACAACATATACATATACATATACATATATATACATATATATATATATCCCTCATTCCACATCCTCTTCTGAATCCAGCTTGCATTTCCAGAAGTTCTCTGTCAATATACTGCTGCAACTTTTTTTGAATTATCTTCAGCAAGATTTTACTTGCATGTGATATTAACGATATTGTTCAATAATTCCCACATTCTGTGGGATCACCTTTCTTTGGAATGGGTACAAATACAGATCTTTTTCAGTCAGTTGCCCAGGTAGCTGTTTTCCAAATTTCTTGCTGTAGATGAGTGCGTGCCTCCAGCACGGCACCCATTTATTGAAATATCTCCTTGGGTGTTCTGTCAATTCCTGGAGCCTTGTTCTTTGCCAATTCCTTCAGTGCAGCTTCAACTTCTTCCTTCAATACCATTGGTTCTTGATCATATACCACCTACTAAAATGGATGAACATTGACCAATTCTTTTTGGTACAGTGATTGTGTATATTCTTTCCAGCTCTTTTTGATGTTTCCTGCATCATTCAACATATTGCCCATAGAATTTTTCAATATTGCAACTCGAGGATTACATTTTTTCTTCAGTTCTTTCAACTTGAGAAATGCTGAGCATGTTCTTCCTTTTTGGTTTGCTAACTCCAGGTCTTTGCACATTTCATTATAATTGACTTTGTCTTCTCGAGCTGCTCTTTGAAATGTTCTGTTCAGCTCGGTTATCTTGTCATTTCTTCCATTTGCTTTAGCTATTCTCCACTCAAGGGCAAGTTTCAGAATCTCTTCTGACATCCATTTTGGTCTTTGCTTCCTTTCCTATCTTTTTAATGACCTTTTGCTTTCTTCATGGATGATGTTCTTAATGCCATACCACAATTTCTCTGGTTTTTGGTCACTGGTTTTCAATGCATCAAGTCTGTTCTTTAGATGCTCTTTAAATTCAGGAGGGATATAATCAAGGTCATATTTTGGCTCTTGTGGACTTCTTTTAATTGTCTTCAACTTCAACTTGAACTTACATATGAGCAGTTGATGGTCTGTTCCATAATCAGTTCCTGGCCTTGTTTTGGCTGAAGATATTGAGCTTCTCCCTAGCCTCTTGCCACAGATGTAGTTGATCTGATTACTGTATACTCCATCGGGCAAAGTCTGCATGTATAGCCATATTTTTTGTTGTTGAAAAAAGGTATTTGCAATGAATAAGTCATTGGGCTTGCAAAATTCTACCATGTGATTTCTAACATCATTTCTATCACCAAGGTTATATTTTCCGATGATGATTCTTCTCTGTTTCCAACATTTGCATTCCAATTACCAGTGATAATCAACACATCTTGATTGCTTGTTTGGTCAATTTCAGACTTTAGAAGTTGGTAAAAGTTTTCAATTTCCTCATTGTTGGTTTTGGTGGTTGGTGCATAAATTTGAATAATAGTAGTATTAACTGACCTTCCTTGTAGGTGTATGGGTATCACTGACAGTATTCTATTTCAGGATAGATCTTGAAACATTCTCTGTGACGAAAAATGCCACACCATTCCTCTTCAATGTGTCATTCCTGGCATAGTATATCATATGGTTGTCTGATTAAAAATGGCCAAAATCAGCTCATTAACGCATAGGATATTGATCTTTATGCATTCCATTTCATTTTTGACAACTTCCAATTTTCTTATATTCACACTTCATACATCCCATGTTCTGATCATTAATGGATATTTGCAGTTGTTTCTTCCCATTTTGAGTTGTGCCACATCAGCAAATGGAAGTCCTGAATGCTTTACTCCATCCACATCATTAAGGTCAGCTCTACTCTGAGGAGACAGCTCTTTCCAGTTGAATTTTGAGTGCCTTCCGAACTGAGGGGCTCATCTTCCAGCACACTGTCAGACAATGTTTCAGGCTATTCATAAAGTTTTCCAGTAATATTTCAGACAGTGTTTCACTGCTATTCATGGGCTCACTGGCCAATTCTTTGAGAGGTGGATGGCCCTACTTCCAGAAAGGCAAACTGGATTCAGAAGAGGACGTGGAATGAGGAATATCATTGCTGATGTCAGATGAGTCTTGACTGAAAGCAAAGAATACCAGAAACGTGTGTTTTATTGACTATGCAAAAGCATTCAATTGTGTGGATCATAACAAATTATGGATAACATTGAGAAGAATGGGAATTCCCGAACATTTGATTGTGCTCATCAGGAACCTATACATAGACTGTGTGTGTGTGTTCTTCTTTTTTTAAAAACTTGTGCTTTGGGTGCCAATTTACAATGCAGATTTGTCTTACATTCAACAGTACATGCACATTACCATCCCCAACCATAAAAAACTCTACTCCCCTCTCCTCCTTGTGACTACCCCCCCCGTACCCTTCTTATCTATGTATTTCTGTCTGTCGAGCTTTCCCTCTATGTGAATGCTGCCCCTCTGATGTCTCATGGCTGGTTGATCTAAGGGTTGCATCTCCCTAGAGTAGGTTGGTGTGTCTCTCTGGGGTGAGTGTTCTGCATATAGGTCTTTCTACTGTTGAGCTGAGAGCCAATCCACAGAAGTAAATCCATTTGTAGGCCTGAAGGGTAACCTGGGGCCATAGTCTTGGGGATTCCACCAGTCTTTATCCGACCAGTAATTCTGGTCATTTTTGTGTTTTTGACTTTTGTTCCACATTTTTCCTCTTCGTAAGTTTGACAGTGCAAATTTTGCCTTCTACACTGGTTCACTGACCCTCATGTAAGAAGCAATTCTTCAGAATCCTAAGTAGTCTTCCTTACAGGTCTCATGACTCACACTTCAAAATTGTTTATTATACAAACCAAAGTTGATAGCTGCTGAGCTAGTTTATCTTAAATCCTCTTCCATCTTCAAACTGCTGGGAAATAGCCTAGCATAAGCATTCTATAAGGTCCTTGGGTGGTACAAATGGTTTATACTCAACTACTAACCTAAAGGTTGATAGTTCAAAACCATCAAGCACTGCCCAGAAGAAAGGCCTGGCAATCTGTTTCCATAAAGATTATATCCAAGAACACTCTCTGGAGAAGTTCTACTCTGTTACATATGGGGTCATCATGAGTCAGAATCACCTTGATGACAATGGTTTGGTTTGCTTTTTGGTTAACCCTACTATGATCTAAGGATTTCCTTTTTCTTGGATCCACAATCAACACCCATGGAAGCAGCAGTCAAGAAATCAAATGGCTTATTGCATTGGACCAATCTGCTGCAAGAGACCTTGACCCATGCTGTAGTATTTTCAATTCCCTTATATTCATGTAAAAGCTGGATGATGAATAAGGAAGACCAAAGAAGAATTGATGCACTTGGATTATGGTGTTGGTGAAAAATATTGAATATACCATGGACAGCCAGAAGAATTGACAAATAAATCTGTCTTGGAAAAAGTACAGCCAGAATGCTCCTTAAAATTGATGATGGCAAGGCTTCATCTCAAGTACTTTGGACATGTCATCAGAAGAGCCCAGTCCCTGGAGAAGGGCATCATGCTTGGTAAAGTAGACAAATCGACATGTCATCAGAAGAGCCCAGTCCCTGGAGAAGGGCATCATGCTTGGTAAAGTAGACAATCAGTGAAAAAGGGGAAGACCCTCAATGAGATGGATTGACACAATGGCTGCAACAAGGGGCTCAAACATAACAAGGATTGTGGGGATGGCCCAGGAACAGGGGTGCTTCATTGTGTTGTACATAGGGGCAGTCTGAGTCAGAATCTACTCGGGGGCCCCTGACATATACAACTACGATCTCCTCGGCTTCACTCTGTCTCTTCACATTCCTAAGAGGAGTACTCCACTCTGCTATATCTATAATTTTTCTTTTCAACATGTGTACCTTTTAGTTGTTATCCCTTGTCATTGAATGTAAGATCCCTTTTGATCATGCTAATTCCTCTCCTTGTACTTGATTCAATGCCCCAAAACTAATCATCGTGCTTTCTGTCACCTTTGTCTTCAATTTTTGGAGAACAGACTGTGAGCTATAAGAGGTCAGGGACTGTGTCTAGTTTATTCACTGCTCTGTTGACACTGACGGGTGCAATAGATACCAGTGACTGGTACAATAGATACTTCATAAGTAATTGTTGGATAAATGAATGGCTAAATGATTGAATGAATAAACCTATGAATGAATCTATTCCTGTCTACAATTCCTTCTTTACCATGTAAACATGTTCTAGTTTTTCTTATCTTTTAGGATAAATACTCATATGAACACTTCCAAAAAATCAACAATCAACTCCATGTAACTCTCTCCTAGCTTCAGAGTCATAGTACTTGAAACATTCACTGTTTCCAACTCCTCATATCCATTTCTCTTCAAATCTCTGCAGTCTGGCAACTATTGTCACCACACCAGTGAAACTGCTTCCGCCAACACCAATGATCCTACATATTGACAAATCCGATGGATAATTATTTTGTCCTCATTTTACTTGATCTTCTAACTCTAAATCCTAAAAGAAGTTGATCCTAACAATAGTCAGTGAATTTGTTACTCTCATATAAGCAAAGGAGAGACAGAAATTATTTATGGACAGAGATATGGCAATAAAAATAGCTCTTGCTTCAGTTTTCCCAAGGTGATCAGCTTAAGGGAGACTAAATACAAAACCATTTAGAGATTATGGAGATCAATTTGTTTAGTTATTCATTTATTCAAACAAATACACACAATGAATCCCTTCAATGTGCCAGGCACTGTTACTGGATCCATCTGGGACAAGAGGAACAAACAAAACTATTAGCTACTCTTTAAACCTTTAACCAAAACATTCCTCTGAAGTCCTCTTTAAACTAAACAACAGTTTAGTTCAATTGTTGTTGTTAGGAGCCACTGAGTTGGCTCCAACTCATAGCGAGCCTGTGTGCAACAGAACAAAACACTGCCCAGTCTTGCACCATCCTCACAATCTTTGCTATACTTGAGCCCATCATTGCAGCCTCTGTGTCAATCCATATTGTTGAGGGTTTTCCCCTTTCTCACTGACCTTCAACTTTACCAAGGATGATATCCTTCTCCAGGGAATGGTCCCTTCTGACAATGACCAAAGTAGGTGAGACAAAGTCTGGCCATTCTCTCTTCCAAGGAGCATTCCAGCTGCACCTACTCCGGGACAGATTTGTTGATTCTTCTGGCAGTCCATGGAATTTTCAGTATTCTTCACCAACACCACAACTCAAAGGCATCAGTTCTTATTCAATCTTCCTTATTCATGCAACTTTCCTGTGCATATGAGACGATTAAAAATACCAGGGCTTGGGTTAGGCATATCTTAGTCTTCATAGTGACATCTTTGCTCTTCAACACTTTAAAGATGTCTTTTGCAGCAAATTTGCCCAGTGCAATTCAATGTCTGATTTCTTGACTGCTGCTTCCATTGGTGTTGATTGTGGAACCAAGTAATATGAAATCTTTGACAACTTCAATCTTTTCTCCATTTATCATCATTGGTCCAGTTGTGAGGATTTTTGTTTTCTTTATGCTGAGATGTAATCTATACTGCAGACTGTAGTATTTAATCTTCATCAGTAAGTGCTTCAAGCCACTTCACTTTCAGCATGCAAAGTTGTGTCATCTGCATATAGCATATTATCTCAATTAGTAGATGTGTTAGACTGGGTTCTCTAGAGAAACAAAAACCAGCAAAGCTTATATATATATACATAGAGAGTGAGAAATTTATCTTAGGAAAATGGCTCACAAA
>NW_006921899.1:1306944-1309940 GCF_000298275.1 Orycteropus afer afer | reverse complement strand
ACATGTGTAGAAAATTTTTAATGGGTGTATAGTTTGCTCTGTGTATTTTCACCAAAAATAAAATAAAAATTTAAATAAATAGGTAGAATGCACATAGCACAAATGTTCATTTTGATGAATTTCCACAAACTCAACATGCTGGTATAGATAGAACCTGAATTCAGGAGCAGAATATTTCCAGCATCCCAGAATTCCCCCTTTTGTCCCTTTCTACCTCACTTCAATAGTAACCACTATCTTGACTTTTGCAGCGTAGGTAAGTGTTGCCTGTTTTTGTACTTTGTATAAATGGAATAATATTGAATATAATCTTCTCAAACTAAAACTCACTGCCATTGAGTTACTTCCAACTCATAGTGGCCCCCATTGGGTTTTTGAGGCTATAAATCTTTATGGAAGTAGATTACCCAGTCTTCCTTCTGGAGAACAGCTGGTAGGTTTGAACCACTGACCTCCCAGTTAGCAGTCAAGTCCCTTATCCACTATGCTGGCAGAGCTCTGAATATACTCTTAGGTGCCTTGGTTTTTTATTTTATTTATTTATTTATTTTGAACATCTTGTGGTTTAGGTGAATGCTTAGAGCAAATTAGTTTCCCATTCAACAATTTATATGCATTTTTTTTTTTCATGATACTAGTTGGAATTCCCTCAGTATAACAGTATTCTTCCCACTTCCTCCCTGGGTTCCCTGCTTTCATTCACCCATCCTCCCTGCCCCTTCTTGTCTTCTGAACTTTGATTTTAGGAAAATGCTGCCATTTTGGTCTCGCATGGTTGATTGTTCTGAGGAGAACATTCTTCATGGGTGGTATTGTTCACTTTATAGGTCTGTCTATTGTTTGGCTGAAAGGTCATCTCCAGAAGTGGGCTCAGTTCAAGGTTTGAAGGGTGTTTAAGGGTCATAATCTCAGAGGTTCCACCAGTTTCTATCTAATTAGTATATCTGGTCTTTTTTATGATTTTGAATTTTGTACTACATTTTTTCCCCACTCTGCCCAGGACCTTCCATTGTGATCTCAATCAGAGCAGTTGGTAGTGGTAGCCGGTCACCATCTAGTTCTTCTGTCTCAGGCTACTGGAGGCTACGGTTCATGTGGTCATTAGTCCTTTGGACTAATTGTTTCCTTGAGTCTTTGATTTTCTTCACTCTTTTGGTCCAGACAGGAAGAGACAAATAGCTGTAAACTAGATGGGGACCTGTAAACTTTTAAGACCTCACTTGCTCCTCACCAAAGTAGATGTAGAATGTTGTTTTTATGGACTATGCTATGCCAGTTGAACTAGATGTTCCCTGAGACTATGGTCCTAAGCCCTCAAGCCCAGTGCCTTGCTTCTTTATCTTTGTGAGATTCATTGGTATTGTGGTGAGTAGTTGCAGATCTTTCATTTTCATTACTGTCTTTATTCCCTTTTAATAATACCCTACTCCATCCCCATATGGAACCATCCTCCCCATAGTAATTATGGTTCCCTCTCTTCCCAAAACATTTCCCATCCCCTTACCCTATGTTTTCTTCATAGCATTTATCACTGTCTAAAATAGCATACATTTAACTCATGTGCTTTAGTTATCAGCTCTCCCTGCCAACAATGTAAGGTCCATGATGTCAGATAAGTGCTCAATACATACTCTTAGAACAAATGACCCTCAGCTACTTCTACATGGCTGGTGGGAATGCTATGAGTTGCAATCAACTTGATGGCAGTGGGTTTTTTGTTTGTTTGTTTGTTTTTAGGAAGCTGTAGGTGAAAGTTTTCCTTTCTTATATTCCTGTTTTTAACATCTGTGCTCAAATAGTTCTTGAGTGAGTGAATGAAACTATGTTAACATGTTAAGTTACTCTAATAGGTCACATAGGAAAAATGACATCATTTTATTAATAAATGTTGAAAAGGCATTAAAAAAAATTCAGCATCCATTTCTGATGAAAACCCTTGGCAAGCATTAAAGAAGGTTCCTATCCTATGTCTCTCTGCATATTACTGCAATCTGGCTTTTGCTGTCACCAGGCCATTGAAACTACTTTCCCCAAGGCCGTTAGTGCCCTATGTGTTGCCAAATACAATGTATTTGGATGGGGACCAATAAATATGCAATGAATTAAGGACTAAATGATAAAAGAATCTCAGACCAACATCATACTTAACAGTAAAATGCCAGCATTGTCTCTTTAAAGTCAGAAAAAAAAAAAAAAAAAAAAAAAACCAAGATGGGAGATAGTGCACTCATTTGATACTTGCCTCAGTTCTCTGTTGTTGTTATGTGCCGTCAGTCGACCAGACTCATGGCGACCTCTCCTTGGGTTTCCGAGGCAGTATCACTATGGAAGTAGATTGCCCCATCTTCCTTCCGAGGAGTGGCTGGTGGGTTTGAACCACCAGCCTTCTGGTTAGCAGTCAAGTGCCTTAGGCACTGCACTACCAGAGCTCCTCTAATGCTGCTATAACAAAAATACCATGAGTGGGTGGCCTTCACAAACAGAAATTTGTTTTCTCACAGTTTAGGAGACTAAAAGTCCTAATTCAGAGTGCCAGCTCAAGGGGACGGCTGTCTGTGTGGGCCCTGGAAGAAGGTCCTTGTCTCTTCTGAGCTTCTGCTCTTGGGCGATCTTCACGTGGCTTGGCATCTCTCTTCCCCCTTCTCTGCTTGCTGCTCTGTCCCTGATCAACATGGTTTACATCTCAAAAGAAAAGAGCTTTGGTGGTGTAGTGGTTAAGGCAATTGGCTGCTAACCAAAAGGTCAGTGGTTCAAACTCACAAGCCACTCTGCAGAAAAAAGATGAGGCAGTCTGCTTCTGTAAAGATGATAGCCTTGGAAACCCAATGGGAGGCACTATGAGTCGGAATCAAATCGATGACAGTGAGTTTTGTTTTTTGGTTTACATCTCGAAAGAGACTGACTCAAGATACATCCTACTTGGGGACCAGGTTTGCTGGTCCAATAGAGCCTGGTGAAACCACTGAGACTATGGCCCCTAGCTGCCCTTCAGGTCT
>NW_006921899.1:1300174-1306480 GCF_000298275.1 Orycteropus afer afer | reverse complement strand
AGCAAAAACCAAAACACCTGAAAAACAAAACACAGTAGTTATCGGAAATAAGGAGACAGAAATTATCTCTCCTTGCATAAAATCCAAGAGAATCGTCCAGAAATAATGAGAGTTCTGGAAGTTTATATTCAGTTCTAGGTGAAAGACACAGGTGACAGCTACCACGGATGACCAGGTGCTGTTTAACTACGACAAAGGGTCAAGATTGTTAAAATGAGGGCTGGTTTATGTTGCTAGGATGAGAACAGGCTTCAGTGGAGTTTCTTGACTAAGACAGACTAGGAAGAGAGGCCTGCTGATCCACTTCCAAAAGGCCACAGCCTTGGACACCCTGTGAACACCTTGAACTGACACAGCTGGGGCCACCATGGGTTGAAATCGTGATACACATAAAAGGGAAGTGTTCTTCTATCTAAGGAGATAATATTGGAGCTGCGATCTAAAACGTAGGAAGGAGTGAGCCATGCAGGGATGTGCAGGCAAAGCAGACCCTGGACAGGAAATAGACAATGTCAAGGCTCTGAGACAGGAAGGAGCTTGGTATGTTCAAGACGCTGCAAGAATTTCTACTGCACCACAGGTGTGGCAAAAGCTGGTCTGGGAAGCAGGGCAGAGAGTGACAGCTCCAAAAGAGGAGAGAGGGGCGATGTGAAAGAATTTGAGGAGGTCTTGGCTCAGGGCCTTGTCCCCCTGCCACTGAGTTAGCTGTGACTGCATTGAGTTAGCACTGAGCCAAAAACCCGGGCGGGGGCGGGGGCGGGGTGGAGCAGGGAGGGAAGGTGCAAAGAACTCCTGCCTCAGCCTTGGCTCCCACTGCTGAATGTTGAAGTCGCCCGAGTGCCAAACTGACTTTAAAAATTGGAAAGCCAAGTCGGCAATGAAGCAGCTGTGATGCCACTCTGTTGAAATTTGTACTTAAAAGGTACTGGGGACAGGCTCCAATGCCAGTAGAGGGACTGATTTAAGGAACAAGGTCCAGGAAGCAGAAAATGTGTTTGCCAAGACAGGAAAGGAGTAGAAGAGGAGATGACAGCTGTGGTGGGAGCTGTGGACAGGAAGGCCCAGCGCGCCCGTGGTGCCAGACAGCGGACGGAACGGCGAGGGCAACGCGAGGCCGAGGGCGCCTCAAACATAACCAACGAACGAGCAATGAGACAGAAGAAGGGCTTGCCTGGGACATCTGGGGAGTCACTTAGCTAGGCCGGCTTTCCATCTCAGTTCATTCAAGACAAGGGCAGCGAATGGAACAACAGGAGCCTATATGTGAATATATATCCATATGCACACATACATATATGTGTGTGTGTGTGTATATCCATACACACATACATATATGTGTGTGTATGTGTGTGTATACACACACATATATATATAGTGATTCGAGTGAAAGTTTACAGAGCAAACTGGTTTTCCATTCAATAGTTCATATACATTTTGTTTCACTCATTGATTACAATCCCCACGATGTAACAGCACTTTTCTCACTTCCTGGGGTCACCATTTCCCTATGTCCTTCTTTCCTACCCATTCTTGACTTCTGAGATTTATTCCTGGGCAAATACCGCCCTTTTGATCTCGTATGGTTGATTGTTCTAAGGAGTGCATGCATACGTCCTCAGTATTGTTTTTCACCTCGTAGGCCTATCTCTTGTTTGACTGAAGGTTGATCCCTTGGAGTGAGTTCAGTTTCAGACTTGAAGAGTGGCTAAGGGCCATAGTCTCAGGGGTTCTACTGTTCTCTATCAGACAAGTAAGCCTGGTTTTTCAAATATGATTTTGAGGGTTTTTTTCATGTTTTTCTCCCACTCTATGCAGAATCTCCTATTGTGATCCCTTTCAGAAAGGTAGGCATTGGTAGCTGGGCACCATCTAGTTCTTCTGGTCTCAGGGAGGTGAAAGCTGAGGTTCACATGGCCCACTAGGTGGCGTAGTGCCTAAGGTATTTAACCGCTAACCAGAAAGTTGTTGGTTCAAACCCACTAGCCACTCCATGGAAGGAAGACTAGGCAATCTACTGTAAAGATTTACCTCCTTGGAAACCCCATGGGGGTCACTATGAGTCGGAATTGACTCGATAGCAGTGAGTTAGTTTAGTTCCTTGGACTAATTGTTTCCATGTGTTTTTTTTATTTTCTTCACTCTCTTTTGCTCAGAACCAGGAGAAAACGATAATTGATGGCTGCTTGCAAGTTTTAAGACCCCAGTAACTACTCACCAAAGTAGGAGGTAGAGCAATGTCTTTGTGGATGGCCTTATGCCAATTGAGCTTGATGTTCCTTATGACTGTGGTCTTAAGCCTGCAGGCCCTGTGACTCTCCCTCAAGGTATTTGGTTATAGCTAAGAAGTTTTCATAACTTTGCACCTTGTTAGCTCATACAACACATACATACAACACATACAAATATGTATGTAGAAATATTATCTGCTAAACCTATATATGGTCATGGATTTAGTCCCATTCACCTACTCATACCTGACCATCTTGTCTGTCTACCTATGTATCCACTTGTAGACTAATGTTTGTTATTACTGATAATGCAATACTGTGTATGTAAAAGTGTTTATCTTTGTTGTCTGTACCTCTTGTGCACCTCTCTGTGTCTTCCTTTTCCTTAGTGATATTGTGATGGTCACCTGCTTTTTGTATACTGCCTTTCCCTTCACCCACATTACTGTCTCTTACCTAGTTAGCGATTTTTCCTCCCTCCCCTCCCATCCCTGTTGTTGCTTCTCTTAGATGCCATTGAGTCAGTTCTGACGCATAGCAACCTCACGTACAACAGAAGGAAACACTGCCCAGTCCTTCACCATCCTCACAATCTTTGCTATGCTTGAGCCCATCATTGCAGCCACCCTGTCAGTACACCTCATTGAGGGTCTTATTCTTTTTCATAGAACCTCTACTTTACCAAGCGTGACATCCTTCTCTAGGGACTGGCCCCTCCTGACAACATGACCAAAATATGTGAGAAAAAGGCTGGCCATTGTTTCTTCTAAGGAACATTCCAGCTGTGCGTCTTCCAAGGTAGATTTGTTTGTCCTTCTGGCAGGTCATGGTATTTTCAGTATTCTTCACTAACACCACAATTCAAAGGCATCAATTTTTCAGTCTTCCTCATTCATTGACCAGCTTTCACATGCATATGAGGCAATTGAAAATACCATGGCTTTTGTCAGGTGAATCTTAGTCTTCAAAGTGACAGCTTTGCTCTTTAATACTTTAAAGAGGTCTTTTGCAACAGATTTGCCCAGTGCAATATGACATCTGATTTCTTGCCTGCTGCTTCCATGGGCATTGATTGTGGATCCAAGTACAATGAAATCTTTGACAACTTCAATCTTCTCTCCATTTATTTTGATGTTGTTTATAAGTCCAGTTGTGAGAATTTTTGTTTTCTTGAGATGTAATCCATACTGAAGACTGGAGTCTTTGATCTTCATCAGTAAGTGCTTCAAGTTGTCTTCACTGTCACAAGCAAGGTTGTGTCGCCCGCATAGTGCAGGTTGTTAATGAGTCTCCCTCCAATCCTGATGCTGCATTCCTCTCCATATAGTCCAGCTTCTTGGATGATTTGCTCAGTACACAGATTGAATAAGTATAGTGAAAAGAAACAACCCTGATGCACACTTTTCCTGATTTAAAACCATGCAGTATCCCCTTTGTTCTGTTCAAATGATTGCGTCTTGGTCTTCTGGCAAGGAAGTACAGGTTCCTCATGAGCACAATAAAGTGTTCTGGAATACTCATTCTTTGCAATGGTATCCATAATTTATTTTGGTCCACACAATCAAATACCTTTGCATAGTCAATAAAAAACAAGTAAACATCTTTCTGGCATTCTTTACTTTGAGCAACATCTATCTGACATCACCAATGATATCCCTCATTACCTGTGTTCTGATTCCAGCTTGAATTTCTGGCAATTCCCAATCACTATACTGCTGCAGCCATTTTTTAATTATCTTCAGCAAAATTTTGCTCATGTATGATATTGTTTAATAAGATTCCGCATTCTGTTGGATCATCTCTCTTTGGAATGGGCTCAAATATAGATCTCTTCCAGTCGGTTGGGCAGGTAGCTGTCTTCCAAATTTCTTGGCATAAATGAGTGAGCACCTCCAACACTGCATCCATTTGTTGAAATATTTCAGTGGTAATTCATCCCTGCTAACCATTAAGAGGGAGCTCTGGTAGCATACTGGCTAAGGCACTTGACTGTTAACCAGAAGGCTGGCGGTTCAAACCCACCAGCCACTCCTCGGAAGGAAGGTTGGGCAATCCTACTTCCGTAGTGATACTGCCTCGGAAACCCAAGGAGGGGTCGCTATGAGTCAGGGCTGACTCGATGGCACATAACAACAACACCAACAACCATTAAGAATGTTTCTTTCCATGCACAAACCTATCCTTGACTTTTATAATAGTAGATTCATAAAATATTTGCCCTTTTGTGATTGATTTATTTCATTCAGCGTGCTGTTGTTGTTGTTAGGTGCCATTGAGTCAGCTCCAACCCACAGCGACCACATGTAGCAGAACAAAACACCACCTGGTCCTGCGCCAGCCTCACAGTCCTGGCTATACCTGAGCCCATCGCTGCAGCCACTGTGTCAATCCATCTTGTTGAGGGGCTTCCCCTTTTTTGCTGACCCTCCACTTTACCAAGCATGATATCCTTCTCCAGGGAATGGTCCCTTCTGACAACATGACCAAAGTAGGTGAGACGAAGTCTGGCCATTCTTGCTTTCATGGAGCATTCAGCTGCACTTCTTCCAGGACAGATTCATTAGTTCTTCCGGCAGTCCATTTATTAGTTCTTTCACTATTCTTCACCAACACCCCAACTCAAAAGCATCAACTCTTCTTTGGTCAGCCTTCCTTATTCATTGTCCAGCTTTCATATGCATATGAGGCTATTGAAAATACCATGGTGTGGGTTAGGTGCACTTTAGTCTTCATAGAGATATCTTCGCTCTTTGGTACTTTAAAGAGGTCTTCTGCGGCAGATTTGCCTGATGTCTTGATTGCTGCTTCTGTTGGTATTGATTGTGGAACCAAGTAATATGAAATCTTTGATAACTTCAATCTTTTCTCCACTTATCACCACATTGCTTATTGGTCCAGTTGTGAGGATTTTTGTTTTCTTTATGTTGAGGTGTAATCCATACTAAAGACTATAGTCTTTAATCTTCATCAGTAAGTGCTTCAAGTCAGTTTAGTGTTCTCCAAATTCATCCATGTTATGAGGTGTTTCAGAAATTCTTCATTATTGTTTAATGTTGCATCCTATTCCATTGTGTGCATGTACCATAGTCTGTTTATCCATTCATTGACGGGCACTTAGGTTATTTCCATCTCTTTGCTATTGTGAATAATGCTGCAATGAACATGGTGTGCATATACCTATTCATGTCTTGGCTCTCACTTCTTTAGGATATATACCTAGTAGTGGGATTGCTGAATAAAATGGCATTTCTATTTCCAACTTTTTAAGGAAGTACCATACCTTTTTCCACACAGTGGATGCCCCACTGTATAGTCCCACCAGCAGCATATGAGAGTTCCAATCTCTTCACACACTCACCAGCATTTATTGTTTTCTGTCTTGTTGAACTTGGCCATCATGCTGGGGTGAGATGATATCTCATTATTGTTTTGATTTGCATTTCTCTGATGACCATCCACTTCTTTCATTTAACAAGTCTGAATGTCCCTATTTATCATTCAGAATGAACTGCTTCAGTGAAAGACAATAGAGCCACAAGGATGAGAAAGAATGGAACCATTCACAACAGGAGATTGACACATACTTGTTTTGTCAATCAGTCTCTGGGCCTGGTCTTCAATCCATTTCTGATAGTAGTCTTTCACATTCTCTTTGTGTTTCCTACTACTTTGATGTGTCTTTCTCACATATACCTGTAAAATAGTGGTTAAAGCACTTGGCACTAACTGAAAGTTCAGTGGTTTGAACTCACCAGTCTCTCCGAATGAGAAAGATGTGCAATCTGCTTCCATAAAGATTTGCAGCCTTGAAAACCATATGGGACAGCTCTATTCTGTCCTTTAGGGTGACTAGGAGTCAAGATTAACTCAATGGCAATAGGTTTGGTTAGGTTTGATTTTTTTTTAAATGCATTTTATTGAAATATAATTTATGTACAGTGAAATACACAAAACTAAAATGACATGGGTCAATGCATTTTTTTTTTTTTGCAGTGTTCCCTCCCCTCCCCTCCCACCCCTGACAACCAACAAAGAAAGTTTCCCTCCATATATAAACTTTTCCTTGACCCTCCACAAC
>NW_006921899.1:1296476-1300074 GCF_000298275.1 Orycteropus afer afer | reverse complement strand
TCTTAGGTGAAGTGTCTGTTCATGTCTTCTGTCCTTTTTTTTTTGGGACTTCGTCTTTTTAATGTTGAGGTGTTGGAATTTTTTATAAATCTTAGAGATAAGTCCCTCATTGGATATGCCATTGCTAGACATTTTCCCCAGTCTGTGGGTTCTTTTTCTACTCTTTGGATAAGTTTTTTTGATGTGCATAAGAATTAATTTTTGTAAGGTCCCAGGCATCTAGTTAATCTGTTGTTTGTACGTTTTTGGTTCTGTTTGATATTCTATAAATTAGGGCCCTATTTTCTCTTTGATGATCTTTATAGTTTTAGTCTTAGATTTAGGTCTTTGATCCATCTTGAGTTAGTTTTTGTATATGGTGTGAGGTATGGGTCTTGTTTCATTTTCTGCAAATGGATATCCAGTTTTGCCAGCACCATTTGTTAAAGAGACCGTCTTTTCCCCATTTAATGGATTCCAGCCCTTTGTCAAAGATCAGCTGTCCATAGGTGGATAGATCTACTTCTGAGTTCTCAGTTCTCTTCCGTTGGTCTATGTGTCTGTCTGTCTGTCATTGTACCAGGCTATTTTGACTACTGTGGCTGTAGAGTAAGTTTTGAGATTGGGAAGTGTGAGACTTCCTACTTTCTTCTTCTTTTTCAGTAGTGCTTTGTTCATCTGAGGTCTCTTTCCTCTCCATACAAAATTAGTGATTGGCTTTTCCATCTCCTTAAGGAACGTTGATATAATCTGCATTGGGATTGCATTGTACCTGTAGATTGTTTTGGGTAATACTGGCATTTTCACAATGTTCAGTATTCCTATCCATGAGCATGGTATGTTCTTCCATTTATGTAGGTCTCTTTTAGTTTCTTGTAGTAGTGTTTTGTAGTTTTCTTTGGATAGGTCTTTTGTGTCTCTTGTAAGATTCCTAAGTATTTTATCTTTTTGGTAGCCATTGCAAATGATATTGCTTACCATATTTCCTTTTCAGAGACCTCTGTTAATGTAGGGGAATCCAACTGATTTTTGTATGTTGATCTTGTACCCAGCTGCCTTACTGAATCTTTCAATTAGTTTCAGTAATTTTCTTGCTGAAGCTTTGGGATTTTCTAAGTATAGGATCATATCATCTGCAAATAGGGATAGTTTTACTTTCTCCTTACCAATTTGGATGCCTTTTATTTCTCGATCTTGCCTCATTGTCCTGACTATTACTTCCAAAACAATGTTGAATAGGAGTGGTAGTGTTAGAGGGCATCCTTATCTGGTTCCCATTCATAAGGGGATTGCTTTCAGTCTCTCTCCATTGAGAATAATGTTGGCTGTTGGTTTTGTGTATATGCCCTTAATTATATTGAGGAATTTCCCTTTCATTTCTATTTTGCTTAGGTTTTTTTTTAAAATCAGGAATGGGTATTGGATTCTATCAAATGCCTTTTGGTATCAACTGATATGATTCTTTTGTTTTATTTGTGTAGTGGATTATTTGATTGTTTTTCTAGTGTTTAACCATCTTTGGATACCTGGTATGAATCCTACTTTGTCATGATGTATTATTTTTTTAATAGGGTGTTGGATTCTATTGGCTAGGATTTTGTTGAAGATTTTTTGCATTTATATTCATGAGGGATATTGGTCTGTAATTTTCCTTTTTAGTGCTGTGTTTGCCTGGTTTTGGTATCAGGGTTATGCTGGCTTCATAAATGAATTTGGGAGTATTCCATCCTTTTCTAGGAGCTCTGGTGGTGCAGTGCCTAAGGCACTTGACTGCTAGAAACCTGGTGGTTAAAACCCACCAGCCACTCCTCAGAAGAAAGGTTGGGCAATCTACTTCCGTAGTGATCTCTCCTCGGAGACCCAAGGAGGGGTTGCTATGAGTCGGATCTGACTCGATGGCAGTGAGTTTGGTGTTTGGTTTCCATCCTTTCCTATGTTCTAGAATAGTTTGAGTAGGATTGGTGTCTTTTTTTCTCTGAATGTTTGATAGAATTCAAACATGTGAATAATTGGAAATTATGGAAACATATCCTGTTTCTTTGTTTAAAGTGAGGTTGTCTGTGAAGTGAAGTCATCTGGGCCAAGACTTTTCTGTTGGGAATTTTTAAATGACCTGTTCGATTTCTTCTTTTACTATGGGCCTTTTCAAATTTTCTATCTCAGTCTGTATTAGTTTAGGTAGATCATGTGAAGAAATTTGTCCATTTCTTCTAGGTTTTCAAATTTGTTGGAATACAGTTCATAGTATTCTATTATTATTCTTTTTATTTTGGTTGGTTCTGTTGTGATGTCACCCATTTCATTCCTTATTTGTATTATTTGCATCTTTTTCTTTCTTTTTGTTAGCTAAATTTCCCAGTGGTTTTTCAATTTTATTAATCTTTTTGAAGAAGCGACTTCTAGTCTAGTTGATCCTTTCCATTGTTTTTCTGTTTGCTGTTTCTCTTATTTCTTTCTTCTGGAGACTGTAGACTTTTTCCAATTTTTGGATTTGTTGAGTAAGGTATTGATTTTGATTCTCTCTCTCTCTTTTTTTGATGTATTTATTGATATAAATTGACCTCCAAGTACTGCTTTCACTATATCCCAAATATGTTGGTAAGTTGTGTTTTCTTTCTCATTTGCTTCTAGGGATTTTTTATTTCACATTTTATTTCTTTTGTTACCCAGTAGTTTGTGATCAGGGTGCTATTCAGTTTCTATTTATTTGATTTTTTCCCCCTGATCTTCCTAATATTGATTTCTAATCTCATAGCATTGTGATCTGAGAAGATTCTTTGTAGTATTTCAATATTTTTTTAATTCACTGAGGCTTACTTTGTGGTCTAACATATTGTCTTTTCTAGAGAATAATCCATGAGCTCTGGAAAAGAATGTGTATCACATTTTTTGGGGGTGGAGTGTTCTGTATATGTCTATGAGGTCAATTTGGTTTTTCATATTGTTGAAATCTGTATCTTCATTGAGTTTTTTCTTAGTTGTTCTGTCCTTCATGAAAAGTGGGGTGTTAAAGTCTCTTACCACTATTGTGTATTTCTTGTCATTTCTTTTTATGTTTGTTTTATGTATTTTGGGGCTCTTTCATTGGGTGCATAGATATTTATTATGGTTATGTCTTCTCAGTGGATTGATGCTTTTATCATTATATAATATCCTTCCTTGACCCTTATGTTGGTTTTTGCCCTGAAGTCTATTTTATTAGAAATTAATTTTGCCATTTCTGCTCCTTTTTGGTTGCCATTAGCTTGATTTTTTTTTTTCATCTTTTGATTTTTAATTGATTTTTATCTGTGTGTCTAAGGTGAGATTCTTGTATGCAGTATGTTGATGGGTCCTGTTTTCTTATCCATTCTGCCACTCTCTTTCTCTTGACTGCTGTATTTAATTCATTCACTTTCAATGTAATTAATGATAGGTATGAATTTACTGCTGTCATTCTTTTGTGTTTTTTATTGTGGTGTTGATGATTTCTTTTGTTCTGAATATTTTTCTATGCTGAGTTCATTTTGTTACCAGATTTTCTTCATTATTATTGATTTTGTGTTTACTAAGTCTTTCTGATGAGCTCTGGTAGCGTAGTGCCTGAGGCATTTGACCACTAACCAGAAGGCTGGTGGTT
>NW_006921899.1:1284617-1295962 GCF_000298275.1 Orycteropus afer afer | reverse complement strand
TCTTGTAAGGTTGGCCTGGTTTTTACCAATTATCTTAATTTCTCTTTATTTGGAAATGTTCTAATTTCACTGTTAAATTTTAGGGACAGTTTTGCTGGATATATAAGTTTTGGTTGTCAATTTTTTTTCTTTCAAGGTTTTAGAAATGCCATCCCATTGCTTTCTTGCCTGCATGGTTTCCACTGAGAAATCAGAGTTTAATCCTATTTGTTGCCCCTTGTAAGTAACATTTGGTTTTTCCTGAGCTGCTCTCAAGATTCTTTCTTTGTCTTTGGTTTTGGAGAGTTTGATTATGATATGTGTTAATGACTTTCTTTTCAGATCTATCCTGTATGGGGTTCTTTGAGTTTCTTAGATGGATATCTTTTTGTCTTTCACTGTATTAGGGAAGTCTTCTGCTAGCAAGTCTTTGGTATTTTCTTCCTTTGTTTCTCCTTCTATTCTGGAATTCCTACCACACATAGATTATTTTTCTTGACATTGTCTTTTATAATTTGTAGGCTTTCTTCATTCCTTTTTTTCTGATTTTTCCCCATACAAATTTGTGTCAAAGTATTTGTCTTCTACTTGGCTGATCCATTCTTCAGTTGACTTGATTATCATCTTTTGTCCTTCCAATGTGTTATCTATCTCCATAATTTTAACGTTAATCTTCTGGATTTCTAATTGTCTGTTTATTTTGCCATTTTGCTCTTCCTTTCTTTTATCCTTTTATTTCCTTTTCTTTATTTCCTGAATTCTTTTAGGGTGTTGTTTGTGTTTTCCTTGATTTTGTTTGTGCTTTTGTTTATTTCTCCCTTATCTTCTTCTTCTCCTTGTACTTTTACCCAGCTTTCTTCTCATCCAACTCCCCTTGAACTCACCTTGTCCTTGAACTTTTGGATAGCCCTACATATATATCTTTTGAATTCCTTGCCAGGTGGTTTTATTATCTGCTCTTCCTTAGAGAGAACTCTTCCTCAGAGTTATTTTGGTCACTTGCTCATGCTATCTTGTCCTATTTCTTTATTTAAAGTGAGGTTGTCTGTTGTCTCTGGGACATTTTGGAGTTGTCTTTATTTGTTGATTATGTATTGGTTTGTTACACCCTGATGTTTTGTTTTGATGTGTCCAGGCAGGTGGGCAGGCATATTTCCTTTGTTGTTAGTTTGGCAGTACTCAGGCACCTATCTCTGGTTGGGTGGAGTAACCGGTGGGAATGTGGGTGTGAATCTCTGTTTGTTGGTGATGAAGAGGAGCTGTGGGTAGGATAAGCAATGTTGTCCATCATCTGTTGTTGATCCAGTGGTGCAGGAGTAGATGGTGGCACTTGCTCATTGGGTGAGGTGGTAGGTGGTAATTGTAGTAGGTATGGCTGAGTGTTGGGAAAATTAATGCTCACCTCCTGTTGAATGGGGTAGGAAAAAAAAAAAGAAGAAGAAAAATTTCTTTTTTAAAAAATGGAGAGTTGGATGAGAAGAAAGAAGGGTAAAAATACAAGAAGAAGAGGATGAGGGAGAAATAAATAAATTAAAAGGAAGACAAAGTGAAAAAAAGAAAAGGAAATGAAAGGATAAAAGAAAGGAAAAGAAAGAACATAGGGGGCTAGTGCAGCTATGGTCAGCTGGCAGCAATGGCAACAGGTGGCTGTGGTGCAATCCATGGGAGCGCTTGTCCACAGAGGGGGAGGAGACTGGTGAACACAAGCACTTCTGACTGAGGAGGCTGCAGTGTCACATGTCTTGCTTTCAGTGGGAGCAAGACCTGTCAATGACACAGGTGCAGGCAGGCAGAACCACAGATACTGGCTCTGTCTGCCTGGGGCATGTTGTGGCAGATGCTTGTGCTGCAGATAGGAGGAGGCAGCTTGAGGCACTAGGCAGGTCGGGGGTAGCTGGGGGAGGCATTCCTAGCCACCAGGTTGTTGGAGGTGGGAAAGGGTCTCACCCCTTGTCACTGGGAAGATGTGGTAGGGAAAGCAGAGAAAGCACCGCTCTGGTTGCAATTCACTGACATGGGCCCACTGAACTTTGGGTGCGTGCTGCTGATTATCCAGTTCCTACCCAGACTGAATCCAATGGGGGCCACCCAGAGTCCAGAATCTCCACCTGCCACCCCATAGGCCTTCCGCTTCACACGGGCCCTCCACCCAAATGACTACTATTCACTAGTAGTTAGTTGTTTCATCTGCCTTCACTGGCTCCCTCCTTGCTCTATGGTCACATGTCGCCCAGGGAATCTTTCCTGTTGCCCTGCACTTTCCTCACCCAGGTCCAGCACATATTCTGCTCACCTTGATTCGCCCCAGATCTGTCCACATTGTGTCTCTGTCCCAGTGGGGATTTCATCGGAGTTAGTTTCTCCTCGCTTTCTGGGTCTCAAAATAGCAACACTCTGTCAGGCCTCGGGTTCTTCTCTCTTCCCAGTCACTGTCCTCATCCTATCTCCCTTTCTAACCAGTGCTCAACCTAATGCTTTATCCTCTTGTTTGATGTTCAGAGTTCCAGATCATTATCTGTACTTGTTTTACTCAGTTTTTCTGGGTCTCTGTTGTAGACGGATTGAGTGGAGTGTGTCACCAGTATGTCATCTTGTCTCTGCTTCAGTCCTGATATTTTTATATTTGTATTTATCATGTGCAAACTACTCTCACCTTCTGACCTTGTCTGACCCCCACAGTAACTCTAAGGCTGGCTAGAGCAAGCATTGCTTATGTGTTCTCCTGTTTCCCTGCTCCTCCTTGTCTCTCCTTCTGGATTTATAGTGTGGATGCTTCATTTGTTCCTTACTCTAAACTCCCTGAGCTTGTCTGTACCATCTCTTGACATAGTCAGCACCTGCTTTGTTCTAACCTGTTCTATTGCAAGGCAGATTCCACCATCCATGCTTTGACTCAAGCCCAGTCCTTGGAGCCATCACAGCCTCCTCTGTCTGACTTTGATTTTATTGAACTGACCTGCCATATACCTCTTGATCTTGGACCTTGCTGTCACACTTCACAGCTATTTCCTTTCACGTGGGTGACTGCAGCAGCCTCCATGCCAGCCCATCCCCACACCTCTGCCACAGAGAATTTTCAAAAGCAGACATATCAATAAAGAAGAAGAAAGAAACTGCATGAAGGCTGCTGTGGTTGGGACAGAATGAGTGACAGAAAGGAGGTTAGAGAGCAGAGCAGGTGCCAGTCACATAGGGTCTTGTAGACCATGGTAAGGAGTCCCTAGGGGTTACAAACAGTTGGGTGCCTGCCTCTTAGCTGAATGGCTGGCTGTTTGAACCTGCCCAGAGGCACTGCAGAAGACAGGTCTGGTCATCTGCTTCCAAAAGGTCACAGCCTTGGAAACCCTATGCAGCACAGTTCTGCTTGGCCCACGTGGGATCACTATGAGTCAGAATTGACTCAATGACAACCAACAACATTGACTATGGTACAGAGTTTGGGTTTGATTTTAAATGTGAGGGGGAATCATTGGAAGGTTTTGAGCAGTTACATCCCGTGATCTGATTTACGATTTTAAAAGACCACTGGGGCAGCTGTAAGAATAATAATCTGTAGTGAGGAGCAGTATAAGTGGAAGCAGGCAGATCAGTTGAGAAGTCACCTAAATAGTCCAGGTAAAAGGCAATATTGGCTTGGAAGAGGATGGTGGCAGTGTAACTAGACATGGAGGCAGGGTCAAAAGAACTTAATCATGGATTGAATATGAGATATGAGATGATGTGGAATCAAGGAGGACTTTTAGTGTTTTGGCCAAAATGACTAGATGAATTGGTGGTGGAATTTCTTGAGATGGGAAAGACAGGAGTTGTGGGTGTTGAGAGGAATAGGTTTGTTGGAAGGAATATCAAGAATTTTGGTTTGGCTCTGTAAAGTTTGGGAAGCCTATTAGATGTGCAATTGGAGATGAGAAGTAAGAAACTAGATATGGAAGACTAGAGGGGTGTTATTAGCCAGTAAATAGTACTTACAGGTATGGGATTTAAGATTACACAAGGGAAAAATATAAATGGAGTGGAATGGAGGCTTGAGGATGGAACTGTGGGGCACTCCACTATTTACGATAAGTGGAAAGAGAAATAAACAAACAAAAGGACTGATAAGTAATATCCAGTGTGGAGGGAGGCAAACTGAATGGGATGTCCTGGAAGAAAGTGATTAATTGTGTCCAATGCTGCTGAAGGTTGAAAAAGATGATGATGTCGACTTGGCCTTTGGGTTGGCAAATTGAAAGTCATTGGTGAGTTTCCCTAGAGAGGTTTCATGAGAGTTGTAAAACTCTAATTGGACTGGGCAACTGTGGGGCCCAGGCCAAAATACAGTGGAGGTTTATACACCATGTGTCTAAATATTTAAAAAATTATCAGTCATACAAATTGCTAAATAAAACAAGTATTCTCCTACCTGGACAAATACATATTCATTATATATATATTTGGAAGGCAAAGCTCAAATTTAGAATTCCCTGATTTCTTGAGTTCCTCACCAGAATATTGTGGCATAAGGAGAACCAGTCCCCTGACCCACTCCTTTCTTTATTTCACTCCCCTGTTTTCACATACAGGTATGGATCCCCTAGAGAGAACACCCAAGCTCCACCTACATACCTCTCCTCCATCCCACTACTACCCTAGCAAACAGCCATCTCCAGGCATAGAGTTACATATACTACCTACCTCAGCTCTGAGGAAGAGCTCTGGGAACTGGCTTGGGGCCATTTAGTCAGAGAATTTAAGGATTCTAGGTATTTTAACTGTGGCTGGGGAAGGCCCACTTTCCAAGTGAGCATGTTCCTTTGGTCCTGAGACTCCCTTGATTGTAGGGACAAGCACAGCCAGAAAGCAGCCAGCCTGGGATTCTTGGAAGCATAGGTATCTGGGCAGGGGCTAATAGGAGGTAAGGTTGTGATCAAGGAAACGTAGACAACTCTTGGAGGAAATTTTTACTGTAACGGGGTAGTAGCTAAAGAGAAGGGAGTTCCAGTGTCGTGGACAACTGGCAATTCGAACTCACCCAGAAGTACCTCAGAAGACAGGTCTAGTGATCTGCTCCTGCAAGGGTACAGCCTTGAAAACCCTGTGAAGCAGTGCTACCTGGCACACATGGGGTCACCCTGAGTTGGAACCTGCTTAACAGCAACTAATGTCAGTAGCTGAAGGAAGAAGTTGAGTCAATGAAAGCCTTGGTTTGTGTCTTTAAAGACAAAACATAGTACAGCACTTCTCTACACTGATGGGAACAATCCCATAGAGAAAAAAGCTGATGAGCAAAGGGATTTGGGATCATTTTAAAAGCAGAGGCCTTGTGCAGGTGGGAGGGCTGGGATCCAAGGCTTGAGTGAAGGGACTGGCCTGTCATAGAGGGTCATGGACAATCATAAGAGGGAAAACAGATTAAAGAGGCGCAGATGTAGGTAGGTTGACAATAGGAAGGAAAAATATCATTCTTTTCTAATTGGTTCCGTTTTGCCTTTTAAATAATGAGATCATCCATTGGGAGCAATCAGAGACAACTTGTGAAAGAGAATAATCTGGGAAAACAGGAAAGTAAATATTTTAGGGAAATGTAATATTAGAGGGCGGTGCTGGAGATTCACTAGAGATTTGTGGACATAAATTTAACACAGAACCAATCAGCACTATATGTTTTCCTTCCTGCTACTTTCAGTTGCCTGATTATACACATGTGGATTAGGCAGGAAGTTGGGTTAAGAGAGTTTGATAGACATGAACAGTTTTGTGACTTTAACTAAAGATGTGTAAGAGACTTTGATCGATTTCAATTGAAATTGAATGTTTAAGAACTTCTGGATTAGTAAATAATTTCAGACTTATTAGGTTTAAGCACATAGCAATTGTGCCTGTTTCATTCATAATCAGCTTTGTTAGATGTTTGACGCCCTTAAGAGATTCAAATTTGTGATTAAAAACACCAGAGCTAGAGGAACATTATTAATCAAGTTTGTGAGTTATGTTAAATATTTAGCGAAATTTATTATGTCAAATTTATAAGCTAATTTAGCATTGTTATGAGAACAAATAAAAATTAGTTGTTGACTTTACACAAGATTTGCTATATTCCTAAACACAATAATATGATCTGTGAGTTGTGTGTTAAAGGCATAGGGAAAATTAGACTTTTAGATTTACAATTATAATACATTGTGCATCAGTTGAAAAACAAGTAACTGTAAATATACTGTTCTACATTAAAAGGCCAAAGTTCAGATGTTAAAGTGTGTCTCATCATGTTAATAGCTGAGCATGGGTATCTACTCCCTCTAAAAACAATCCAAAACAAGAAAACCCAAACTCATTGCCCTTGAGTCCATTCTGACTCATAGCAGCTCTGCAGAACAGGAAAAGTGCCCCCTAGGACTTCCAAGCCTTTATGCTTCATGGAGCAATAAGCAACTGGATCAATAAACAACATCATGATAAATGGAGAAAATATTGAAGTTGTCAAATATTTTGTTTTATTTGGATCCACAGTAAATGCCCATGGAAGCAGCAGTCAAGAAATCAAAGGACATCCATTTCATGACAGCACTATTCACAACAGCAAATCGATGGAAACAACCTAAGTGCCCATCAATAGATGAATGGATAAACAAACTATAATATATACACACCATGGAATAGTAAGCCACATTAAAGAATAATAAAGAATCCACAAAACATCTCATAACACGGAATAACTTGGAAGACATTATGTTGAGTGAAATAAGTCAATCGCAAAAGGACAAATATTGTATGAGTCCACTGTTATAAAAAGTCAAGGAAAGGTTTACACACAGAAAGAAACATTCTTTGATGGTTACCAGGGATCACAGAGAAGGGGAAAGAAAATAACTAGCTAGGTAAGAGATATGTATTGATTTGGATGAAAGGAAAGACAATATGCAAAAAGTGAGTGACCAGCACAATATCACTAAGGTAAAGGAAGTCACAGAGAAGTCCAAGAGTACAGACAATAAAGGTAAACACTATTACACACACAATACTATATTATCAGTGATGACAAACATTAATCTATGAGTGGATATATAGGTAGAGAGGCAAGATGATCAAGCATGTGTAGGTGAACAGGACTACAGTCAACTATATATAGGTTTGGCAAATGATATTTCTACATACATATTTGTATGTGTTATAAAAATGTCCACATATATAGTAGAGTTAACAGGGGCAAAGTTATGATAACTTCTTAGCCACAACCAAACACCTTGAGGGAGTGAGTCATTGGTCCTGTGGTCTTAGGAATATAGTCACTGGGGACATCAAGTTCAATTGGCATAATATAGGACACAAAAGCCATTGTTTTATATCTTATCTTACTGAGTAGCTACTGGGGTCTTAAAAGTTGAGAACAGCCATCTAAGATGCAACTATTGTTATCTCCTTGTCCAGAGAAAAGAAGAGTGAAGAAAATCAAAGACACATGGAAACAATTAGTCCAAGGGTCTAGTGGACCATGGGAACCTCAGTCTACATGACCCTGAGACCAAAAGAACAAGATGGTGCCCAACTACCACTGCCATCCCCTCTGAAAGGAATCAAAATTGGAGATCCTGAATAAAGTGGGAGAAAAATATGGAACAAAACTCAAAATCATAAAAAAGATGCATCTGAATTATGGTGTTGGTGAAGAATAATGAATATACCATGGGCTGTCAGAAGAATGAACAAATGTTCCTTGGAAGAAGTAGAGCAGAATATTCCTTAGAAGGGAGGAGGGCCAGACTTTGTCTCACATATTTTGGACGTGTTGCCAGAGGGGATCAGTCCCTCGAGAAGGACAGCATGCTTGATAAAGCAGAGGGCTGGGAAAAAAGAGAAGATCCTCAATGAGATGGATTGACACAATGGCTACAACAATCAAACACAGTAATGATTGTAAGGAAAGCACAAGACCGGGCAGTGTTTTGCTTTGTTGTATATAGGGTCGCTCTGAGTCATAACTGATTCAATGGACCTTACAATAATTTTTATGAAAAGGAGATTGCCACATCTTTCTCCTGCAGAGTGGCTGGTGGTTTCCAATCTCTGACCTTTCGGTTCTCAGCTGAGCACTTAACCACTACACTACCAGGTGTCCCCTCCTCCTCCCCTGACTCACCAAAAATCCCACTAAAATGACAGAAAAATATATGTCTTATATTTATACATACAAATTTTATCTATAAATCCATAATTCTTAAAAAAAGGAGAGCCTTATTATTAGATTAATAGAATATATGGGGAATTCCTACAAGATAGAATGCGTAATGGTTTAAATCAATGACAAAACCACAGTCCAAGGCTGAACTATTAGGTATGTGTATGCAGCAGGAAGTGTACCCAAGACCATGTATAGAGCTGGCAGACAATGGTTCTACAAGTGTATTTGTATGTTCTGTAAGAATTCCCAGGTGTATAGTAGAGCTGACAAGGCAAAAGTTTGTAGTCACTTCTTGGCCCCAGTCAGCTACCCAGAGCGAGTGAGTAGTTGAACCTGTGGGCTCGGGACCATAGTCACATGGGACATCAAGCTCAACTGGCATAACATTGTTCCACCTCCTACTTTGGTGAATAGTGACTGGGATCTTAAAACTTGCAAGCAGCCATCTAGATGCAACGATGGGTCTCTCCTCGTCCAGAGCAAAGAAGAATGAAGAAACACAGATTCATGGAAACAGTCCTAGCAACTGGTTCACCATGCAATCTGCAGCCTATATGACTATGAGACCAGAAGAACTAGATGATGCCTGGCTACCACTGTCAACCACTTGGAGGGGGATCTATGTAGGAGATCCTGGATAGAGAGGGAGAACAATGTGGAACAAAACTCAAAATCATTTGAGGGGGAAAAAAAAAAGAGGGACCAGGTTTGCTGGTCTGATAAAGCCTGGTGGAACCACTGACACTGTGGCCCCTAGCTGCCCTTCAGGTCTGGAATTGAACCCTTATCTGTGGCTTCCAGTCAAACAAAAGACAGGCATATGAGTTGAACATGTACATGAGGTAGATACACTCCTTGGAAAGAACAATCAAGGGAGAAAGAAGGGCTGTGTATGCACAGGGAGACAGCTCAGGGGGCAGGAGTGCATGAAGGGAAGGACACAGGGAAAAGGTAACTATGGGGAGAATTGGGAGAGGAGCTGTTGCATTATGGGAGATTACAGTCGATGTTATGAGACAAAGTGTATGTGAACTGCTATACGGAAAGTGAATTTGCTCTGTAAATCTTCACCCATATCACAATTTAAAAAAAAGAAAAGGGAGGAAAAAAAAAACCACAGTCCAGAAGCCTGAAGCTAAACACTCCTGTGGGAGGGCAGTTCCTCTCAGAAGCCTCAGGGAAAGCCAATATTAGAGTAAACAAATATGAGGAGACAGAGATGGGTCCCCCAGGGTGGTCATTAGGGTAATTAATCACAAGGTTGCACTTGGCTTGGCAGGTTCAAAAGGGACTTGGGAGGCCCTTCTAGGCAGCTCCATGAAGATTAAAATCCCAGTATAAAGACCCCGGGACTACTCTTTGAACAGAGGAATAAGTAATACGCCTGAAGTGGGCTCTGCACTGAGGGCTGGCCTGGTGGGGAACCTCAGCTCTTCCTTGAAGGGAACTCCGAAATAGGGGCTTGAGGTTGGGAAGGAAAAGGAAGGGTCATCACCACTGTTGGCTCCCAGAGCAGGCTCGGGGTCTGGAGATGGGAGGCCGTGCTCCAGTAACTAGCTACTGAAGGATGCACCCACCAGCCACTCCCCGGAAGGAAGGTGGGGCAGTCTACTTCCGTAGTGATACTGCCACGGAAACCCAAGGAGGGGTCACTATGAGTCGGGTCCGACTCGACAGCACATAACAACAACAACAACGAAGGATGCAGCATCCTACAGTGAAAATATCAACAACTTGGTCTGGCAGTACATTTATCTCCATCCCAGGCATGGCCCCTGAAGTAAGAACAGGAATTCTCATTTGTACTAATGTTCCAGGGTCCAACACTCCAGATTCTAGAGAAAGAAAGTTGTGGATACAAGAAACATAATATCTTTAAAAACTGGTAAATATACATAAATAAAGGTGGATATGTATACGTGTGTGGGGGGGAATAAAAATCTGGGCCTAGAATTTCATTATTTCATTATTGAGGCAGGGCAGGAAAGATGTAACCATCCACTAATGAGCTTGAATCTTTCAGGGGCAGCCATAGACAGAGGAAGTGTAGATACTGATAGCAAGATATCTGTGGGATTTTTTTTTTTTTTTTAATGATATTTTATTGAGTTTTTGGTGAAAGTTTACACAGCAAGTTAGGTTTCTATTTGACAACTTCCACACAAATTATCCAGTGACATTAGTTACGTTTATCACGACATGTCAACATTCTCTTTGTGTTCTGTTTGTTCCCTTTCCAGTCCTCTAGTTTCCCTGTCCCCTTATCTTTGCTTTTAAGAAATTGTTGACCTTTTGGCCTCTTAGTGATGGTTTTTAAGAAGGGGATGGAACTTTTGGTGGGGGGAATTTAAAATGATTTGGGATGGGTCATGAGGGCAGTTTCTTCCTTTGCTCAACATAAGAATTTTAATCTTCGTTTGCTTTAAGTTCTTTTTTCTAGATGTGTTGTATTTTTGTACATGTGGTATTTCATAATAAAGAATTCAAAAAACAAATGACTACTAGATTTACAATTCTCACACCTGCTGCACATAGAACACCCTGTGGAGAGTTTAAAAATCCTGATGCTCAGAACACACCCCAGACAAAATGAAAATGAAAATCTCAGGGGTGAGGTCATACATATGTATCTGAGAACTACTGAACTAGAAGAATAAAATAAAAATAAAGAAATGTAATGAAAGCAAACATAAATCACAATAACCATGAATGGGCTAGATTCTACTGTTAAAAGACAGAAGTTAAACAAGATCACAAACATCTAAGTTTCTTTCATTTCTCATGACTCCGACCTTGATAGGGGCTCTGTTCTCAAATTCCTTGTAGCTGTATGATCACTAGTAAATATTGTCCCTACATCCTTTTTAGGCTAACATTAAGAGGGAAAGAGCTCTTGAGTTTGTCCCTGAAGTCTCAGGAGCAGTTTCACTGCATCTCTTTTTTTCTAATGTGAACATGTGGTTATCCCTGACTCAATTACTGTGACAAGGAGACTTTAAGGTTTTGATTGGCCAGGACTAAGTCACATGCACAAAATCCCCTTCTCCAAACTTGAGGTGAAATCAGTTCTACTTGAGATGAGAGTGTGGGGAGAGGTGTATCCTTAAGTGAAAACCAGAAGCTGTTAGCAAAAGTAGGGAATATAGATGCTTGGGCAATCAAAACAAAAGAAAACAAAGACAACCTTTCATTAATTAAAATGTAGATT
>NW_006921899.1:1270141-1281787 GCF_000298275.1 Orycteropus afer afer | reverse complement strand
GTAGTGATACTGCCTCGGAAACCCAAGAAGGAGTCGCTATGATGACGGCAAATAATAACAACAACATGATGTGATATGATGTCATGCTCTCACATGTAATGTAGTATAATGTAATCACTTTCTATAATGCAATTAAATCTAATATAATCAATCGATCAGTTGACGTCATACCAGTGTAGGGTGGATCCTATGTCTAATCACTTCTGAGTTATGAAAGGACTAGACCAGACACACGTGCAGAGGAAGACAGATGAACAGATGACATGTGAGGATCATCTACAAGCAAAGGAATGCCAACAATCACCGACAGACACCAGAACGTGGGAGAGAGACTCACAGAAAGAATCAACACCCCTGAGACCCTGATGGGGACCATTAGCCTCCAACACTAAGTAAACAAATGTATTTTCTTTACAACCACCCACTTGGGGCTTTAATGTTACAGAATCATCAGGTAACTAAGACAGTGACCCTGAAAGATTGTTTTGTATATTTGGACATGTACCTAGAAATGTTAAAGTTTCTCATTAAAGACCACTTCCACCAATAATTAAGTCAAAGAACATATTCCATTTAAAGGCTGGCAGGTTGGATGTTTTCCTTGGAAGGTCGTTGCAAATATGTTTGTGATGTTTTGTATTTGGATTCCAATCTGGAAAGTATTTTTTTAATGTTTTCTGGCATGTGTATGGCTTTTAAACATGCCCAATAGCATATCACTGATTTCTTTCACCAAAGAATGAAGAAAATCAAGAGTTATGAAACAGTCGATGCCTGTCAAGGAACCCTCCTGAATCACTGTTCAATTTCCTGGTATCTTATCCTCAGCACTGAATATCCTATTATGTTGGGCCTGAAATGAGAGATTTAAGCTTTTCAAAGTACTGACCATAGAACGTTGACATACCACTTGAAATCACAGAGATAACATTTCTTCACAACACTGATAATGACAAGGGCCAAATACATGATTTGTGGTCTTTCACGGCATTATTCAAGGAGCTCTATAAGGAAATCTTATCTCATTGTTCATTTCACATACGCACGTGAGTATTTTCCCCTTTGAAAGCCAGCATGCTTTCTTGTGGAAAAACACTCTTACTATATGCCACCCATGTCTTCACAAAACACTGGAAAATATATATGCTCAGTGAGTGAGGGTCAATTGTGTTAGCAATTTTCATAACTTCAGTAAAGTCAGGATGTAAAATGCTAAACAGTAACTATTCTTAGTAAGTAAAGCAGTGGGCAATTTGGTAATCAGATATAACTATTTTTGAGCAGTCAAGTGAGACAGATGGAAAAACTGACCCCAATCTTCAAACTTTCTTATATCCATGCATTTTGCCCTATTATGCCATAAGGCCCTCCCATCTGCCTCTGAATTGACCATGGGACCTGCTGTGGCCAAGGTAATGTTAGCAAATGTGACATGAGCAGAGACATAAAAAGCACAGCCACACAGGACCCTGTGCTAAGAAGAGTCCCATGCGTGATTTAATACGGTCACCATCTTGAAATTCTTCATAATTTCTTGAACAAAAGGCTCTGCATTTTTAATTTGCACCTGGCTCCTATGTAGTCTGTCCTGCCTACAACTGATCACTGTCATATGGATGATACTAGCTGAGACCAGAAGGGCCACCCTACTGGCCTATAGACTCATGAGATAAAGAAATTATTAACTACTCAATAGGCATGTATTAACTTGGGTGAAGGGAAAAGGCAATACACAATAAGGGGCTCTGGTAACACCATGCCTAAGGCATCTGAGTACTAACCAGAAGGTTAGCGGATCAAACCCACTGGCCACTCTCAGAAGGAAGACTGGGCAATCTACTTCCATAAAGATTTACCACCTCAGAAACCCAAAGGGGGTTGCTATGAGTCGGAATCGACTTGATGGCAGTGAGTTGGTTTTTGGTTTTAAACCTTTACGTGGCATCCTGGTGGTGCAGTGCCTAAGGCATTTAGCTGCTAACCAGAAGGCTGGTGGTTCAAACTCACCAGCCACTCCACAGAAGGAAGACTGGGCAATCTAGTTCCATAAAGATTTACCACCTCAGAAACCCAATGGGCATCACTATGAGTTGGAATCGACTCAATGGCAGTGGGTTTTTCGGGACAACATGACCAAGGCAAAGGGAGACACTGTGAGGCAGGCAAAAGTACAAGGCAACAACAGTAAATACTATTAAATACACGATCCTGAAAGAACAGTAATAATAAACAATTATTTATGAGTGAATATAATTTATAAGTGGGATGGCATATATAGGTTTGGCAGAGGATATTTCTACATACATATTTGTATGGCTGCAAATAT
Source organism: Orycteropus afer afer (assembly GCF_000298275.1). NCBI lineage: Eukaryota > Metazoa > Chordata > Mammalia > Tubulidentata > Orycteropodidae > Orycteropus > Orycteropus afer. The sequence continues at coordinate 1,279,461 of NW_006921899.1, read as the reverse complement.
CTAACACACTGCCGTCGAGCAGGTTCTGACTCATAGCGACCCCTCCTTGGGTTTCTGAGGCAGTATCACTATGGAAGTAGATTGCCCAAACTCCCTTCTGAGGAGTGGCTGGTGGGTTTGAACCATCAGCCTTCTGATTAGCAGTCAAATGCCTTAGGCACTACATCACCAGAGCTCCCGCTGCAGATATATCCAGGTATATAATAGAGCATACAGGGGAGTAACCCTCTTTGCCATAATCAAACACCTTGAAGGGCTAAGACAATGGGATCAAGGGCTTAGGACCATAGTCTCAGGGGACCTCTAGGTCAATTGGCATAACATAATCCATAAAGACAACATTCTACATCCTACTTTGGTGAGTAGTGGTTAGGGTCTTAGAAGCTTGTGAGCAGCCATCTAAGATACGACTATTGGTCTCTTCCCCTCCGGAGCAAAGAAGAGTGAATATAATCAAAGATTCAAGGAAAAAATTAGTCCGAAAGACTAATGGACCACACAAACCACAGCCTCTACTAGCTGGAGACCAGAAGAACTAGATGGTGCCCTGCTACTACTACCAGCTGCTCTGATTGGGATCACAACGGAAGGTTCTGGACAGAGGGGGAGAAAAATGTAGAACAGAATTCAAAATCATAAAAAAGACCAGACTTACTGGTTAGATAGAGACTGGTGGAATCCCCAAGACTATATCCTTAGACACCCTTCCAACCTGGAAGTGAACACACTCTTGGAGAATACCTTTCAGCCAAACAATAAATGGGCCTATACACTTGTGAGAGATGTGTACCTTAGAACAATCAACCATATGAAACCAAAAAGGCTGCATTTGCCCAAAAACAAAGTTCATAAGTCAGGAAAACAGATGGAAATAGGGAACCCAGGGAGGAAGTGGGAAGAGTGTCGTTACATTGAGGGAATTGCAACTAATGTCATGAAAAAAATGTATAAAAATTGTTGAATGGGAAACTAACTTGCTCTGTAAACTTTCACCCAAATCACCATTAAAAAAAGATTTTTTTCCACTTAAAAAAAAAAAAAATCTTGTTTAAGCAACTAGGTTTTGTGGTTGTTTGCATTGCATTTTTGTGGCAATAGGAAACCGATACACCAAGTCTTTCTTTGTTAGACACACAACTGGTCCTCTTTCAGTATTATTTCAATGACATTCGAGTCTGTACCATGTCTCAAGAAATAACATTAGACTAAATGAGAAATAGCTTCAGTATTTTAGTTTCTAGTGATAAACAGAACTTGAAATTAGGAAATACGTCTCTCTCGTGTATATATATATATATATATATATATATATATATATATATACCACACAGATTCAAAGAGCTAGTTCAGACTTTTCCCATTATTGGTTTCACTCAAACATAAAACAAAATATTTGCTGTCATCATTGCGATAATAATGGATCTACCTCTTCATATGCCATTGTGGCCTGTAGCATGAACCCTGTCATGTGATAGAGGTTTGCTTATGGCTTGTTCTGCTTTTTCTCTCAGCATCTTACCAGTTCTAAATTTGAGGCTGGTTCTACAAGCATCCTGACAGTAGCATGACCTGTATCTGTTTTTGGTATAATTTTGGTCTCTTTGTCTTTATAAATAAAATTAATCAATTTCATACTGTTGTTGTTGTTAGGTGCCATTGAGTTGACTCTGACTCACAGTGACCCTGTGTACAACAAAATGAAACACTGCCCAGTCACGCACCATTCTCACAACCCTTGCTATACTTAAGCTCATCATTGCAGACATGGTGCCAGTCCATCTCATTGAGAGTCTTCCCCTTTTCTGTTGACCCTCCACTTTACCAAGCATGACATCCTTCTCCAGAGAATGGTCCCTTCTGACAACATGACCAAAGTAGGCAAGACAAAGCCTGGCCATTCTTGCTTCTAAGGAGCATTCGGCTGCTCTTCTTCCAGGACAGATTTGTACTATATACATAGTAGAAAGTATTATTTTTCACTTGGTCTAGGAAAAACTGGTGGTTGGCAGGGAGGTTATTCTACTTTGTTTGGAATTGACATGAAATCTCTGATAGCATCATGAAACTAGCTGAGAAACTTTTCTACTGGAATATGTCTTTGAGACCAAAAAAAAAAAAAAAAAAAAATCATTGCTGTAGAGTTGATTCTAACTCATGGAGTCCCATTCGGTTGTCAAGGCTGCAACTTTAGAAAGTGGATCACCAGGTCTTTCTAACTACTTGCCTCTGGGTGTATTCAAACTACCAACCCTTGGTTGTGTTGTTATATGCCATCGAGTCAGACCTGACTCATAGTGACCCCTCCTTGGGTTTCCGAGGCAGTATCTCTATGGAAGTAGATTGACCAACCTTCCTTCTGAGAAGTGGCTGGTGGGTTTGAACCACCAGCCTTCTGGTTAGCAGTCAAATGCCTCAGGCACTACGCTACCAGAGCTCAAGCACTTAATCATTTCTGTTATCCAGGGACTCTTCATTCCAGACAACCAAAACCCAAATCCACTGTCACTGAGTCAATTCCAACTCATAGCAACCTGTATTGGGTTCCAAAGGCTGTAAATCTTTACAGAAGTAGATCGCCTCATCTTCCTGCTGTGGAATGGCTGGGGGTTTGAACTGCTGACCTTCTGGTTAGCAACCAAATGTCTTAATCACTATGCCACCACAGCTTCTTTCATTTCAGACAAAAGGGAGATAAATCTCTTTTTCAACAAAATGCAATTTTCAGATATTCCTAGTCCTACTTCCTAGTCACGCTTTCTCTTTCAGCTGCTTGGGTGAAATCATCACATTCACAGATGTTCCCGTCCAACAGACACTGAAGTCCTCTTCCCTCATTATGCTGCTGACTTGCACTGTTTGTCCTACTATTTTTATCAGTGCTTTTACACTTCAATGAACCACTCTTCAGTCATTAATGTATTTTTGTTAATCAGAGCCATAACACAACATCATAGTAACACAAAAATGCAAATTTTTACACATAAATAATAATAGGCACATGGCAGAGCTGAGACGAATCTATATTCTAGCAACGATTTTCACTGCAGCCTGTTTATAGTCTGACCCATGTAGTTAACTGAGGCATGTGCACCCTTGAACCATTATTAAGAAAATTAACAATATTTGGCAATTTTTTTCTTCCATGTCAAATTTATGAAATGCTTAACCACACATTTTCCACTGTTTAGAGCACAGAAGCTGTCAAACCACTTGAGGTCCATTTGTTTTACAGAAAACTGGAGCACATTGGAAACACTAACCTGGAAGGCCGATAAGCTATTCCACAATCTAGTCCTTGCACACCACCAGTTGCTGCTGATTCAGTTCCAACTCATGGAGGCCCCATGTGTTGCAGGGGAGAGCTGTACACCACAGCGTTTTCACAGCTTCTGGAAGGTGATCATCAGGCCGTTCTTCCACAGAAGAAAGGGGAGTTTGAACAGCCAACCTTCTGGTTAGTAGCTGGGTGCTTACTCTTTGTGGCACCCAAGTACTCTCCAAGTGACATTACAACAACAAACAAAACAACACTTGCAATTCATTGAGAACTTACCCTGCAACTATGTACCATTCTAAGGATTTCAGACAGATTCTCTTACTTCAAACTCAGAATAACCCCAAGTGGTAGGTACTACTGTTATTGTTATCTGTTTACAGAGAGAAAACATCATAAGGTCACAAAGATAGTAAGAGGGCTGAAATCTGATGCCCAGGTTGGTTCGAACTCTGAACGCCCAGTTATACAGCCTCCCACCCTGCCTTCCCAACCTCATCTTCCTGAAGTCTCTCTCTCCCACACATATCGTCCGTGTGCCCCAGCCATGCCATCACACTACCTTCAGCTCCCCTGGGACCTGACGCCTACCTCTGGGCTTGTACCCATCTTGTTCCCTTAGACTGGAATGGCTCCTCCATTTCCCCCCATGGCCCCTTGGTGAACTCTCACTCACCCTGCAGCACTCAACATTCAAGTCTTCTCTGTCAACTCTTTTCTGCCACCCACAGCCTGGGATTTCCACCTTGTCTGTAATATCAGCCTCAATTTTCTTTCCTTCTATTCTCCAGACAAAGATGTGAAAGCGTTTAGAGTGACAGCTGAGTTATTAAGAATCATAATATGACAGAACATAATTTACTCCACTTTATCTGATTGTTCCCTGGTCTATCATTAGTCGGCTCCACTTATTGACTTCTGCCTGGATGAATAGGCAATTTCTTACCTTGAAATGTTATTCGCAGGCAATCCTAGAATAGAATGAATTCTCATTGTGCCTATCACAGCAACGAGTCAACTTCACAAACCACAGAGAACACATTGTTTCCTCCCCAGTTTACTCTCTGAGAGTGAGACCAGCATCAACCCCACAGTAATAGTAAAGTTTCCAATTCACTACCTCAGAGATTGAAGAGAGATGGTTTTTGGATACCTAGAAAGCACACGGTCTGATCAAGGTGAAAAGAACTTATCTTTAGGTCTGGTGGTGATTGTTGTTGTTGTTGTTGTTGTTGTTATGTGCCGTCTAGTCGGCCCTGACTCATAGCGACCCCTCTTTGGGTTTCCAAGGCAGTATCACTACGGAAGTAGAATTGCCCAACCTTCCTTCCGAGGAGTGGCTGGTGGGTGGTTAAGAACACTATTAAGGAGTCCATTATATTCTCTCCGAAGAGAAAATGGAGGGTAGAATCTTTTAACACCTGATTGCTCACTTCAGCTGCATACGTTTGGAGCCTGCACTCCCACGAACACGTGTGTTTAGTCAAAGTTTAAGGAGCTCTGATGATGCAAAGGGTTAAGCCCTCAGCTGCTAATTGAAGGGTTGGAAACTCGAGCACATCGGAAACACTAACCTGGAAGGCCGATAAGCTATTCCACAATCTAGAACACTCAGTACCTCTATGGGACAAAAAGACCTGGCAACCTAGTTCTGGAAAGATTTGTGGTTGTTGTTAGGTGCCATGGAGTAGGCGCTGATTCGTAATGACCTTGTGTAAAACGCACAACTTAGAGTGACCCAATGGGGGTCGTTATAAGTCAGAATCGACTCAATAGCACTGAGTTTGGTTTGGGGTTGCTCCTCCCAGTCAGCATTTCCAAAAGAAATCACTCTTCTAAATTTAATTACGTCAGATGAGCTTTGCCTGGTCTCAAATTTCAGGTAAGTGGAATGCTACTGAATGACTCTTTTGTGTCTGGCTCCCTTCACTCTGGTAGCATAGTGCCTAAGGCACTTGACTGCTAACCAGAAGGCTGGTGGTTCAAACCCACCAGCCATTCCTCAGAAGGAAGACGGGGCAATCTACTTCCATAGTGATACTGCCTCGGAAACCCAAGGAGGGGTCGCTATGAGTCAGGTCCGACTTGACGGCACATAACAACAACAGCCCTTCACTCGGTAGTATGTCTGGGAGACTCATCTACGTTGTTGCATGTAATCATAAGGTGCCCCTTTTCACTGCTGTGTACTGTTCTCCTTCTGGCATCAGTATTTTAAAAAATTCTTTAAAAATTATTTCAAACCAAAATCAATGGGAAGACAAGATTACATATGCATGATTTCATGTATATGAAGTTCCTAAACAGACAAATTGGTAACATTCAATTTCTTTATCTGGGTACTTCTACATGCAAACTATACTTGAATATTTAAAAAAAAAAAAAAAAAATGCATAGTCCTGGCTGAATGATTAGGTATGTCTATGAAATGGGGAGTATATCCAAGAACATACTATATATGTATATAGTAGACAATGGTCCTATAAGTTTATGTGAATGATCAGAATTCTCAGGTGTATAGTAGATCTGACAAGGGGCAAGTTTGTGGTCACGGTTTGGTCACAGCCAGCTACCCAGAGGGACTGAGTAGTTGAACCTGAGGGCTTGGGACCATAGTTGCAGGGACGTCAAGCTCAATTGGCATAACATACTATACAAAATATTGTTCCACCTCCTACTTTGGTGAGTAGCTACTGGGATCTTAAAAGCTAGCAAGCTGCCACCTAGATGCAATGATGGGTCTCTCCTCATCCAGAGCAAAGAAGAATGAAGAAAAACAAAATTCATGGAAACAATTAGTCCTAGCGACCAGTACACCATTGATCTGCAGCCTATACGACTATGAGACCAGAAGAACTAGATGGTGCCCGGCTACCACTGTCATCCACTTGGAAGGGGGATCTATGAAAGAGATCCTTGATAGAGAGGGAGAACAATGTGAGCAAAACTCAAAATCATTTGAAGGGAAAAAAAAGAGGGGGGACCAGGTTTGCTGGTCCAATAGAACTTGGTGGAACCACTGAGACTATGGCCCCTAGCTGCCCTCCAGATCTGGAATTGAACCCACACCTGTGGTTTACAGCCAAACAAAAGACAGGCATATGAGTTGAACATTTACCTCAAGTAGATACACTCCTTGGAGAGAACAATCATGGGAGAAAGAAGGGCTGCTTATTATGCACAGGGAGACAGCTCAGCGGGCAGGAGTGCATGGAGGGATGGACACAGGGAAGAGGTAACTGTGGGGAGGAAGTGGGAGGGGAGCTGTTGCATTGTGGTAAACTGTGGTCAATGTCATGAGACAAAGTATATGTGAACCGCTGTATGGAAAGTAATTTTGCTCTGTAAACCTTCACCCAACTCATACACACACACACACAAATGCATAGTCCTAAATTCTTTCAGATCATTGAGAACTTCCCATTGAGAAGAAAAACTGAACAAAATATTAAATATACACACTCACCTATTTGAAAGCATCAGAAAGGTATTAAGGCAGCCAAAAATTATAGAGCTACAATCAGGGACAGAAAGGAAGACCAAGGAAGTAAACCAGGCATTTGACAGGTTTTTTTTCCCCTTCCAGGTGAAAGATGTGGCAGAAAGGCTTAGAAGGTGAGCAAAGCTTTTAGCAGATTCATAAGACTGGGAAATGAGTACCCATACTTGTCACCAATGGAAGTCACAGATATTTCCATATTACATTACAATTACTGTAGATAATTAAAAATATTACCTGTACTCACATTACTTCAAAATCACAGTAGTATTAGACCTACTACTAGATCTTATAATTTAATCAATGAATAAAGAGATACATCTATTAGTATATTATTAGTATGTTCCTAATTTATTAAAAACTACATTTTGATTAATATATTTCAATAAATTTGGTTTCTTTTGTAATCATCAGTACTCTATGCATGCATTTATGTTCTTTATACTAAGAAAGGATATCATCTAGGTATCATGAGGTCTTAAAATGTTTAAGATGCTCAAAGGACAAATACACAAATCTACAATTATTAGTTAAGGATTTCAACACACTTCTCTCTATTAATGATAAAATAAGTACACAAAGGAAGCAATAAAGATATAGAAGACTTGAACAATGGAATTAGCACATTTCACCTCCTAACATGGATAGAACATCCAACATCCAAGAATACATATTCACGTGCACATGGAAAATTTGCCCAAACTGATGACAAACTGCATTGTAAAGAAAACCTCAATAAATGGCAAAAAATTGCAAGCATACAGAATGTGTGCTTGGACAATAGTCAAATTAAGTTTGAAATTAATAAGAAAAAGAAAACGACTCCCTACATATTTGGGGATTAAGCAATAATCTTTTTCTAAAGGAAATTATAGAATATTTTTAACTGAATGATAATGAAGATATAACACATCAAAACTGTGGTATTCTGCAAAAGCAGTGCTTAGAGACCATTTCATACCCTTCAATGCATATATGAGAAAAGAAGAACAGCTTTAAAATCAATTGTTTAAATGCTCATATCAAGAAACTTTTAAAGAGAATGACAAACCCAAAGAAACTAAAAGAAAAGAAATAATAAAACTAAGAAATTAATAAAATTGGAAGCAAACATAACAAAGATAAGAAACCAAGAGCTGGTTCTTTGTGAGGTGAGAGGCAGCGCACAAACAGACATACACAGGCCTACGTTTGTTGCAGCACAATTCACTATAGCAAAGAGATGGAAACAACCTAAATGCCCATCAACGGACGAGTGGATAACCAAACTATGGTACATTCACACAATGGAATACTCTGCTACATTAAAGAACAGTGAAGGATATGTGAATCATCTCACAATGCGGATGAGCCCGGAGGACATTATGCTGAGTGAAATAAGTCAATCGCAGAAGGACAAATACTGTATGAGCCCATTACTGTGAAAAGACAAAGGAGGGTTTGCTTGAGAAAGGGAAATCACTTTGTAGGTTACGGGGGGTGGGGGAAGGGAAGGGATTAATTTCGGGCTAGTTGGGGGCCACACGCTGATATGGGGAAGGGGAGGGATGGTATAGAAAGAGTCTGTGGCCACCGTGATAGCATTAGGAAAAGGGAGGACACTGAATTGTACACATAAGAGATAGGTGACAGATGTTAATACCAACCAGTATATCCACAATACTGCCTTACCATTAACACCAAACACCAGGCTACAGATAAATGCACAAACACCTGAGAAGATCAGATGGGGGTCAGTGAACAGGAGTATACTCTAGACCAAGGATAGACTCAGCAGAGGCTAATCTTGCACAGACACCAGTGACACAAAATACCCGGAATCCTTACAGAAACAATAGAACACAGACACAGAGTAATCCCTCTCAGACAACCAGACACTGTGGGAGAGAGATCCAACGGATCTATTGACTCAGGACACCAGACTCAACTGGCACAACAAAATACATAAAAGTCTTGTTCCACAACCTACAATGGTGAGTAGTGACTGGGGTCTTAAAAGCTTTCAAGCAGCCACCTAAGATGCAGCTAATGGTCTCCTGTCATTGGAAGTGAAGAAGAGTGCCAAAAAACAAGGGCATTTGGAAGCAACTGGCCCTAGGACATGATGGCCCTCGAGACCAGAAGAACTAGATGGTGCCCAGCTACCAATGCCAACCACTCAGGAAAGGATCAAATCTGGAGATCCTGGACAGAGTGGGAGGGAAAACGTGGAACACAATTCCAAAAACTCAATAATGACCAGAATTACTGGTCGGATGGAGTCTGGTGAGACTCCCAATACTATGGTCGTGGGAAACATTCTGTACCTGGAATAAAACTCACTCCCAGGGGCTGGCTCTCAGCCCGATAGTAAACAAGATGTACACGCAGACCACTCAACCCAGGGTGACGCACCCACATACTCTATGGAAATGCATCCCTTCGAGAAATCGACCACGGGCACCAGAGGGGTAACATTCACACGGAGGAAATGCAGGACACACAGGAGTGCATAACTATGAGGTACACGGGGGTGGGGGGGTTACTGGGCAGGGAGGGGAGGAGACT
>NW_006921899.1:1257095-1268971 GCF_000298275.1 Orycteropus afer afer | reverse complement strand
GACCCCGCCTTGGGTTTCTGAGGCAGTATCACGATGGAAGTAGATTTTCCCATCTTCCTTCCGAGGAGTGGCTGGTGGGTTTGAAACGCCCGCCTTCTGGTTAGCAGTCCAGTGCCTTAGGCACTAAGCTACCAGAGCTCCTAGAATGTTCATAGTGGCTTTATTCATAACGCCACCAAACTACAGGTGCAGGCGACTGACCAGCAAGAGAAGAATGGAAAAATAAATTGTAGCATATTCTTACGACGGGTTACTATGCACCAGTGAAAATGAATGGACTGTAGCCACATACATAAACATGGCTGAATCTCAAACATAAAGTATGGAGTAAAACAGGCAAGTCATAGAATAATATTATGGGATGATTATATACAAATAAGAAGTTGGAAAAACTAAATACTGTACTACTTAGGTATGTTCACAGGTGTGATAAAACTCAAGAAAGCAGAGAAATCATTATCCCGAAAGTCAAAATAGGGGTTAGCTCTGGGAAGACGAAGAGGTTGCTACTGAGAAGATTCTAAAGAATTAGGTCATTGTTATAAGAATATGCTTAATCTTTGGGAAATGTATATATATGTCATGATACATATATATATATACATCATGCTTTATATAGGATATATTTCACTATTATTTATTTATTTGAAAGCAACTTCCTTTAGATCTAATTACCAGTTTACAGAAAAATAGAAAGGACAGAGGAATATGTTAAACGAGTAAGCAACTAGCAAAGTCTAGACTTTGGGAAAACCGAGAGAACAAATGACCTTATTTCTTCAACATAAAATTTCAAAACATAACATAAAATAAAGAAGAGATGGGAAAGGAACCCATGGATTACAAAAGACTTGAGAGATATATTAACCAATTTCAATGTACCTTATTTGGGTACTCATTCAAACAACGCAAACACAATGCAACACACTGCCACATGTTGGATCTGACTCATAGCGACCCCTCCTTGGGTTTCTGAGGCAGTATCACTACGGAAGTTGATTACCCAACCTTCTTTCTGAAGAGTGGCTGGTGGGTTTGAACCACCAGCCTTCTGGTTAGCAGTCAAATGCCTTAGGCACTGCACCACCAGAGCTCCTATTCAAACAAGAACTGTCACGTAAATGGTATATATCAATGGGAGACATGTAAACACTAACTGGATATCTCATAACATTAAGGATTTATTCTTGATTTTTTTGGAGGATGTGATGGTGGTATAGTGAACATGTTTATAAAGAAGATCTTTGCCTTCTCGAAGGCAAATAAATAAAGGTAAATAAAATATTTACAGATTAAATATTTATTTAAAGGTAAATAAAATACTTATAGATGAAGTTGTATCATGTCTATGATTTGATTCAAAATAATTCTGAGTTGGGGGGGACAGATTAGATAAAATAAGATTAACTGTGAGTTGAAGTTATTGAAGCTGATGGTGATATATTGGGTTTCACTAAAAATTTCACTATTTTTATGTTTTAAATTTCTTTTAGCTGCTTTATCTCTTTATTGTTGTTGTCTGAAAGCTTTCCGTAATAACTAAAAACTAGGAACTAGGGTTAAAAAAAAAAAGGGAGAACTTTTACTAAATCAAGATCTTTGTAAGGGGAGAGGATAAGAAGTAAATGCAATGTTTTGGGGTTCATTACCTTCTCTCCTCGGAAGGAAGATTGGGCAATCCTACTTCCGTAGTGATACTGCCTCGGAAACCCAAGGATGGGTTGCTATGAGTCGGGTTTGACTTGATGGCACATAACAACAACAACCTTCTTTCCTGCCCAGAATAGCATCATTTTTATTTTCCCACAAGACAACCTAGATCAGAGCGTCTCAGACTGTAGCACGCATACAGAGCCCCTGGAGATTTCATTAAGATCAGATTTGGATTCGCAACACCCGGGGTGGGGCCTGCAGTCAGCATTTCTAGCAAGCTCCCCGGTGAAGCTGATGGTAGACTACCTCTAGGAATGAGTCCTCTCATCTCATCGTACCTTCTATTTTATTGGGCTCACCAGTTGTTCATTCTCCATCACTCCCTCCATTTTTCATTTTCCTTCTTATCCAGCTTAGATTCTGTGGTTCAGGTTTACAATCATTCCTTCTAAACCCCTCCAACCTTGCCCTTCTCTTCTATGGCATTTATTTTATTTTGTAACAGTTTGATAACCCTAATTTTATGTATTTATTTTAAAATACATTTTATTGAAATATAATTTACATACAGTGAAATACACAAAACTAAAGAGACATGGGTCAATGATTTTTTTTTTTTTTTGCCGTGTTTTCTCCCCTCCACTACCACCCTTGGTAACCAACAAAGAAAATTTCCTTCCCTATATAAACCTTTACTTGACTTTTTACAATAACGGACTAATACAATATTTGTCCTTCTGTGATTTATTTCAGTCAGCATAATGTCCTCCAAGTTCATCCATGTCATGCAGTGTTTTGCAGATTCTACATTATTCTTTAGTGTTGCATAGTATTCCATTGTGTACCATATGTACCATATGGTACTATGTACCATAGTTTGGTTATCCATTCTTCTGTTGATGGGGACCTAGGTTGTATCCATTCTTTTGCTATTGTGAATAGTGCTGCAATGAACATGGGTGTGCATATGTCTGTTCTTGTCATGGCTCTTACTTCTTTAGGATATATACATAGTAATGGGATTGCTGGATCAAATGGTATTTCTAGTTCCAACTTTTGAAGGAATTACCGTACTGCTTTCCACAGTGGTTATATCATTTGACAGTCCCACCAGCAGTGTATGAGAGTCCCAATCTCTCCACATCCTCGACTTTTATGGCATTTATTCACACACCTGACTGCACTCTACCGTCTCTAGCTGCTTGAACCCAAGCACTCAAATGTTACTGGAGAAAATTATACAATTTTAAAAACCTGCTCTGTGTTTTCCACAGGTCCACAGCTTTGCCCACCAACCCAACTGTATTTCTCTAGCATCCTTGCTTCACCATTGCATACCTTCTCTTGTTCCCTCTTCATGCCTCCTTCTCTGTCAGCTAATGACCTTGCCTTGTACTTCATTAAGAAAATAAAAGTGAATGGCCAAGTCCTCATTCTCTCAACACCAAATCTACAGATTTGCCTGTGTTGGCTGCCTCTTTCTTCTCATTACTCCCTCCTGTAAAAAGTAAGAGTCTTATCACCTGTCCATTCACACAAACTTTGGCTCCTGTCTCCTCTTCTCACTTTCAAGTTGGCCACTCCCAACAGTTCATATACTCTTGAGGTTCCCATTTAAAAAAAAAAAAGAAAAAGAAACAGAAAGAAAAAAGACAATTGCCCTGAGCTGGACCCATATCTAAATACTGCCCTATTCTATGCTCCTTTTCACAGTGTATTTATTTTTAAGCCATTCTAAACCCATTCTAATCTGGTTTCCACCCTTACCATTTCACCAAAGTCTTCAACTACTTCATGTTGCCGAATCAGACAGACACTTTCCTGTCCTCATTCTCTTTGCAATCTCAGCAACACTGGATCACTGCCTCGTTCCTGAAACGTTTTCTCTCCTCACTTCATGACTCCATAGTCTGTTTCCCTCCCCCTCCATCTTCTTCGTGGGTCCTTCTTTACCTGATCACTAAACGTTGGAGTGGGAGCTCTGGTAGCTTAGTGCCTAAGGCACTTGACTGCTAACCAGAAGGCTGGTGGTTCAAATCCACTAGCCACTCCTTGGAAGGAAGGTTGGGCAATTTACTTCCATAGTGATACTGCCTCGGAAACCCAAGGAGGCCTTGCTATGAGTCGGGTCTGACTCGACAGCACATAACAACAACAACAAATGTTGGAGCAGCCTGGGATTCCAGTTTGGTCTCTCTCTGTCTTTTCTTCTTACACTCCCTTTCTACACACTCTCAACTGGTCTTCCAAATTTACATATCAAGTATAAGCCTCTTTGAGTTTATCTGATTGCCTATTGCATGTCTTCTGGGGTGTCCCTTATGGAACTAAGATATAATGAGTTCGACTTGGAACACCAAATTTCTCCCTGCATTTTTCCCTCAGGAATACTCTGATCTTCTCCCAGGCTTTGTACCTTAGAAAATGGTATCACCAACTTAGGGTCTTTTTTTAACATGTCTCTTTTCTTTCACCCCTATATCTAATCCTTCAGTAAGTCTTCTTGTTTCTGTCTCTAACACATTCTTCTAGTCTGCCCGCTCCCTTTCCATCTCCACTGCAATTACATTGAACCAAACCATCTCCCTTCTGTTTCCCGAACAAACCACATGCTTTCTTGCTTCATGGCCCTTCAGACACACTGTTGCCTCACCCAGCATGCTCAAGCACGCTCTGAGTTCCACATGGCCCAAGCTTCATTCTAGACAAACAACCTCAAAACTGTTCCTGGACTCCAAGTCATACTCAGATAACTCTGAGAAGAGAAGGAAGCTTTACTGCATCACATCCATCTCATCTGAGACCCTCCAGACCCATGTCCAGAATAGATACTCAGACTTCTGTTTGTTCTAAGCAGAAAACAAAGCCTGCTATATGATAAGGCCTAAGCTCATCTCCATGAGCCCTGGTGGAGCAGTGATAAAAGCACTTGGCTGCTAACTGAAAAGTCTGTGGTTCAAACCCAGCAGCTAGCCACTATGCAAGAGAAAGATGTGGCAGTCTGCTTCCATAAAGATTATAGCCTTGGAACCCCAATGGAGCAGATCCTTAGGGTCACTATGAGTCAGAATCAACTCAACACCAGGGAGTAAGCTCATCTACAGTCATAATAAACTCTTAACTTTAAGTTCCTCCCAAAATTAGAGGTAGATAATGTCGCTTTTGAATTCATGTAGTGGGTGGAGAAATATGAACATAATATTTCGTAGCCTTTTCCGTGACGAGGTATAATTCTCTATCTCTTGAACGTGGGCTTGCTCATATAACTTGTTGAAGTCAATGGGGCACTAGTAAACATGGTCCAAGTAGATACTTGAAAAGTGCTTGTGCATTGGGACTTCCCAATTCTTGCTGCTTTTGGAACCCACCCAGGATATGCAGAAGATGGTCTAGCCCACCAGATATGGAAACACACGGAGACATATCATTTCAATGTCCCTGCTTATCAGCAGACACATGAGTGAGAACATCTACAATCAACCAGCCTTGGTGAAACCCCTGATACTATGGCCCCAAGTCAGGCTTCAGGCCTGGAATTGAATTCACTCCCATGACTTCCAACCAAACAATAGACAGGTGTATAAGGTGAACATTTAAGGTGTACTCCTTAGAACAATCAACTATGGGAGACCAGGGGGCAGTATTTGCACAGGGAGAGAGCTCAGAGGGCAGGAATGCATGGGAAAGAAGGACACAGGGAAAAGGTAAGCACCGGGAGGAAGTGGGAAGAGAGTCAATGTGGGGATTGCAGTCAATGTAACGAAACAAAACTGCTGTATGGAAAATGAACTTGCCCTGTAAACTTTCACTCAAATAACTATTGGGAAAAAAAAAAAAAAGTAAGATCCACCAGCCTCAGCCAACCTGCTAGCTGACTAGCCAAATGAATGAACCCAGGCCACAATAGAAGTACTGCCCAGATGACTCCACTTGAAGTTGGCAACTCATAGAACAATGAGCTATAAATGACTATTGTTTTAAACCACAAAGTTTGGGAGTGGTTTGTCACGCAGCAAAACTAACAGATACACCTCTTGAGCAAGTGGTCTTTTCATATTGCAGATCAGACCATGGTGCTTTCCTACTGCAAATGTTTAAACAGTTGCTCACTGATTGGGAGATGAAGCAAAAATCACTTACTGTGGCCATCAGGGTCCTGCATAGTCAGGACAGCCTCATCTCCTAAGGTCCCACCACACACAAGCATTTTTTACTGCTCCCAGCCTCCAGGCCATCACATATGCTGTTCCCTCTGTCTGGAATGCTCTTCTTGACTCTTCACTTGATTGGCTCCTGCTCCTCTGCCAGGTCCCAACTTCAATTACAAGATCAAAGAGGCCTCCTTTGGCCAACCCTTCCTCCTACCTCACTGAAGCATGTCCTGTTACATACACATTCTCATCCGCAAAAAACAAACAAAACCATTGCTGTCAAGTTGATTGCGACCCATAACCAAATCAAAAACCCTATGCTATCAAGTCAATTTCAACACACAGTGAGTGACTCTATAGAACAGAGTAGAACTGCGCATAGGGTTCCAAGTCTGCTGGGTTTGAACCGCCAGCCTTCTGCTTAGCAATCAATAGTAGCCTATTATTTTCCATCATAGCAAATAACCCAATTTGAAATAGTATATCATCTTGCATGATGATCTGTTTCACAGCTGCCTTGGTGGCATAGTGCCTAAGGCACTTGACTGCTAACCAGAAGGTTGGTGGTTCAAACCCACCAGCCACTCCATGGAAGGAAGACTGGGCAATCTACTTCTGTAAAGATTTACTGTCTCAGAAACCCAAAGGGGCACTATAAGTTAGAATTGACTTGATGGTGGTGAGTTTGTTTGTTTTATCTGCTACATTGTAAGCTCCATGAGAATGGCAGGTCTCTGATTTGTTTAGAAATATGATCCCAAACCTTGCACAGTGCCTGTTACTTAGTACCAGTTGGCCAGCTGTCTTTTGAGGCACTTCCACAAAGTGGTTAACTGTGCAGGCTCTGGAGAAAAATGGCCTAGGTTCAAATCTCAGCTCTGCCACTTACTAGCTGAGTGCTCTTAAGCAAGTGATGGAATCTCTCTGTGCCCCAGTTTCCCCAACTCTAAAAAGGATATAAAAATAGCACCTACTCATTGCGTGGTTGAGTGGATTATGCTCATAATTGTTATCTATTTCCTGCTTGAATGCATGTCAAGATGCCTGCATGGTGGTCAACCAGAAGGTTCTGACTTGGCCAATCTCCCCTTCTTCAGTGGCCACAGACCCTGTGATGGCATTTGTATTCAGCTTCCTCAAGGCCACATTTCCAACCAACACTCTGCCTTCTGCAAAGGTGTGGCCTCAAACTCTGAGCCAGCTCTGCAAGTCACCCTATGACCCATGAGTGAACCCTGAGCATTCAGCACTGGGCTTTGGCTCCCGCTGGGAGAGCTGATTCCTCCCTTACAGAGTCAGACTCGTGGGGTCAGAGAGCACTGTCTCCCCACCGCTGTGACTGCCCCTCCCATCACCGGATGGTCCTCCAGAGGAGCTGGGAGCAGGGCCCATGAGCATCCCCTAAGGAACAGTTCTGATGACCCCAAGACAGGTAGAATTCCCTCACCACACACAGCCCAGGAGCTGGGCAATCTACATTGTCTTAGCAGGAAAACAAACACACTTGAGAAGGGACATATCCAAGCACCAAGTCCTAAGAAGCTGATCATTCAGGCTTGGGACAGGAAGAAAATAAAACGTAGGTATCTCCAAAAATAATGGTAAAGAGCAAAGTGAGGGAAACGCCTAAGAAAAGTGATGGGAGAAAGAGAGAGACAGGCAGAAAGTCAGGGTGAGTAAAAAAATGAGCGAGGAAAGGGAGCAGGGGGGAGGAAAGGGGCTCAGACAAGCGAGACTGGAAGGGGAGCAGGCTGGAGCGGAGAGTAGGAGAGACTGTCTGGGAAGGCGACCAGAAGTTCCTTCCCCGCCCCGCCCCCAGCGTAGCCAGCGCAGCTCTTCCCCAGGGGGCTGTGTCTGCTTCCCAGGCCCAACAGCTGAAGCTCCCAAGCCGGTAGGCACTTTGCTTGCAACCCTGTGCATGCTAATAAGCAGTGGAGGACAGCTCCACACAGAATCGCTCGAAGTGCTCAGCAACTTACCAGGCTGGGAGTCAGTGGGCTGCAAGGATGGGGCAGGGCTCCTGGGCGCCCAGCAGACGGGCCTGCTCCCCAGGTAGCCGGCGCTGCCAGGTCAGTGGCTGCGAGACTGCAGGCTTTCCATTCAGATAGGCCCATCTGAGAGAGGAGGGAGCCAGGCAAAGGAGAGGAGGGGAACCTGCTTATGTTTTTGTATTTAAATTGTTTTTGAACCCACGTCGCCCTGGGAGTCACACGCCGCCTCCAGCATCACCAGAGTCATCACATGACACAGGTCCCCCATCATGTGATGAGACCAATCTGCCAAACTCCAGCCCCCACTGCACCTCCAGCTCCCTGACAGATAAAGTGCTTCTGGGGGAGCCCTTCCCCCAAAATAAATCCTGGATGGTGGCAAGGATGCGGATGGAGAGCGCTTGCAGCCCACGCGACGATCTGGACGAACAGTTGATACACCTCTCTCCGCCTAAGCCACTGCGACCTGGCACGGTGCCAGCCTCATTTCAATTCCAGCCTTTGTGAATAACTCAAGTGTCGTCACCGCTGCTCCAGCGATTGCAGGCCGTTTGAGCTCACACCATCCTGCCTCATTCTGGAAAGCTCAGCTGCCTCCCCTCCCCACAGCTTCCATGCTCTCACAGGGCAGCGGGTGGAGAGGGGAGGCTGGAACCCAAGAAGGGAGACTGCTCCAACTGAACCTTCCAGTCATTTTTCTTTTCTCCTTTTTCCAGCTGCAGTAAAGGTCAGGCGGCGGGGCCCGTGTGGCTCTCTAATTAGCCTGTCTCCTCCTTACTTACTAATCCAAGGGAGGTTCTCTCTGAAGGGATTTTTCTCCTCTTCTGTCCCTTCTCTGCCTTCTCTTTTCTCTCCCTCCTCCCTCCTCCCTCCCTCCCTTCCCCCTCTCTTTCTATTTCTCTCTCCTTCATGTGTGTGTGTGTGTGTGTGCGCATGTGCGTGCATGCACGCGTGCACACACGTGTACATGCATTTCTCCTTCTCTCTGATTACGATACAGTTAAATGCATTCATTTAAACTTCTGTTACCCTTGTTTCTGCCCATTGCAATAACCTCCATGGCTCATTTATTCATTCACCAAAGCAGTGAACAATTAACAGACTTTTTTTTTTTTTTTTAAAGAACCTCTTTTTTGTGATTTGGGTGAAATTTTACAGAGCAGGTTTGTTCCATTCAACAGTTCATACACATTTTGTTTGGTGACACTGTTTACAATCCCCACAGTGTAACAGCTCTCCTCCCACTTGCTCCCTGTGGTTACCCTTCCCCTGTGTCCTTCTTGCCTGTGTATTCTGCCCTCTGAGCTTTCTCCATGTGCAAATGCTATCCTTCTGATTTCCCATGGTTGATTGTCCTAAGGAGTGTATCTCTCTGGTATAGGTGTTCAGCTAGTAGGCCTTAACAGACATTTTTGTGGAGTACCTACTATGCCCCCGGTCTTGTGCTTGGCACTGAGGAGGAGGAGAAAAGGAGGGAAGAGGTGTTAAAGAAATGCATAAGGAAAGATCTCTGTCCTTGAGGTGTGTGCAGTCTGTTAGAAGCAGCTGAAACACAAACAGACGTTGTTGTTAGGTGCCATTGAGTTGGCTTTGACTCATAGTGACCCCATGTACAACAGATCAAAAGACTGCCTGGTCCCATGCCAGCCTCACAAACCTTGCTGTACCTGAGCCCGTCACTGTGTCAATCCATCTCATTGAGGGCTTTCCCCTTTTTTGCTGACCCTCCACCTTACCAAGCATGGTACCTTTCTCCAGGGAATAGTCCCTTCTGACAACAGGGCCAAAGCAAGTGAGACGAAGTCTGGCCATTCTTGCTTCCAAGGAGCATTCTGGCTGCACTTCTTCCAGGACAGATCTATTCATTCTTCTGGCAGTCCGTGGTACTCTCAGTATTCTTCACCAACACCACGATTCAACAGCATCAACTCTTCTTTGGTCATCCTTAGTCATTGTCCAGCTCTCACATGCAAACATGACAGATGTAGCAGATGCTAAGTTCAAAATCTCACGAGGTCAGGCATGCAAAATTGGAAACCCTGTGTTTTTCCACCTCCAGTCCCCCCATCCCAAGTCACTTTCAAATAAGCTCAGTCACCTGAGTGATTTTTCTGTGCTTCAGATTTTAAAAAGTCAAATTAAAGGTTTTCTTCTCATTACCCTCCCTCTCCCTAGGGTTGATACTAAGCTCTGGTGCTGACTTGAATCAAGGAAGAAGGAAGCAAGTTGCATGGAACCACTTTCCTTAGAGGGGCATTGGGTTATTCACTTTCCCATTGCAGTTTCGAGCCCTGTTTGATCAAAGGAATTTGCTTTGGAAATAGATGGGCAGTGGTGAAAAGGCTGCTCCAAATTAGATTTGTTCTAGGTTGTCCCACGCATGAGAGCAGAGACAGTTCTGTAGCAGACACAGTGGATTGTCTACCCAGGGCTGAGTTGATACAGCCATAGTAGATTAAGTTTTCTAGGTAGGGTAGAATGGGATCTTAGGGTAGAAATTAGGTTTGGGCGTAGACAAATGAAGGTGCTGTGTTGGTACAGTGGTTAAAGCACTGGGTTGCTGACCAAAAGGTCAGCGTTTCAAACCCACTAGCTGCTCCACAAGAAAACGAAGAGGCGCTGCTGCTTCTGTGAAGATTTACAGCTTTGGGAACCTTAAGGGGCAGTTCTACTCTATCCTATAGTGTCTCTGTGATTTGGAATCAACTCAAGAGCAATGGGGTTTTTGTTTGAGTGGACAAACAGAGGATGGCTATTTTAGCACATCTGAGTCTGGTTGGCTGTGGATTTCCATCTATTATATGTTAGTGTTTTGGTTGCCTCCCCCAGACAATGTGCCCCTCAGGACATAGGTCTTGCCCTTATGCATTTCAGAAACTCATATCCCTTGCCATTAGAATCGCATTATTGTTCCAACAGCAGTGTTTCCAGCCCAAAAGTGGCTCTATTCTACTCTGCCAGAGATTGCTACAGGGTGGGCATGTAACAGTTCTTGCAAGAGGAGTGAAAGTGTTATCTGCTGGGAGCTTCTAGAAAGATTCTCCTACATGACTAGAGAGAGGCCAATGATAAAAAAAAAAAAAAAAAAAAAGTCCTTTTCTTGCTTGACACCTTTTCCTCCTTTAACGGGGTCATGGGAGGCAACCATCATGTATCCCTTCCAGAGCAGTCAGCAGTGGTAGCTGGGCACCATCTAGTTCTTCTGGTCTCAGGGTTATGGAGGCTGCATTACTGCTCTGGATTAATTGTTTCCTATGCTTTTGTCACAGCTGGCCCACTGAGGATGCCAATGTACAGAAGAAACGCAGGTCCTTGGTGGAACTGGGTTTAAGCCTTGGAGTCCCTGGGAGGTGCAAATGCTTCAGTGCTTGACTATTAACTGAAAGGTTGGGAGTTCAAATCCACCCAGAGCTGCCTCAGAAGAAAGGCATGGTGATCGGCTTCCAAAAGGTCACAATCATGAAAACCCAGTGGAGCACAGTTCCATGGTGACACACACCGGCTCATCAGGATTAACTGGACAGCAAGTGACTTGCTTTTGGTTATCGTGTATGTAACTCGGGTATTTTATTATTTGTGGTTGAACATTTCCTAATCGAAACAGTATCCATGGAATCTGGCAGTTACTTCCTGGTCATCAGTGGTTTTGGAAGACCAGCTTCCATGGAATTTGAAATTG
Source organism: Orycteropus afer afer (assembly GCF_000298275.1). Taxonomy (NCBI): domain Eukaryota; kingdom Metazoa; phylum Chordata; class Mammalia; order Tubulidentata; family Orycteropodidae; genus Orycteropus; species Orycteropus afer. The sequence goes on along the minus strand of NW_006921899.1, from coordinate 1,257,497 downwards.
TGGAAGTGTGATGATCATGGATCAAGAAGTAAATCTAAAAATTCCATCTCTGATGATGTGGAGGACTAAATAAATTCAAAGCCAAACCCACAGCAGTCAGGCCTGTTCTGACTCATAGCAACCCTATAGGACAGAACAACCGCTTCATAGGGCTCTTAAGGCTATAATCATTTTTTTCCTCTTTATTGTGATTTGGGGAGCTCTGGTGGCACAGTACCTAAGGCATTTGACTACTAACCAGAAGGCTGGAGGTTCAAACCCACAAGCCACCCCTCAGAAGGAAGATTGGGCAATCTACTTCTGTAGAGATACTGCTTTGGAAACCCAAGGAGGGGTCCCATGAGTCAAATTGACTCAATGGCAGTGAGTTTGGTTTTCCATTCAACAATCCATACACATTCT
>NW_006921899.1:1193035-1254788 GCF_000298275.1 Orycteropus afer afer | reverse complement strand
AACGTGTTATTATGTTGCGGAAATTCCACATTTCTGGCTGTACCTGATCTTCTCATCCCCTTCCCTCATTTCCACTGCTGATATAGTTTTTCCCTATTTATTTCTTATATTTGCTTTTATTAATTTTAAGGACATGAAAAAGAATGTCTGCTAGCTTCATTTATAGACCATTAAACATAGATCACAACATTTAAATAACTTGCCCAAAATTTATGAAGGTGCCAATGTTTCTGCCAACAAGTATTTTACTTGGAATCCTAAGTGTATTTGCATTCTTGATTAATCAGTATCTTTGATCACTAAAGACTTTCAGAACGACAAACTGAAAAAGATTCACAGTGGTCCAGCCAACTTCACAACAAATCACTAAATAGCAACATTTCCAAGGAAGTGGAAAAGCAGACGTCATGCGGGTGTTAGCTTCACTGAGATCACTGTCCGTCTTCCAGTCAGCTTAATAGAAGTGCCTAAATTAGCCACACTGTTTTTTCTAGCCACACATTTTAAGAATACTTTGAACATGATCCCAAAAATCATCTCAAAGGCTTATAACAAAGAGGAGTCTTGATAAGCTGTGTGTTTTTATTACTGAAAGGTCGTAAATATCACTTGAAATTTATATTGCTGTGAACCCTTGTTTTCATATAAGTGTGAGATTTTTATGCACATATAGTAACTCCACTTTACCTTTCATTAAGGATTTAAGGGGCTGGTTTGACTTAATTCTGTTCTTTCATTATCACTTCCAATTCTGAAAATTCATGTTTATTAAAAACAAATCAATGTGAAAGGGCTATTTGTAATACACAAAAGGAAAAAGCAGCACACACAGGCGGACATCAGACACTGCGGGTTTGGTTCCAGGTCACGGCAAAAAAAGTGAGTCATACAAATTTTTTTGTTTCCCAGTGCATAGAAAACATGCTTACAGTGTATTATAGTCTATTAAGTGTGCAAAAGTATCATGAAAAAGTTTGAAATACTGTGAGAATTGCCAGGATGTGATATGGAGACACCAAGTGAGCACATGCTGGTGGAAAAAATGGCGCCGGCAGGGTTGGCGCCCCAAACCTTCAATTTGTTAAAAAAACAAAACAAAACAAAAAAAAACCCTGCAAGTGAAGTGCCATAAAACAAGGTATGCCTGTGTGTATATAAATACGTATTTGGTGAGGCCTTTTTTGTGTTAAAGTAAGAGGTCTGTTGGATAGCTTAAGTAAATGAGCAGTGGTGCAAAAGGGCTCAGAGAAGAGCTTGTTCCAAAAAGAGGTTTTGTTTTGTATCATTCTACACAATGGAAACAGCACACATTAAAGGAACTTAAGACTGGAGAAAGTGGCTAAGACATAGATAGGGGTACCTAGCAGTGAGTAAGGGAGCTCTGGTAGCATAGTGGCTAAGACACTTGCCTGCTAACCAGACGGCTGGCGGTTCAAACCCACCAGCCACTCCTCGGAAGGAAGGTTGGGCAATCCTACTTCCGTAGTGATACTGCCTCGGAAACCCAAGGAGGGGTCGCTATGAGTTGGGTTTGACTCGACGGCACGTAACAACAACAACCAGTGAGTAAAGTGTTAATTAGCTTTCTAGTCTGCGATCACCAGTTTAATCATCTGGAGGTCTTGCTTCCATCCACTGGGCATGCTGAGAGAGAGTTCTTTTATAGGTATGATTGTAATGCTTTGAATTGTAAAAGTATGTACAGGTGTGTTGTAACGCTTTTAACACACTCAAGCAGCAGCTTTGGAAGGATATAAAACTCAACCCACTACCAACAAGTCAATTCAGACTCATAGGGACCCTATGGGAGGAGCTCTGGTAGCGCAGTGCCTAAGGTACTTGACTGCTAACCAGATCGCTAGTGGTTCAAACCCACCAGTCACTCCTCGGAAGGAAGATGAGGTAATCTACTGCTGTAGTGATACTGCCTCGGAAACCCAAGGAGGGGTCGCTATGAGTCGGGTCCCACTCAACGGCACATTAACAACAGGGACCCTTATAGGACAGACAACTGCCACACAGGGTTCCCAAGGCTGTAATCTTTACGGAAGCAGGCTGCCACATCCTTTTCCCACAGAGCGGCTGGTGGGTTCAAACAGCCAACCTTCTGATCAGCAGCCAAGCACTTCCTAACCACTACGCCACAAAGGCTCCTTATTGGAAACGTACTATTCCAAATCTGTAAGTAGCTAAAAATCATTTTCCTCACTTAAAAAAAAAGTGTCCTATCACTGGTTGTCCGTGAGTTTGCTTTTACTGGCCTCTGCATGTACTCCCTTGACCACTTTGTAGATGAGAATATTTGCTTGGTGAAACATAACCTCAAAGGTTACTTTTAAAAGTTGTTTTATCCTATTAATTCAAACACCGATTGATTACCTACTAGGTGGAAAGCAGTTTGACTTCTGAGATACGGATAAACCAGCTACATTCTTCCTGAGGAGCTCACGTTCACAGTCCAGTGAGGGTTACCCAAGCCCAGCCTATTGAAATACAATTTGGGAAGTGTGACTCCGTTATGTTCAGTGGTGCTACTGCACCTCGAGTGTGCATGGGGTAGGCTGTGGGAGGCAGGCAGGCACCGAGGGAGAAATTCAAAGGCAGGAGGGCACGCTAACTCTAAATGATGAGCAGGAAGTTGTCAGACAGGCAAAGCAGAAAGGAAATTTTCTATGTTGTCTTGACACATCCACCTGACAAGGTCAAGCTGGACCAGTTAGGCATTAGCATGAGTAGTCAGGGCAGTGGAGTTTCCCGTTCAAAGCAGTTTGATATACCACGAGCCATTGGAATTCTGAAGGACTGAATGACAAGCTATGGCACAATGACTGGCAAGATCACTTTCTAAATTTTCTTTCAAGCCTGCATTTCTTTAAGCAGTGTTCAGCACTCAAATTTAGGCTTTAGGTGGAGCAAGATGGGTAATGGGCAGCAGACTTGGGGTGTTATCACATGGTTGAAATGATGGGGTACTGGCAATGCCAGGAAGGGAGGGCAATGGAAGAGTGACTAGGATGAGTTCGAACACTGGAAGACTAAACAAGGCCAGGATGAAGCTGGCCCAGGCTGCGGATACATTGGAATTTAAAATGTCCTAAGGGGGGTCACAGGTGATGAGTGACTCCAGGGAACATTCGCAGGAGTGGGCCCACTTAAAGGTCAGTCGAGCCCGAAGTTAAAAGAACAATGAGCCTGGATAATCCATCTCAGATGATGGAACTGATTAAAAATCCATTCTAAGTGCTGAAGTCCTCAGGGCAAGTGGGAGATTACCATCTGATTTTGGGTCCACTTTTGCAAGAATGGAGTGTAATCTTGCTGATTATCCAAAAATTGAGGTGGCAGTTATGCTGGCTGGGGACAGGTTAGGCCATCCCGAGGGAGATGAAGGTGTCTGGGAATGAACAAAGGTGATTCAAGCATCAGGACAAAAGCAGAGCCATGAGCGGAAAGCTGGGTTCATTCAAACTGCACTTCCCGAATTTCACTCATTCTTGAAGTTTTCACCTTTGTATCATTTGTCTATCACCTATAAAATTCTGCCATCACTTAGTATTTTTCTTTAAATATTAAATGTTACTTAAAATATACATTTAAGAAAACGTGTATGTGCCACTTAAAACCAGCTACCAACAGTGGACTACAGTCCTACATGCATGTCATACTCTGAAAACACTGCCTCAAACCCAGAGGTTGGGGTTAATAAAAGCAAGCTGCTGCTCCCGTAAATCCTTTCCTCTCCTCCCAAAGCATCTTGCCACAGTGCTCCAGGATTGCCTCTAGACTAGACCTGGTCTCTTTTCTTCCAACTACTACCTTCTTAATCCCTTTTGACATCACCATGTTTTCAAAGTACCATTCTTAACCCTTGTCCTCAAATTCTTTTAGCAGCTTTTTATTTCCCACACAGTACACTTCCTGATCCACAGCAAGGAAGGAAACGCGTCCTAGACTTGCGGGCGCTTCTGGACCTATTACTGCTTGCTTCTGCCAGCCAGTGAAAGGACGCAGATGCTCACTATGAGTGGTCCTTAACTGGCTACTTTACCAAGGAATTCAATCCTCATTTATCAGTTTCAAGAAAGTAACTCCTCACCTCCAAGATTCGAGGTCAAACTTCTAACTACTATACTCAAGACCAAGTAATCGTGATTTGGCCACTCACCATTAGGTGACCAACAAAAATCTTTCCTATTTACTTCAGAGTTTTGTACATTCACTTCAACACTCAAAAGAATTTTTCAAATAGAGAAACAGAAGAGGAAAGAGGCATGACGCTATTTTCTTCAAATAATGCAAGCATTCTACATTTGAAAAGTTTACTGAAAACTTTTATTGTAATCAAAAAGTGACATAACGGGGTTGTAATGAATTCAGCAAATCATTCTGCTGATATTTTAGAACTGATATCCGCTTCTGCCAGGCAATTAAAAAAATTCAAATGTGAAAATTTCACAGTACAGTAAACTCCACCCCAACTAATTAATGGTGGTTAAAAATAATAGGCCCTAGCAAAACCTCTCATGTTACATGGTCACAACTCACAATTCTGTACAAAAGTTCGTGTTATAAAGCTCTGATGTAAAAATCAAATAATCAAGCAGCAATATTTTAAGTGCAGCACAGGGTCTTCCATCTCACTATTTACAAGGTTTGAATCTCTTTACATTATAACAAAATTTAATACAGATGACTTAGTAATTAAGTCAATTTTTAAAATCTGTCCTTTTACACAGTGACAGATTTCACTTTTTGGTCATCTTTCTCCTTCTCCTTCTCTTTATCTTTGTTCTTCTTTGACTTCTTCTTCTTGTGTTTGTGTTTTTGGCTTTTTTCCAATTCGACGTCAGTGCCTGCATGCTTCTTATGCTTCTTGTGTTTTTTATGTTTCTTGTGCTTTTTCTTCTCTTTCTTCTTCTTCTTCTTCTTGCTGTCCTGACTTTCCGCTGAGCTGGCGCTGCTACTGTGGCTCCGGGTTTGGCTTCCAGAAGGGCTGTGACTTCTGCTCGGACTAACGCTGGGGCTGCTCTGACTCTGACTCCTGCTTATGCCCATCTGGCCAACTGCTGCTGGGACCAAGTTCTCTTTTGCCCTCTCTATCACTTTGTCTTTCAGTTCCTTAGAAGTCTTTCCTGTTGTTTCCTCTTCTTTTACAGATACATTACTTTCACTGTCACTTTCATTATAGTCTGGTTCAAAAGCAGCTTCATCAGTTTCTCTAGTTAAGTCGGAGGAAAGTCGAGAAGAATGGCTTAACTGGGGTTTAGGCTTGATGGCATTCTTGTCAATTTGCCCAGTAACTTGCTCTTTTTCAATCTGTGCGTCTGGTGGGTTAAGTATATACAGCAATTTATTGGCACTTAAGTCTTTACTATTCCTTCCTTCTGACACATGCTTCTCACGGTCTTTACAAGGATTTTTATCCACAGACTTTGTCTCTTCACTTGAGCGTTTAGTATCATAAGCGGCTTTGTGATCATGGGGTTTTCTGTCTCTTGAGGGACTTAAATTACTTTTTTTTGAGTCTCCTGTTCCTTTCTTAGGCAAATCTCTCTCGTCTCTGGGTTTATTTTTTTGTCCAGATGCAGAATCTTTACTCCAAGGAGGAGAGTCTTTTCTTCTTGCTGACTCATTCCTTTCATCTCTACGTTTGGAACTTGAATAATCTCTGTTGTCATAGTCGGGTTTTTTGTCTCTGCTGGGAGTGAAGTCTTTATTTGAGGAACCACGGACGGAATCATGCTTATCTGAAGTTCTCGTCTCTTTGGAAGACTGAGACAGACTTTGAAAGCTCCCTTGCTCATTCAGACGGTCCAAATTACTGTCTTTCTCTGGCTGAATGCTGCTCTTCCTCTTTTCCAGGTTGTCCTTTTCCAACACCGAGTGATCTCGATCTTTGGTTTTCCCTTTTTCACTAGAGAGAGAGTTTTTTGAACTTTTAACCTCATGCTGTATTATTTCGTGGCTCACTTCTTTGGCGAGTTTCTGACTTTTCTCTGATGGCTCACTTTCTTTTTCACTGTACTTGACTGTGTTTGATGGCTTAGTGCTAACATTTTTTATAACACTAGCAGGTTTTCCTACACTTGATATAGGCTGCGTAGATTTAACATCTTCTTCTTCAGATTCAAAGTCATCTTTATCCCACTTGGATTGAGGAACCTGAATCATAATAATAACATCTTCAGCAGGTGCTGTATTGTCATTATTATATTCTTCCATAGTTTTAATGACAGTTCGTTTTGTATCTGTTTTTTCTTCAGATTTCCGCACAGGACTGCCTCCAGTTGAGCTTGTACTAAAAACAATCAAGAAAGTTTTAATTAATGACAAAACCACTATTAATTATTAAAACAATGACAAATATAAATGCTAACATTGAGTGAAATTACAATTCCATCTGAATACGGTAAATGTCCTTTTAGTATTAAGTCAGTTACTCTACTGTGGTAGATATAAATAATTTAAATATATAACTGTATAAAAACAAATGGCTCTAAAGCATGAGTGTTAAAAACCACCACACACATCCTCAAACTCTTCTTACAACCTTGTCTTTAACAATCTTTCTTTAAAGACAATAAAAGAGTAAACTTGCCTAAACCCCAGGATCAGCAGATCCTTAATGTATTTCACTTTCATGAAAATTAAAAACACAGATAAAATGAAGGGAAATTCCCTACCAAAACATACACACCCACCCATCCATCATCAGGTACCTGGTATAATCCACAAGAGTTGAGCTGGATCCTTCAGTCCCAGTTACTTTTCGTCTGACCTTTCCTTTAACTTTTTCTTGTTTAACTTTGCTAGATGTTGACTCCAATTTTTCAGACGGTTCTTTTGTATTAGATATATTTTCTGTACTTCCAATTTTTTTCCCCGTTTCTCTGTTGAGCTTGATTTTTTTGGCTGGGGCAGTTGATGAAATCTTGTCCTTTTCAGGGGTTCTATCCATCTTTTCGATATCAGGCTCCATTTTGCGTTTTGGTGATGGTTTCACTATTTCAGTTACTTCTAGTTTAGAGATTTTCAGTGAAGATGACTCAAAATCTTTATCTACACCTTTTTCTTCAGCTTTTCTTTTTCTTTTTTCTCCCTTGCTATCAAGTGGCTTACTTTTCTCAGTAGGTTTCTTGGTCTTTTCTTCCTTATTAGTTAGCTTTTCTGATTTGACATCTTTAGGATAGTCCTTCTTCACTTTTTCCTCTTTGACTGGTTTCACCTCTTGGTGTTCTTTCACTGACTTGGAGTGAGCTTTTCTGGGGATACTAATGCTCTTGTCATCTTTCTGAGAGGAAGATGTTGACTTATTAGCACTGTCAGCCTTTGGAGTCTCCTCTTTGGCTTTTTTAAGTGGAGGCTCAGGTCGAGGAGATTTTTCACGCTCTCCGTCTACTTTTTCTGGAGGTCCTTTAGCAGGTTTTACATTTTCTTTTTTAGACACAGTAGAGCCATCATTTTTCCGTTTGGTCTTGTCACCTTTTGTTTTTGGCTTATCTTTTTCTCTCTTGTCTTTTTCAGATACTGATTTAAACGTGATGGAGTCTGCATCCATCGGTTCATCTCTAACAGGTGTTGCATCGTCTCTACTTGGGAGAACAAACAATGAGTCTGTTTTATTTTCCTCTCCACCTGTAGGTTCTCTAGATTTCCTAGATGTCTCTAGTAACTCTGGGTTCAGAAAACATTCACTCTCTTCTCCTTTTCTTCTTTTTCTATGTTTCTTATGCTTATTTCCTTTACCGTCTCCTGGAGCATTTTCACTCTCCTTCTCTTTTGGTTTCGTATTATCCTTTTGATTGTGACTGTCTCTTGTTGAAAGTTTTTCTGGATAGTTGCCACCTATGTTTCGACTTCTGTGACTCTGTCCAGCAGAATAATCTTCTCTGCGGCCCCTTGGAAAGGGAGAATTCCTGATATTAAGTGGTAAAAATCTCTCTGGAGAAAAGTTCTCTCTATTTGCCGAGGGTCTAGGCTGTGCTCCAGCAGCATAACCCTTATAGTATTTTTCATACCACTCTCTGTATTTTCTCTCCCATTCTCTGTAACGCTCTTTCTCAAATGGGTCTCTAAAGTCAACGCTCCTGCCATAGTAAGCTTTTATATCGTAAGGTGGTGGAACTTCTCTGTATCTATTAAAATATTCGCGTTCTGTTTCCCCTTGAGGTACATTACGTTTATTAGGAGACTGTCCCCTAAATGCTTGAGGAGATCTTGATCGCGAATGGTATCGTCTATATGGAGGCGATCTTGACCTAGATCGATGATATCCATGAGATCTAGACCGTGAACGGTAATTCCGACTCTTGCCTCTGCCTCTTCTGGGATATGGAGGTGATCGTGAATAGGAACGAGAGTGAGAGCGGCTAAATGATCGAGAATAAGAGCGTGAACGTGTCGAACCAGATCTTGATTTAGAGTAAGTATATGAACTTCTTGAATATGATGAACCACTATAAGGAGATTTAGACCTAAAAACAAAAACAAAACAATAGTTGATAGTTGAGAAATATATACAAAATAAAACATAGCATCTCAGATTCTAGCACTCTCCCAATGGTGTCATCTTTCCTTGTATCAAGTTTCATCCTAGGTGATTAAAGAGGCACAGCGACCTCTATTGGAATGGAATAAAGTATACAGAGATCAGAGCAATCAATCACTCTGCGACAAAATAAAAGTGAAATCTTAACAATTAGAGTGGAGTGCATTAATGTACTGTGAGAGTTATATGAGCTAATTGACTTAATGTTAAACAAAAGGTCAATTAAATTTAAATTTTACTTCCTATCTGACAGATTTTTTTTTTGTCCTGTAACGCTATAAAATGAAGCACACTGCAGGTGAAAGCTGAAAAACTAAAGTCTTTTTAAACTTACAGGGAATTTTTGTCATTCAGTTTTTCTATCAATGAAGCAATCTGTATTCTACTACTACTTCCTAATTACTCAGGTTAATGTTCCAGCAAGAAGCTGTAGCCTTATGGGAAAGGGTGCTCAGAAATGTTCTTTGGCTATTCCCTATCTCTTTCCTTCCACAGACAGTTCCCAATTATTTCTATAAATAACTTTAAGGGACAAGGGTAATTTAATCCCCGTAACTGCTAGTTCTACACAATAGAATTTACAGAGACATATCAATAAACAGATATTGAGAAATAAGCTACACCTCCATTTCTATAAGCCTAGACCGAATCAGAAAAATTCCTGAAGTGCAATGTTATTTATATCCATAGCTAATCCCTGGATATTCAAAGTCCCATTTGTAATTCTGTTGTGAAGGCTTGCAAAACACTAACCTGGAAAATGAGCGCCTACGCTCCTTTTGAATCTTTTTGTATTCCATCAATTCCTTAGCAAAATCATTTGTAAACTCATCTAGCTTGGACTTTTTCTTTTCCCTAGTAAAATAAAGTTAAAGAGTGAAAGTTAACAAAAACCATTTAAGAAAACTAACAAGACAAATGTAATTAGATCATGAATGAAATGAATGAAATTGCCATTAGTTTTCTACTTTCAAACTAAAAATAACTAGGAATCCCTGAGGAAGTTGCTTGTATGGCTCTGGTTCAATTTTTAGGTGATTTTTCTTGTACTAACTGGAAACACTGGAAAAGGTTCCAAAGATACCTATTTAATGTTACATCAGAGAATGGAAAAGTGTACAACAATTTCAAGTGAAATTACTTACTCTTCTTTTAGCCGCCGCTGCTCTCTATAGAATTCTTCCCTGGACAAAGGTGGTGCTTGTGTTGTTGGGATGGTATTTGAGTGAGCTGTCTGCACTCCTGATGACACCCAAGGTGTTGATAAATTGGTAGGAGCTGGAGGAAACCCTGGAGGAGGGACACTATACCCAGCAGGTGGTGGCTGGCCAGGAGGAAACTGAGGAGAAAACTGTGGTGGAGGAACACCTGGAGGTAGAGGAAGTGTGTGGGGAGGAGGTGGATACAGAGGCGGCGGCGGGACCGGCACAAACACCGGAGTGGCTGGCAGTGATGGGCCTTGAGTCCTCTGTGCTCTCTCGCTGTGGTGTCGGCCACGGTTTATACTCCTGCAGAAATAAATTCTGAGGTATTATTCATTCAAACTAAAATCATCTGAAATAAGTACACTAGTCCCTTCTACATATTTACAGACAGTGGAGCAGAATCAGTTAACTACTGAAGTATAGAAATGCTGATACCATCTATCTGTAAAACTTAACTCCAAAACAAAACCTTAATTTTTAAGGCCACTTAGGAACCACAATGATATACAGCTTACAGGATCTTCTCTATGTGGTGACAGTATATTTAAAATGTTCTCTTTTGTGACATTCAGATTTAGTATCACCCTACAATTCCCTACCTGCTGTGACTTCCTGGGAACTCTGGTGGCATAGTGCCTAAGGCATTTGACTGCTAACCAGAAGGCTAGCACCCACTCCTCAGAAGGAAGGTTGGGCAATCTACTTCTGTAGAGATACTGCCTCGGAAACCCAAGGAGGGATCACTATGAATTGAATCGACTCACTGCAGTGAGTTTAGTTTTTTTGGTTTTTGTGACTTCCTAACCTCAAGGAGCTCTGGTAGCATAATGGCTAAGACACTTGCCTGCTAACCAGAAGGCTGGCGGTTCAAACCCACCAGCCACTCCTCGGAAGGAAGGTTGGGCAATCCTACTTCCGTAGTGATACTGCCTCGGAAACCCAAGGAGGGGTCGCTATGAGTCGGGGCCGACTCGACGGCACATAACAACAACAACAACAACAACAACCTCACAGGAGCTGACAGGTCAATGCCTCTGTGGACCAGTTCTCCCAAAAATGCCTTCCAAGGCCAAAGCTTTAAATGAATAAAAACCTCATCCTGTCATCTTTTTGAAAAAGAAAGTGGGTAAAGACCCTTCAAAGTAGAATACTAGTTTTCATGTTTGTAATTAACAACTGAAAATCTCAGTGTTTTCTCTTAAAGAGTTAAGGACAAACAAGACCGCTGGTCAGAGTTTCTGAATTGTGCCTTGTGAAAGGGACAGGGAGCATATTTCTTTTGCGTTAAAGGGTTCTTCAAATTATAGGTAATCGCTACATAACAGCAGAAGCAAGAGTTTAGCTTTCAAGCTTCTTTTCAATCAGAGAGCAGTGACCCCATAAATATTATTTTCTACTAATGTGATCTAGTGATAAAGTAGTTAACTTTTATAAGTTTGGCAACTCTCAGTGGAGCACTAGAAGATAATCTTAATATTCTTGTCATAAAGTTAATCTGGGGGCTCCTTTTCCCTGGTGGCGACTGGGACCTAGACAGTTTAGGAAGTATGCTGTCCTCTGAGCTCTGCAGGCACCATGGCACTTCCATGGATTACTGCTTAGATTAACATGGCCCGTGTCTGTCCAGGGCAAAAGCCCCTAACAATAACCACGGCCTTGTCTTCTCTTCTGGAGAAGAGAAGGTGTGTGAAGACTGGGAAAGTGGAGTCTAGAAGAGAAAGAAATGTAACTCTTCTTCACACTTGGCGAGTGGAGCCTGTTAACATTCATATGATTGATCCAACACCTTCAATGGCTTTCTTTTACCCCAAAATGATTATTCTGCTGTGTGCTGACAGAGAGAAGAGAGTCACTGGGAAGGAGATAAAAGATACAGCCTTAAAAATCATTGTTTAAAATAATAAACACCAATTCTTCTTTTACAGACCTCTTAAGGACAACTGCTGAACAATCAAGTGAGATAAGCATAAACCAACTATCCTTCTTCCCCCAACCCTTATTGTTCTGTAGGCTCTCTGGATTATAGTTTCCTGTATGCTCATCAGATTATTGTTTTTCAAGATTTCCAGCACACCTTACCTGTAGCAGCTCCTCTCCCCTCTTCTAATTTGCTGTGGTGGAGATACCAGATATCCAAGTTTGTTGGAACTATGTGGAAAAAAAGATCAAATTGGCTCTGAGTAATTCTCCATGCATAATACAGGGCCTTTGAGTGCAAAGATTTTAACCCTTCAGAACACTTTTTTCCCCACTCCCATATATCCAGATAGATTTATGAGCAATTATTGCTCTTACTTATTTTTTTTGGTTAACTATAGTAGTAATTAGGAGTTCTGATAGCACAGTGTCTAAGGCACTTGACTGCTAACCAGAAAGCTGGCAGTTCAAACCTACCAGCCAGTCCTCGGAAGGAAGGTTGGGCAATCTACTTCCATAGTGATACAGCCTCAGAAACGTTAAGGAGGGGTCACTATGAGTCGGGTCCGACTCAGCAACACATAACAACAACAACAACAACGTAGTAGTACAACATAGTAGTAATTAGGAGCTCTGGTAGTGCAGTGCCTAAGGCTGGTGGTTCAAACCCACCAGCCACTTCTTGGAAGGAAGGCTGGGCAATCTACTTCTGTAGTGATACTGCCTCAGAAACCCAAGGAAGGGCCGCTATGAGTTGGATCTGACTCGACAGCAGTGAGTTATAGTGGTAATTAAACCTAAATATAGAGTATTTGGGAACTTTGGTGGCATAGTGCCCAAGGCATCTGACTGCTAACCACTTCTGGAGGTTCAAACTCACTAGCCACTCCTTGGAAGGAAGATTGGGCAATCTACTTCCATAGATGGAAACCCAAGGAGGGGTTGTTATGAGTCAGGTCCGATTTGACAGCAAGGAGTATAGAATATTACCTACATTATATTTAAATGGCATTCTATAAGTTATTCTGTCAACTTACAGAAAAGAAAAAGAGCCCTTTTCTCTGTTGGGCACTACACATCCCAACTCTACAAATGAGGAGACGGAGGCTAAGTTGTCAAAGTGCATGCCCAACTGCTATGTAGCCAGTAAATGGAGGAGGTGGGATTCAAACCTAGGTTGGCCTGTTTTCAAAGCCATGTTCTTCCCACCAGGGTACTCTGTTAGCCTCTAGTTTAACATAGCTTCTTTACAAGAAATTTAGTTTATCTTTCACACAAAATGACCAAAGCTTTAGAATATAAACCAGTCTTAAAGTGCGTTATATAAAAAAAAAGATTAAATAAGTAGAAAAACAGTTAATAAATTGATTTTTAATGCTTTAAAATATCTCATTAAGAAGTTAGGTTCTTTGTGCTTTAGGGTAGAAGACAGAATCCTATGGATTTTAATATGTAGCATGGGACCAGGGAGTGTTTTGTTCTGTTGTACATAGGATCGCTATGAATTGGAACGGACCCCATGGCACTTAATCACAACACAGGTTTTGTTAACACAAAGTCTTTGTGACAAATATTGGTTTTGGTAAACTTTAACTTTAATATGTACTATTTATTCAGATTAAATTTTGATCATCCAACTAAGGTTTGGAGACATTTTAACCTATTAGGAAAATGATTCAGTATCAAAAATAATTCTTTATTTAAAGAAGAGTGAAGAAAATCAAAGATTCAAAGAAACAATTAGTCCAAGGACCAATGGACCACACAAACCACAGACAGCCTCCACTAGCCTGACACCAGAAGAACTAGATGGTGCCCAGCTACCAAGGCCAACCTCTCTGATCAGGATCACAGTAGAAGGTCCTCGACAGAGAGGGAGAAAAATGTAGAACAAAATTCAAAATTATAAAAAGGACCAGAGTGAGTAGTTGGATAGAGATTAGGGGACCCCCAAGATTATATCTGTTAGACCCTTCAAACTTGGAACTGCACCCACTCCCAGGGATCACCTTTCATTCAGCCAAACTAATAGGCCTGTAAAGTGAACAACACCCATGAGGAATGGGATCCTCAGAGCAATCAACCATGTGAGACCACAAAGGGCAGCACTTGCCCAAAAACAAAGTTCAGAAGGCAGTAAAGATGGACGAATGGAAGCAGGAAACCCAGAGAGGAAATGGGAGAATATTCTTACACTGATGGAATGGAATCTAATGTCATAAAACAAAACGTGTATAAATTGTTGAATGCAAAACTAACTAGCTCTGCAAACTTTCACCCAAACCAAAATAAAATGTTCAAAAAAAATTATCTTCTCATTAACTGAGGTTCTACTAAAAATAACTATTTATCAGATATGAAAGTATAAAGAATCTATAGTATTTTATGTTTTACTATTTTAAAAAGGATTTTTTTAAAGAAAATAATAACTCATATAATCTTGAATTTGTAACATTTTGCATACAAACTATGTTAACCTGGCATATAGAAGAGTTTATAAGAAAAGCATTCAGTAACACATTGTCTAGTTAGAAAGCAACCATGAGAAGTTCATTTTCAATTCATACTTACTGTTCCCAGCCCGGTCGACCCCCACCTGGACGAGCTGCATTTATTCTTACTGGACCTTGGAAATAAAAACAAAAAACAGTAAGAAAATATGAAATTGCATGTTCTATACAGTTAAAATTATTTTTTAAAGGAAAAAGGTCCAAACCAAAATATTTTTACTTACCAGTTGTGGGAATCAATTGTCCATGCAACAGTGACTGTCCAAGCAAAGATGGGGTTCCAAGTACAGGTACTTGATAACCCTTTAGGAAGAAAACATGAATAAAAACTTTTGTTTGTTTAAAAAAGGAATAGTTAAAAACAAAATAAAAACCCTAAAAGCCTACCGTAAACAACTCCATCACCACCCGCAACTTAAAGTGCCAGTAACATTTACCTTCTCTTCCATTAGAGCAGTAATGGCGATTGAGGAGGCTCCCTTTGAATGTTCTGATGCAAGGGCTGCAGCTGGCAAGATTTTATTATCAGAATCCCTGGAAGACAATGTAATTTACAAAACATCAGAAAGTTATCAGAAATGGAAGATTAAGAGGAAAACAACCTGTTGTTACTAATCGTTTATGCTATCATCTACATTAGTATGAGTTAAGTCCAAGATGAGGACTTAACACCTGAGGAAAGTGAAAGTGGACCTTTGGAGAGCTCCTCCTACATAAGGAGTAAAGGGGTGAGTCTCCTGGGCAGTGTGACACGTGCGGCAACGACAGACACTGGCTTTGTGAACGACAAAACTTAAGAATACACCAAGTGTGGGACATACAAGGAAAAACGAACACCAGAGTGGGAGTAAATTCTACTTCCAGCTCTACCACTAAACTGAATCGTGTGCCTCTGCACTCTCTGGTTCTTATTCTCATCATCAATTAAATAAAAGATTAAACTAGATCAGTGGGATATTAAAGCTACAGGTAAGGGTCCAGCCCTAAAAACATCCCCTCAGTGTATCTGGGACAGGTTCCTGGCATCTGCGTTTTAAAAGGGATTGACTGAAGACTTTATGAGCTACTGAACTACATGCTCAAAGGTCCCTTTCATTTCTGAAACACTAAGATTTAAATTAATTATCACTACCTTCCTACATAATTATGTTCCAAAGCAATTACTGTTACTGACTTGTCTACCTCTACTAATGCTTTTTTTAAAAAAAATTTTATTATGGTAAAACATGTAACATACGATTTGCCATTTTAACCATTTTTAAGTGTACAATATGGTGGCATTAACTGTATTTACAATGTTGTACAACCTTCACTACTATTTCCAAATCTTTTTTTACCACCCCAAGCAGAAACTCTGTGTCAGCTAAGAAATAACTTATTTCCCCTCCCTAGTCCCCAGTAACCTCCCATCTACTCTTTGGCTCTACAAATTTGTCTCTTCTAGGTGTTCCATATAACTGGAATCCTACATTTGCCCTTTTGAGTCTAGCATATTTCGCTCAGCGTAGTATTTTCAGAGCTCATCAATGTCATGGCAGGTATCAGAACTTCATTTCTCTTTATGGCTCAGTAAGGTTCCACTGAACACATGTACCACCATTTTGTTTCCATTCATCTACTTCTACCTTTTGTCTATTTTTAATAATGCTACTATGAACAATGGTTGCAAGTACATATTTGAGTCCTTGCTTTCAATTCTTTTGGGAATAAAGTTGTCCCTCAGTATCTGTGGAGGATTCATTCTAGGGTGCCGTGTGGATACCAAACTCCACAGATACTTGAATCTGTTATATAAAATGGTGTAGTATTTACATATAACCTACACACATTCTCCTATGTTATTTATGAGTCAGATCCGACTCGACAGCAGTGAGTTTGATATTTCTTTGGTTTATAGTTTAGGTGAAAGTTTACGTAGAAAGTTACTTTTACAATCAATAGTTCATGAACAAATTGCTCCGTGACATTGGCTGCAATCCCCTAAGTGTCAGCACTCTCCCTATTTCCTCCCTGGGTTCCCTTTTCCATGTCCATCTCTGTCTTCTCATCTTTGGTTTTGAGCAAACAGTGTCCTTCTGGTCTCATGTAGTTGACTGTTCTAAGGAGCACATTCTTTGTGGATACTGTTTGTTCTATTACTTGGCTGAAAGGTGGTCTCTGGGAGCATTTTCAGTTCCAAGTTAGAGGGTGGTCTCGGGTTTCTCACTTTCAAATCAGTAAGTCTGATTTTTATTTTTTTAAATTTTGCTCTACACGTTTTATCTATTCTAACTGGGACCATCCATTGCGATCTTGGTCAGAGTCGGTAGTGGTAGCCAGGCACCATCTAGTTCTTCTGGTTTCAGGTTGTTGTTGTTGTTATGTGCCATCGAGTCAGACCTGACTCATAGCGACCCCTCCTTGGGTTTCCGAGGCAGTATCACTACGGAAGTAGATTGCCCCATCTTCCTTCCAAGGGTGGGTTTCAGGTTAGAGGATGGTTAATGTGGCCTATTAGTCCTCTGGACTAATTGTTTCCTTCAGTCTTCATTCTCCTTCGCTCCAGGCAATAAGAGACTAATAGTTGCCTCTTAGGTGGCTGCTCACAAGCTTTTAAGACCCTAGACACTACAAATCAGCCTAGGATACAGAACATTATCTTTATGAATTGTGTTTTACCAACTGACTTAAATGTCCCCCAAGACTACAGCCCTTAGCCCCTGGGTCCAGTGGTTCAGTTCCAACATTCTATGTTTTATGCCCTCTTCTCCACTTATCCAAATTGTTCTTAATCCTGTTCAAATCTACCCTTTTGTGTTGTTCTTGTTAGGTGCTGTCGAGTTGGCTCTCACTCAAAGTAACGCTATGTCCAACAGAATGAAATACTGCCCAGTCCTATGCCAGCCTCACAATCCTTGCTAAACCTCAGCCTATCACTACAGCCACTGTGTCAATCCATCTTACTGAGGGCCTTCCCCTTTTTCGCTGACCCTCCATTTTACCAAGCATGATATCCTTCTCCAGGAAATGGTCCCTTTAACAACATGACTAAAGTATGTCAGGCAAAGTCTGGCTATTCTCACTTCCAAGGAGCATTCCAGCTGCACTTCTTCCAGGACAGATTAGTTAGTTCTTCTGGCAGTCCCTGGTACTTTCAGAAATCATCACCAACACAACACAAAAGCATCAACTCTTCTTCAGTCTTCCTTATCCATTGTCCAGCTTTCACAGGCAAATGAAGTGATTGAAAATACCATGGCTTGGGTTAGGCACATCTTAGTCTTCAAAGAGGCATCTTTGCTCTTCAGCATTTTAAAGATGTCTTTTGCAGCAGATTTGCCCAGTACAATAGGTCGTCTGACGTCTTGACTGCTGCTTCCACTGGTGTTGATTGTGGAACCAAGTAATATGAAATCTTTGACAACTTCCATCTTTTCTCCATTTATTGTGACCACAAGTGAATATTCCCTCTTCTGGATTAGAGAATTCAACATTTAAAAGGGACTGTTGGCAACCTGTACAGTGTTTGGCCTTGGGATGCTCAATCATTATTTGCCTAATCAATCACCTTCGTCTACCTCTTCTTCCAGTAAAACTAAGTAGTTTTGTGTAAGTAGTCCCACCTTATGGTGCATAGTGGTCCAGAGAATGACACATACCACAGGTCACAAAAAAAAAAAAAAAAAAAAAAAAAAAAAAACCCACCCAAAACTGTTAAAAGCAGGTATGATAAAAAAATGCTACATCATCAATCTCATTTGTTCTCTAACAGTGAGAAATACACATACTCACCGGAAAGGTCCATCTGATTTTTCTGAATGGACTGATATGGACACTGTTGCAGTTATATCAGGAACAGGAGCTGGGGCAGAAGATGAATTTCCAGGCCCCGGAGGAGCCAAGGAAGACTGATTCGAAGTCAATGAAGATATAGATGGGGCTGGGTGAGCTGATGAAGATGTAACCGGAATCATCAGCGGATCCTGCTGTCTCGATATTGGAGATCTCATCAGAGGTTGTAGGTGCCGCTGAATAAGTGGTCTTGGAGGTGGTATTGGGGGTGGTGGTGGAGGCAGCTGTTTTCGTAGTCTTTTTGTATAACCAGTTTCATTTTTGAAGTTATTAACAGCCTAGAGAAACCAAACATTAAAATGTTACAGTAATGTAGTATTAACTCAAGTAGTTAAATCAATTAAAACATTATTATTTTTTTTTTTAAATAAAAAGGATACCTGTCGTAAAAATTTATTGGCAATTAAAGCATCAGGAGAGACATCGTTCTGGTGACATGTCGGACACGTGTGTTCCTCTGACTCCAGCAGTGCTGTCCGTATACCTGAGTACAGCAAGCGTCTGATTATTCATAGCAGCACAGGAAGAACTCATTACTTGTAGACTGCATTAAAGAGATGACCTGCATCCACTCTGTTACATTACTGTTTTCCAAGCACAATCATTTATACTCTTAGATTAAGAAACTTAAACAGGTAAAATCGGTCACCTATGCAGCTCTGGTAGCATAGTGGCTAAGACACTTGCCTGCTAACCAGACGGCTGGCGGTTCAAACCCACCAGCCACTCCTCGGAAGGAAGGTTGGGCAATCCTACTTCCGTAGTGATACTGCCTCGGAAACCCAAGGAGGGGTCGCTATGAGTCGGGGCCGACTCGACGGCATATAACAACAACAACAACATGCAGGTATCAAATCTGTACTCCTCTGCTCTAACATCTCTCTGTAACTTATGCTACTTTAAAAAGAGAAGCCATGTATACATTTGTTTAAACATTTAAATTGAGAGAAAAAACACTCTTTTCCAAATAATATTTCCTCTGCTAAGCTAGTAACAGTATTATGGGAGGGGGAACAAAAAAAGAAATAAGAGATGGCCTAGAGAGAGGCAAAAATTTTACATGGGCAAGTCAGAGGGAAAAAGCATCATATAAAAAGGACAATTAAAAAAAAAAGATGCATTATTCAGGCCAGAGAATCAGAGACACCTACAGCATAGCAGGCAGGAGTAAAACTAAGTTTACAGGTTCACTAATGATGCTTCACTGTGGTACAAATTCAGTAATAAGTGCAATAAGTGGTTTGAAAAATTCAAAACACACTCTGAAATAAATCTTAAGTGGCTTCTTCCTGACTTTACTCTTTACTGAACAGGCCTAAAAAAACAAAGGAGATTTGTATTTCAAAACAAGTTTAAGAAATTAAAAAGGCCAGAGCAGATTAAGCATTGAAATTTTCAGAAGACATTATTTTCTTTTAGGTAAGAAGAGATAAACTTAGGTTAAGTAGTAAGGAAAAAGTTAAATGCTAATTTAAGTGATTATGAAAAATAAAAGTCACAAGTAACAACATGGCAAATGTTAAATAGTACAATCACAAGAAGCAGGTCTCAGTAATATGTAACAAAACCTCAGTATAGTCACTCTGATGAAAGTATATACAAGAGGTGCTCAATTCAGCATGAGATACTATATAAAACATTGTTCTACCTCCTACTTTGGCGAGTAGCGACTGGGATCTTAAAAGCTAGCAAGCTGCCATCTAGATGCTCCTCATTCAGAGCAAAGAAGAATGAAGAAAACCAAAATTCATGGAAACAATTAGTCCTAGAGACTGGTGTTATCATCTGATCTGCAGCCTATACAACTATAAGATCAGAAGAACTAGATGGTGCCCAGCTACCACTGTCATCCACTTGGAAGAGGATCTATGTAGGAGATCCTTGATAGAGAGGGAGAACAATGTGGAACAAAACTCAAAATCATTTGGAACTGAAAAAAAAAAAAAAAGGGGTGGGGGGGACCAGGTTTGCTGGTCTTGGAGACAACAATCATGGGAGAAAGAAGGGCTGCTTATACACAGGGAGAGAGCTCAGGGGGCAGGAGTATATGGAGGGATGGACACAGGGAAGAGGTAACTATGGGGATAAAGTGGGAGGGGAGCTGTTGCATTGTGGTAAACTGTGGTCAATGAGATGAGACGACAGTATATGTGAACTGCTGTGTGGAAAGTGAATTTGCTCTGTAAATCTTCACCCAAATCACAATAAAAAAAAAAAGACAAGAAGAAAAAAAAAAAGGTGCTCAATTCTAATGTCTGAAAAGGATAAAGGATGTCTCTCTCTGTATTTAAATATATGTAATATATATTATCTCAAACAAAAACAGACTTCCCACCACTAAATGTTCATTAATTAACACTTATCAATAACCAACATTTTGTATTTTATTATCACAATACACAATATTGCTAACAGCCATTCCAAGCCAATATTCTGGCATATACATCTCTGAAGGCCCAACATTTCTTACATTCGTCACAGTAACTGTTTCCGCAGCAGGGAATGACAACTGCATCGGTCATAATATCTTTACAAATGAGACACAACAATTCATCTGGGATAGGATCATCTTCTTCTGAAGAAGAAGATGGTTCCTCTGGTAAGAAGGGTGGTTTTTCTTTCTTCCCAATAGCATATGCTTCTCTGTAAAAGAAGGTTTAGCGTTTTAACATAGTTAACAAGGTAGTTTTTCCCAAGACATGCTACATGTTTCATTATACCATAATGGAAACATAAAATCCAGTGCAATGCCCAATCAGTTCAGACAAGCATACCTTCCAAATTAAGGGTAAAGTTATGAACATTCTCCCCCACCCCACCCCCCAAAAAAATACAACAAAAGACACAAAACAAAATCCTAAGCAAATATAACATGAAAGAACAAAAAGTTTGCTATACAAACAGCTACAGGGATCTTAGAACCATGTAATCCACAACTAAGAACTGAGGGCCATATGAACATGCTAAATGCCCCAGTTACACGTAAATGGCAGTGAGACAGGATTTGAATGAACTTAACCATGAGAACACCTTAATCATAATTTTCTCTATCCTACCATGTTCCTAGGAAAAAAACCATCCCCCCGCTCCAGATTTTAAAAGTTCCCAACACATGTGAAGGTATTTAACTAAATGACACAAGATAGGAAACTGCAATCAGTGCTGACATCATATAGTTAAAAGATTGTTCAGAAGAAACATCACAGCACTACCACATAAGTAACAGAGTAAGACTTCAAAACTAGCCATCTACTTATAATTAGTATTTTCAAGGGAAGACTATTTATAGTCCATTAAACAAATGTTAAAGTCTTAAGTGATCAGACAATGTCTTACAAAAACTTCAAGTAAATCTTCATTAGACATTCCTGTTCAGCGTTTGCAGAGATGTATTTTACAGAAATACTGGATATTAAATACATTTCAAAACACCATTAAAAAATCCCCAGCTATTCTTAGACTTGTCCTACTGCTTCCATAACCCCCCCTTCCTGTTGTCAGGCAGATCTGTAACATAGGAATGCCTAGAGATATCCTTTCTAATTTCACTTCTGAACAGTGTGTTATCTCAATGCTGACAATGAAAGCATCTCAGCTGTACGGAGTAGGGTACCTGAGGGGTGTTATTTGTGTTGCAGCTGCTCCATAGACATCACCACGATTCCAGAAATAAGTATCAATTTGCTTATGCCCCACTGTTCCCAATTTGTGAAAGAGGAGTCTCCCACTGCCCAAAAGAGAGAAAAGAAAAGAAAAGGGGGGGGACAAAAAAAAAAAAAGGAAGAGAACAGAGGATAGAAAAAGAAACAGAAGAAGAGTCTGAGTTGCTTATCAGCGGTGTTAGTGGAGAGGGTGAAAGGTTCATTTACAGTACTTGGGCTCCCATATTTCCCCAGTATTTGCTGTGTGTTTGGCACAAATGGGGTTTTCTATTTCAGCATTCAAAAGCAATGAAGTTAATTATTATTAGGGTTCACAGGTGATGTTAATTTTTCCAACACAAATTTCTATTTTTGAAGTATTTTTACACAACAGATGAAGCGGTCTGCTCTTAAATAAACTGTGCCTGCAAAAAAATCACCAATTTAACCCTAACGCTGTGTGGAAGGAACTATGAAATGTCTCTGATCTAATAACAGTGTACCCACAGACTGCTCTACAATGGACCACAAAAACACAGGATGATGACTGATAAAAAACAAATGGGGTGAAGTTGAGGAAGTGAGCAGGGTTGGGAGTTGAGGAAAACATTAATTCTTATCTGTAAACTAAAACACCATATTTACTAAAGTATATACCAAAAAAAAAAACACTCCATCTTTTTACTATCATTCCACACGACAGCCATTTCATCATCCCCACCTGCTCACTAAGCTACCATTCAACATTTACAGCATGAAGCTGAGGAAAGATGTATTCTTATAGACTATTTTGTTCTGTCTGAGAAAATGAACACTTATTCTTTAAATTGATGTTTCTCAAAATATGCCCTGAGGACCCCTTAACGTCATAATCTCTTAGAAGACTGGTTAGAAATGCAGATCAGGGTCCTCACACAAAACCACTGAATCAAAAAACCGCAAGGCAGGGCTCCCAGAATCTTCTAACGCACTTTTGCGTGAGATTCTTCTGCACAATAGAGTTAGAGAAGCACAGCCCAACGGACCACTTAATATTCTGTTCTATATTATGAGTTCATAACTGCTTAAAGCAATTAACTTATCAGTAATAACAAGCAGGTAAAATGGGAAGTTTACCCAGATGAACCATGCTACTAGGCTTTTATTTATTCATTCCATTATAATCTGCTCGTAAAATAAAAACTGAAACAATTTTTTTTTTTTTACCAGTAAGCATTAGGATGTTTTATAGATAGCCGATCTGAACCAATGGCTTATAAAATAAATAATTTTAGAATCTTAGACTCACGTGGCATATCCAAACTTATTCAGCATACCTCAATAGTTCATTTATTCTTGGCACTTAAATTTGCCTCAACATCTCACAGAATTTTTTTCCTAAGTCTTTTGTTTCTCAAAATGATCAATTAAGACATCTGTTTTGTTCACGTACAAAAAATGCAAATAGCATATGTAAGATTATGTGCAAGTATGTATGTGAATGAGCAAGAAAGCAGGGAATGACAGAAAAAGAAAAATAAATTAGAAGACTACAGGGAAGTGGCTTTCATTGATTAAAAACCCCCGAATCCATTTTCAATTTGCTTTACATGGAGCAGACTGCAGCCTCTCATTCTTAACACAAATACTAATGGTCTTGGTATACTATATTCCCAGAGTCCAAGTAGCCAAGTTACAAGCCTAAGATGAGAGCACTATACCCTGGGTCTGACTGTAGTCTCCACAGGTTACACCCAAGCTGAATACTTACGCATCTATAGTGGGTATTGCATATTTTCCAGTGTTTGTAAGCATTGCACCTTTCATGTTAGGATCTTTCACTTCCATCATAAAACTTCTAGGAATTCCAGTGCTCTTTTTAATTCTAGGACCAGATTCAAAGTTCTTATCCTATTCCAAGGGAAAAGGGGAAGGAGAGAAGAGGAAGAAGAGAGAAAGCAGTTACCTTTAATAAAATTAGCTAATATTATGCAGTGCTAAGTGCTTATAAGGAGCTCTCGTAACGTAGTGCCTAAGGCACTTGACTGGTAACCAGAAGGCTGGCAGTTCAAACCCACCGGCCACTCCTCGGAAGGAAGGTTGGGCAATCTACTTCTGTAATGATACTGCTTCAGAAACCCAAGGAGGGGTTGCTATGAGTCGGGTCTGACTCAACAGCACATAACGACAACAATAATAAGTGCTTATATTGTTTATAGTGCTTTACATATATATATAAACCAAACTCACTGCCATTGATATGTAAACCAAACTCATTGCCATTGAGTTGAGTGTGACTCATACCAACCACCAGTGGTTTTCCAAGGTGGTAAACCTTTATGGAAGTAGACTGAACCATCTTTCTTCTGCAGAGTGGCTGATGGGTTTGAACCGGCAACCTTCTGGTTAGCAGTCAAATGCCTTAGGCATCATGCCATTAGAGCTCCTTTTGTATCATCTCATTTAATCCTCACAACAGCCATGTGAGGTTAAGCACCATTACTATCCCCATTTCACAGAGAAGGAAAAATAGGCTTAGAGAAGTCAAGTAACCTGGGTCAAGTTCACTCAATTATTAAGTGGAAGGGTTAGGATTTGAAGCCTGGCAATTTGGCTCTAGGTGCTGAGCTCATGTGACACTGTAATAGAGAAGGCATTATTTTCCAAGAAAAATAAGATGGGTAAGAAAGAATTCTAAGAAAACTAAAGTGACTGTATTACAGTATCTATTTTGGACTTACCCCATTTGTCGGGCAATTCTTAATGTAATGGCCAGGTTTGCCACATCGGAAACAGGTATAAGAAGGTGGTGGTGGACCTAGAGGCTTCTTCATGTAACTGAAAGGGGAGAAAAAAATTACATATACACAAAGACCTCAAAAAATGATGCTTTTGATTCAGGGGGGAAAGTCCCACCCCAAAAGTTCCTATTAGTATAAGGTATTTACGAACTTACTTGATTGGGTCGTATTCATGGCCAGATTGCGACATCATTGCTTTAATTTTATCTTCTTCAGAAGCATTGGCTTCAGCCAGATTGGCAGTCTGTTTAACAGGTAATTATTTGACATACACATTAGAAACACATTTAAGACCACACAGCCAAAGACAACACCACTCATCCTGTAAAGAGCAGTATCTAACTAACCTTGCATAAATACAGCTATTTACATGTATAACCGGAAGAGGTGTTGGGAGCTCCTTACATCATTACATGATGTCTGGGTGTTGGCAGGGCTGAAGAAAGTCTTTCTGGAGGCACTCAAACCTTAGACCCTGTTTGTACCTTACAGTTAGATTTGCATACTACTCACTCTTCTAAGAGTTAAGGGCCAAGGTTAAGGAAACACTTGATGATTTTAAACCTTAAAAATGATTCAAGTGTCACAGATTAAGACTGTAATTTGTACTTATAGTTTGGAGAGAGGGGCACAACAACTAAACATATTATGCAGCAAATAAAAGAAAGTCAGAAGGCTCTTTAGATAGTGGTGTCAGTTTCAAATCAAGTGCAAAAGATGTGCATTGAGTTCTCATAATTTTAGATTCAACTATCCAAATAAGTTTCCTGGACTTCTTATCTTGGGGTATTAGCTGCAACAGTCCAGATATAAGCAGGGTCTAAGGGAGTGAGTGATCCCTAGTAACCTGAATCTGCAAGCATCTAGCACTCACATCAGCCATTCAATGGGTTTTACCTTGACATTCATCCACAAAACAAGCAAACAGTTTTAACATTTTATTGTAATTTTATATACAAAAAATGCTTAACATTAACAGAGCTTAGAACAACAGTTAACATTTACAGAAAACTGGATTACAGATGTTTAACAACTAATTTGTTTGAACCCAAACATTAATTTACAAATAGTTAGAAAAAAAGAAAAAGAAAACCCACCAAACCTCCCCAACTCTTCCCCCCAAAGAAACAAAGGTAGGAATAGACCAAAATTCAAATATGGTCCTTACAGTACACAATAAAACAGTAAACTATAAACTGCTAAAGATGTTAGCTCTGTGCTAAACCACTTTGCATTAAAAATTTAAAAGAGGATGGCTTTAGCCCACTTTATGCTTTAGAATTGTCTATTTTAATGCTTAACTTTCCCGGAACAGGAGCTTAAAAAGCAGTATTTATTACTAGGACATTTTTGGGTGGGGTACATTCTAAGGGGAAAAGGACACAACCTCGAACAAAGCCAAGGACATGATAGGGACAGCACTAATGGGAAACCCATCTTTCCATTAACCTCGGTTGTAAAATTTTGTTTCATGTTTCTGAGATAGGAGGGAAAAAAGGAGTTTTAGAAAACTGGAAAACTTCCTTCTTGGCCTTCAAAAGAATCTGCCTGTTCTTTAATATTTGCCTTTTTTTTTTAAAGTATAATTTACAAGCTAAGTCTATTGTTTTAAAAATTAATCCATCACTAGTGCTTTCCCAAACAAAACGTACAATTGTTGAATAGAAAATGCAAGCAATCTTATCGCAAAACATGGCATATACAGTAATTTCAGGAGGTAACAGTTTGCCCCTCTGCCAAACATACACATTGGTATATTCCTGCAAACAGCTGTATACACTTATACAAGTCACATAGTCTGTGTTCAAACAAATTAGGTTGTTTAAAAGTTTTTCTAATGCAGACAGACTACAAGTCTATAGTATAAGAACAACTGAATCACATTTAAAATGCTGATCATCACGGGATCAATTGATATACTCATGAATAACCACACAATCGTCCATGTTAAGGAAAGCTTCTATTTTGGCTGCTTAAAGAAGTCCACATAATTTACAGCCAAAACCAGGGAACTCCAGAACTCTGTTAGTTTCCAATGTATAATTAAACAAAATGTATGAGGAAAAAAAAAATGAGTAAATGTAGCTTCATATGTTTCTTCTGTCTTGAAGATGAGCAATACTCCAACATTAGACTGAGGCTGAGAAAGTGCTCCCCTATCTTTCCAAAAGAGCAACTACTATTTACAGGAAAATAACAATACGTACAATTGCTTTGCAAAATAGATCTGCTCCCGCCCCTCTGAAAAAATGGTTCCACATAAAAAAATACGATGTTAGAAAAAGACTTATATTTTCAAGAATATATATGTATATATATATATATATATACCTTTGTAAGCTGGGCCAGAGAAATAGACGCAGAAGAGTCATCAATCTGTTCACAAAAAATTAAACACACATTCAAGTTCCACACTGAAAACATCTGAAAGTGATCATTTAGCCCCTATTGCCATTACTGTTCAAATACTGCTATTTGCTTAGTTTTCTAAAGAATGTATTTTCTGTTTTAAACCAGTAAGTGTAGCCCACCCTCTTTTAGCCTCTATATTCACACATGGTATTTATAAAAGTTAATAGTTGAGGGGGACCCAATTACTACAAAAAAAAATGGAGTAATGAAAAGTGTATCATATAGGAAATTTGTTCAGAATGGTGACTACTCTTATTTAGAGTACAGACTATTAGAATCCCATGACTCTCAATAGTCTCTAAATTTGATAATGCTCAAAGTCAATGTGCACTGGAAGAGAAAATACAAGAAATCTAACTTTTCCACAATGCCATTAAACAGCATTTTAAAAACAAGCAGGTCTTTAAAGGCCCAGATAATTGCTTTAGTAAATAATAGCCTCTGCATTAATTGTAACTGTTTTTCCTTTTTTGAACATGTGCTGATCAGTTTGAGTAAGTTTGTCTATTTTCTCACACAAAGAGTGACATAGGTTTCTTGCCAAAGAAACCAGTTTCATCAGGGCAAAGATGTTAAGCCAACAATAGGGATGCAATAGGTTACCCTGGGTTCTCTAAGGATTAACATAACTGTCACTTACTATGACGAACTCTAATATTTGGAAAAAAGAAAGCTTTCTAATCAAATGGAACAAATATGTCAAGGTATAAGGAGGTTTCAAAAAATGTATTTAAAAGTATATTTTTTAAAATTTTCATTATTTGATCCCCTGAAATGATTTTACTACGAGTAAAAAAAGTTTGTGTATACATGTATGCATGTGTATATATATATATATCTCTTTAGCATGTAAAGCTAAAGACATGATTTCCCTAAAAGTGTACCAAAATGAAAACATATGATTAGCTTCTTACATAGTAACTGGATTACTTATTTGATATGTTGTAAGTTTCTCAAGTTATTGGTCAGAATTCTTTTATTTAAAATGGAGAGAATGTGACAAGATGCCTGGATCAAAGAAAAGGAAAAACAAAAACACTCCAAAGAAGTTGTGTCTTTATCCAGTATTTTGCAAGTATTCCAGAGCCTTAGAGTATTAAAATAGAGTAGCATGACATGAAGCCGCAAACAGAAATGTAACCAGTTTCAATATGAAGTTCTTATTCTTAGTACAATGTCCACCACACTAGGAGCTGAATAAAGGTCAATGAAAATAATGTTGGCTAAATTTAAGCTTCTAGTATTTGAAGGTTTTTAAATGTTAGTTTGATGGAAATTATTATGGGGATACTTCTTTAGAGAGTTTTTTGCTCCCCGGTGAAGGACCGCAGAGTTGCTAACTCACTGACCTCTATTCCTGGCATATAACCACATAATCCACTTCTGCCCAGCTCTGGGGAAGTGTCTTTTCATAACGAACTCATCTCAACAGATAAGGAGAATAAAGACTATATAAACATCCTGGTTTTTATCCAGAATAAATTCTAACCTACTCAATCTCTTTTCAAAAGGATTGTATTTTACATCAGAGATTACCTGAATTTAGGAAACAAAAACTGAACAAATTGCTGCCAACCATCATCTATACTATGTTTCTAACCAATGAAACAAATTAATAACATTTAAAAGTAGTCAATTACTATCTAGAATTGGAATACTGATGACGTCTTAGAAAGAAGGCAACTGGTTAATTCTGTTGCCCTGGAACGGCAAAGCTGCTGACACTGTCTGACTCTCCCCACCCCTGACACTCTGATATGGGTGTCTTTTTGTTCTGTAGCTGGGTTTCCTGGCCTTTCTTTGTAGCTTTCAGCCAACCTGCCAGCAGTACTGTATTTTTATTGAGTTAAAAGTGCTTTCAGATCTGCAATGACATCTAAATAGCCTTTTTTCTACCATCACCACAGCATCCAAATACCTTATAATCCACAAGTATCATAAATTCAGTAAGGCATCCAATTTTTTTCCCCTACATATAGCAAAGGTAGTTAAGAAATGAGTTGAAAACGTTGACAAAGGTTTAAGACTAATTAGGGTTTTATATGGGCTAAATGTCAATAAAAGTAACTCTCAGTGGCTAGCTAGTAAGATAAAAAACAAAAAAAGCCACCATGTTAGAAAAAAAGAGCCTTAAAAAAAACGATTGATGCACACTGTAGGCATCATTAAAATTAACCCACCTCCCCGAGTTTAATTAATGGTATGGTTTTTGGGGGTAAGTGTCTAAAATAACATCTCTTATGACAAATATACTGGCTTGAAGTTAAAGGCTCCTACAAAATTTAATTCTGATGTTTAGCAGCAGGAAGAAGCACCAGTGCTGCAGTACAAACATGGAAGAGTGAGTGTGTGAAAGAAGACTGGGTAATTTTACAAAGAGCCATTCTTGTTTAGAGTTGGCTTAAGTTATCAAAACTGTTTATACATACACTAATCGGAATGAAAAATCCAGTTTAGCACCTCTATCTTACTTTGTTTATTTTTGTGAATGTGTACAAGCCACACGATTAAGCTTCTAAGGTGGGCACTAATTGTCGTTGTTGTTGTTGTTAATGTGCCGTCGAGTCAGCCCCTGACTCATAGCGACCCCTCCTTGGGTTTCCGAGGCAGTATCACTACGGAAGTAGGATTGCCCAACCTTCCTTCCGAGGAGGGCACCAATTAGGCTTGATGAATGTATTCTCATTCTAAATGTCAGCAATGTACTCCAAGCAAATAAATGATGAGAAGTTACCTAATGATTCTATTTCAGATCATTCTACCTAAAAATTAAAGCCACTTTTAAAGTATTTTTTTTTTTAAAAGAAGAAACTAAATAAGCTTAAAATAAACTGCTTTTTATAAATGTAATACAGACATGCCAGGGAACACACGAGGCTAAAAGAATGTTAACTTTATTTATGAACATGTGATTTGTGTTTATACACATGCTAATAAACAAAAAAGAAGTAATTGTTTTCAAGAAATAAAACTTCATCTATATTAGTTTAAATACTATATAAAATGTACTTTATACAAAATGTGTTACATTAACTACTACAGTCACCAGGATAGTCAATCTAATTTGTGCCAGCATTTGGATACATAAAAATCAGTGTTAAACCAATCACCAGCAAAACAGAAACTTGGACAGTTTTTACAGCAGTATGCTTAAAAAACAAAAACAAAAAACAACCCTCCCTCCTAAAAAACCCCCATTTACCCAAAGAGAAGGGAGGGGGAAAAAACCCAAAACAACTAAGAATTTTGATCTTTGAATCACTATGTTTAGTTCCATGAGAACTAAAGGCTATATACTTTAAAGAACAAGTCCAGAGTTCCGATATATTCTATGTTATCATGTGTAAGATCCAATGATCCAAGGTTAGAGAATCGCCTCACATACAATTAAAGATCAGTAATATTTAAAAAGGATAAAGTGAAACAGCAAGCAACACCCTTGAATTCTAAATGAAGATTTAAGACATCTTGGATTGTGTACAATACCGAGATTCAGCAATAAAACGTTTAGAGAACCATCAAGTTTACAGAGCCCAGGGACTATAAACCTGTGTTCTAGAACAGATCGTTCTCACCCCACAACTCAGGAATGCTGCTGCTTTGTAATTAAGAACTCAAAAGTCAAAATGGTGTCATAAGGTTAACTTGTGGTAACAAAAATTAAGACGTTACTCTGATTTAGGGAGCAACTTTGACGAGCTACAGCTTTCAGCTGGCCTACAATTAATGCAGCATTTTAATGTTTTGTAAGAAGGAAATGAACATTTAATTTGGACATCTGAACAGACTACATACAAGTGGAAGAACTCTCTATTAAATTTTGAAAGCAGTGTGTCCAATTGTTTAAAATCATTAAAATCACTGAGCCGTTTCTATGTTTCTGGGGGACCCAACTTCAAGTCTCACTTCGTTATTTATAGCATGGTTGTAAATAAAGAATAGGTGCTCAAAACTGCCACACAGGGTAAGGTGAGGTAATAAAGCCGCATCAGTGGTCCCTGGAAAACTCTTCTATATGATGTGTGTGAACCTGAAGAAAGCATCCAACTTTAATAGAAGCTTCACATGTCTCTAATGCACTTTTCAAGCAGGGGAAAAAAACTAACAAAAACTAAGTGATACAACGTGAAAATGGCAAAATATACACTCCAAACATTTTTTTTTATTGCAAGAAACAAAAAGCACACAACAGCCTGTACATACATACAAAATACTAACTATAGACAGACAGATGTAGAACATGTTATCATGTTCATCAGTGTCAAACCTACATGATCTAAAGAGGATCATACATTAACTGTACAACACAGTGTCATACAGGGATAATGCTCTCATATTTAATATGAAACAGTGTTTTGGGGGGCACAAATTACCCATCTCTACAAAATAGGTGTGCAAATTACGCCACATATATCCATATTCAACTGAGCTGTTGTCAAAATACATTTTATTTACAACATGTATTATGATTAAGATTAAATTCTAAAAAAATTTACTTCACTGCCACATTATAAAGGTAAAAGCAATGTGTAGAAAAAGTGTGAGATTGTGTTTTTACATACTGCTTTTGAAGTTCCCATCACTGGTTCAGTTCGACTTCTAAAACACAAACAAAAGCAACAAAAAGTAACATAAGATATGAGCAGTTATTTATGCATTTTGTATGACAATAAATCTCAATACATACATCTAATCACATTATTTCTAGGGACGCAATTTTCTTCGGTACTCTTTGGTACAAAGATTTAAAAACAGCCACTTTCTGAACATAGTAGTTTGGTTAATCTTTACCACTTTT
Source organism: Orycteropus afer afer (assembly GCF_000298275.1). Lineage (NCBI taxonomy): Eukaryota > Metazoa > Chordata > Mammalia > Tubulidentata > Orycteropodidae > Orycteropus > Orycteropus afer. Next base: position 1,223,146 of record NW_006921899.1, on the reverse strand, counting down.
CACAGTTTAAGATGCATTTATAATAGTTTAAAAAAAAAAAAAATCCATACTGAGGAATTCTAGAATAGGTGTAACCTTGCCACTTATAAGAAAAAAGGTTTCTCAAAGGTGGTATGGAGATATTGTTAAGAAAGAAACTCTGTGATTCATTCTTAATAGAGGGGAAATATCAAACATACTATTCCTCAATTTTTTAACAGATCCAGATGTAAATTTTTATACTCCAGATTTTCTTAAAGCACGCCCACAGTTGTCAATGTTTTTAAGATTTCTACTTCTGCTTAACCGTTGTGCTCCAAAACTAATTTTCAAATCCAGAAAGATAGATTAACAGTTACTTTAATTTTTACAACAACGATTATGGATTAAGTAAGACTTCTAACTTCCCCAAAAATGTAACATACAATCTGAGGGTATTTTAGTTAAAAGAATGAATTAAATGGTTGTAATGTACAATTGGGCAGACAATTCAATATTTTTAAAAGTACATATAAATAAGCCCAAGAAGAAACTCCATACAAGAAAGGGGTGGAGGGCAGGTTGCTAAATACAGTGGTCCCTCAGTACCTATGGGGGACTGGTTTCAGGTCTCGCAAGGATACCAAAATCTGTGGGTGCTCAAATCGCTTATACAAAATGGTGTAGTATTTGCACATAACCTACAGGAGTCCTCCGGTAAACTTTAAATCATCTCTAGACAATAATACCTCACACAATGTAAATGCTATGTAAATAGCACTGTGCTCCCTCTTAGTCTTTGAGAGATCACTCTGACTATGTAACTGCTTTTTAGGAGCCATTTCTTCACAGAAACAAAGGGCGCACACAAGTAGCAAACACATGGACACAATGCTCAGCTGACGAGCCCTGGAGAGAGACAGGATCTGTGAAATGGCGGGAGGTTACCGCAGGGGGCACTACACTTGACTTTACTCCTGTGTATTCAGTGTGGTGTTCAGTGCCCAGCAAATCTAAATTTTGCTCTTTGGAGCTTTCTGGAATTATTTTTCAAATATTTTGGATCTGCATTTGGTTGAATCCACAGATGCAGAACGCATGGCTACAGAAGGCAAACTGCACAGTTTTTAACTGCTCAGTAAATTTTAGCTTATGCTATCTTGGCTATAATGCAGTGTTAGCATCTGAAAGCAGTTTCTAGGTCTGTACACAATTTGGAAGTACTGAGATTAAGAAATCCTAGATGTGGCTTTATTTTATCTCAATTCTAAGAACACATTCCATTTCCTAAGGCTGGCAAATTCTAGAATTTGTCATCGACCAAAACCAAAATTTACCAAAATTTCAAACAAAAGTACCTTTACTACCTGTTACATAATTTAGCCCATTTCACATATTACAGTTCTGACATCATTACCAAAACTGCAAGGAAGAAAAAGTTAAGGGTATAAAGAATGTAAAGTTTTAATAATGTCCCTTTAGTAAATGTTAAGCTCTTAGGCAGTTCTGTGAAATTGCTGTTCTAACTCCAATAATATACTGGGTACCTCCCAAGGGCCAGGCCCTGTTCTTTGAATCCTTCCAACTCCCAGTTAAGTACTCATGTCCCCATTTTAGTCTGGAGGAAACTGGAAATATAGAGAAGTTAGGTAATTTACCCAAAGCCACATAACTGGTATTAAGCAGTAAAGGGAGTCAAACTTAAGCCTGATTTCACAATGTATGCTCATAAAATAAGGAGCTCTGGTAGTGTAGTGGTTAAAGCATTTGTCTGCTAATCAAAATGTTGGCAGTTCGAACCCACCAGCTGCTCCGCGGGAGAAAGATGAGGTAGTCTGTTTCTGTAAAGATTTACAGCTTTGGAAATGCTATGGGCCAGATCTACTCTGTCCTAAAGGATCACTACGAATTGCTACCAACTCGATAGCAGGTGTGGTGTTTTGGTTTTGGCTGTTGTTGTTGTTGTTATGTGCCGTGGAGTTGGACCTGACTCACAGTGACCCCTCCTTGGGTTTCTGAGGCAGTATCACTACGGAAGTAGATTGCCCCATTTCCTTCCAAAGAGTGGCTGGTGGGTTTGAACCGCCAGCCTTCTGATTAGCAGTCAAGTCCCTTAGGCACGTTCATAAACCCTAAATAACTTTATTAACCTCTGAGACAAAGTCCCTTAGTGATAGAGAGTAAATGTTAGCAACACTGAATATGCTTGATGCTGCCAAAACATATAGGAGGAGAGATCTCTTAAAATTATCTTTTTGGGATAAAGAAAACTGTTGGACAGAAAAATTTTTTAAAAAAGAAAAAGAACGTGTACAGGCAAATAAAAAACAAAGAAAAGTACAGGAATATTTCCTCACTGATTTGCATCTCATTTTCTCATCTTTATAAATGCTGCCTATATAGAGAAAAAATTCTGCCTAATAATAGCTCTTACTCCTGAATGGAAGAAGAAATCAGGAAAAAAAAGCCCTAGTTGTTGAGAAGATGTACTGGTAAAGGGCAAAGTAAACAAGTTCAGTTTTAAAACACACTTTTTCTTTTTCAAAAATAAGTCTATTTTGAAAACTTCAATAATATATATGATTTGATAAATACTCACATAACATATGTCTTGCTTGTAGATTTAACACCACCAATAGGAATTCTTCTAACAATTACAGATGAATTCTTAGGAATTAGAGCATTATCATCAGTGTATTCTGTAAATAAAAAAATAAAGAGTCGAATTTCTATTTGGGGATTTGGGTAAGCCACAGTCCCCAAGAATCAGAAAATTTCAACAAAATACAAATTTTACGGGAAATGGACTTTACTATAACAACAGTGATAACTCTGCCTTCCTTGCAGCTAGATGACTGATGTCAGAGCAAACATCAAAGCCACGAGGAGGCTTTGACACCAAGTGTCAGCACTACTGGTCTGGTACTTTTGTGGAACCCTACATCTCAGTAAGACTAAGTCCTTCTCTAGTTTATTATGCCAGAAATGCTGAACATCTGAGCTATGAGAAAAATCTGTTATTTAGAATAAAGAAATTCTGTCTCTCCCAGCCCCAAAACATGAGTTGAGTATTGTGATCCCTGCTCTCATGGAGCCTAGTGCTGGGGGAAGGCAGACTAAAAATTAAATTATGAATAAAGAGAAAACAGTGTGTAATAAAGAATTAAAGGTGGGATGCAACTTTGAATTTGAATAGAATATGGATTCAAAGAAGCCGTCTCTGAGGAACTGACATTCGAAACTTAAAGCCAGGTGCAAAAAAGCCTGAGGAAGAGTGTTTCAAGAAGAGGGAAAAGCAACTGAAAAATGACATAAAAAGACCTGAATGGCAAGAAAATGAAAGAATAACATGAAAAACAGATGGACAGATACAGGTTCTACACCACTTTATATGTGGTTTCTAACTACAACAGAAGTCACTGAAAAATTTTAAACCAAGTGGTGACATGATTTATGTTTTGTTTTTTTTTTAAACTATCGTTTCTAGGTGGAAAATGAGCTACAGGGAGACAGATGTACAAATAGGTGACTAATACAGTCCTCTACTGGGAGATGTGCAAATGTATACATCTCTCTTAATCACACAACCCAGATATTGGGGGTTCACTCTTTTAATATTAGGTTTACATGTTTCACTTAAGTTACTAAGCACAAATGGCTGGCTACTCATTTCTTTCAATTCAAGTTTATCATATATGCATGCATTTTAGGCTTTTCAATGAGTATCAAATTTTTTATTTTTTAGTCATATTTATTAGCATTCCATGTTTAAACTAAATAATTGCTTAGACAAGATTTCTGGCAGTATATTTCAAATAGCAGTCTATTATCTCACATACACCCAATTAGAGTGTGCCATATAAGACTTTATTATCTTGGATATGTTGACAGTCCCAAATTCTAAGCAAAGTCTGAATAAGAAAAATTGGGAACAGGGGGCACAGGATATTTAATGCTAATTCTGGAAACCAAAAACAACCAAACTCATTGACATCAAGTAGATTCCAATTCATAGTGACTCTACAGGTCAGGGCAGAACTGCTCCATAGGGTTTCCAAGCCTGTCATCTTTCAGAAGCAGACTGCCGTATCTTTCTCTCATGGGCAACTGGTGGGTTTGAACAATCAATCTTTTGGTTAGCAGCCGGGCACTTAACGACCAGAAACAAAACTTGGCGTCAAACGCCTAAAAGGAAGTTTCTGAATATCTAGCAACTCTCAAATGCGCTCACAACAGCTGTCAAAGACAATTTACTAATTTGATCAGCAAACTAAAAGTCAAGTATCCCAACGGGCCGCCCCTCAAATAGATGCTCTCAATGACCTCTCGAGTACCTCATAAATAGGTGGATCCTATATATTCTTACTTAAAATACCTCCTTCACAAGTAGACTGCTAGCTTCAAAAAGACATTCTCCTCCCCAGTGTAATTTTTGATCCCAAAACATGAAGTGGAAAAAAGATGAACTTGAGAAAAGGAGTGACAAAGATAACATGGGTCTTTTTTTCAAAAAAATTATATATATATTTAAAGGGTCTTTAAAAAGTATTTCACATTTAGCTTCTAAATCTCTCATACTAAGTTCAGAATAAAGTTGCATTGGGGGGGTGTCGGAGGGAGTGCTGTGCAGAAAAGTATAAGAAGAACAGAAAACACGTTTTTCTTGCATAACAAAGACCATTTGTGATTTTGAAATACAGTCTAGAAACAAGCAGGATTCTTGAGTCTAGAATATGAAATTATGTGCTAACCATTTCAGTCTGATTAAGATTTAATGGTTCTTACCATGAACAGAAGCCCTGGTGGTTAAAAGTACTTCGATGCTAACCAAAAGGTGAGTGGTTTGAATCCACCAGCCATACCACTGGAGAAAAATGAAGCACTCTGCTTCTGCAAAGATTACAGCCTTGGAAACTCTATGGGGCAGTTCTACTCTGTCCTACAGAGTAGGCTTAGAGCCGGAATCACCTCGACAGCAGTGGATTTTTTAAAACATAGACAGTTTTCCAAAACTGTAAGGAATGTTTTCTAGAAACACAGATCAGGTAATTTACAATATTAATTTAAAACAAGCTAATGTTCAGCATTCTCTCCAAGGCAATCTCCTACCTATGAAGCTAAAAACATTTATTTTGCATCCTTTTAATCAATGGATGATGTCAAACCAAGTGACATTCTTATGTCACCTGCACTGGGTACTATTTCCCTAAAACTCATGAAATAGCTGTTCTCCCCTAATTTGAAGATTGCATAAAAAGTACATTTTCTCCACCTCCAGCTCCCTCTCCCAATCAAACATCTAAACTGACCATGAAAGTTTTCTCCAATAAAAGATAGTTCACACAAATATGTAAAATATACTGTGGGACAAAGCACTTTTTATGGCTTTTAGAACTGGATTATATATGATATATTTATTTTCCCTAGACTAGAAAAGAAGTAACACAAAGTTACAAAGCACTTAATTTGATGCATAAAAATTTTTTCAATCATAACTTACTCTAGTCTAACAAAGTTATAGTCAACTGTTAGGTGGAGAAGATGGCCAAAGCCTAGCCCCAAATCCTTCAATTATGTAATACTTCATCAAAATATGAAAGCTAGTATATGATCATTAAAACTGCCTTAATACCCTTTAGTTGTAACTCCATTTACATTTTCTTTTCTTTCATTCAGTACTTATTAATCAAGATAGCCTAAAATGATAATTAAGTCCACGTGTTCTGTGAAATGTGACTAAAATATTTAAGGGGTAACTTTTGGTAATCTTACAAAAGGAAGAATATTTTCTTGAGGCATTTTCTTAAATACCTTAAGGTATTTTCTTGAATAATAGGTTAAAAAAAAAACTCTCCACTGTACATGACCACAAACAATGACTCTTCTCCTTAAGTACCAGGATGGTATACACATAATTGCAATTACCAAAGCCTCCTATGAAGTGTCCTTTAGGTATGACACCTGTTTAAGGAAAGAAGGGAGTATTCTTTCACATATTAACATGTGAGTAAATAAAGTTCTTCCGTAATGAATATTCTGGAGTCATGATGCACCAGACCTGCTGTTCCTTACCATCATACAATTAAACGTGTGCCTGGAAATGGAAAACTCCTCTCCATGACAAGACTTACTCTACCTAACGCACTACAGGCTGGAGGTGGGGGTCCTATTTCAACTAAATGAACTCATGTTACACTTTTAAACAAAGTTAGCCATTGATAAAATACTATAACTTAATCAGAACTTCCCTTTATTCCTTCTCATCCCATCAGTAAAACTTAAAACACGGAACCTACTGGAAATGACATCAGCATTACTGTACTGAGAAACAGAAACCAAAACAAGTTCAAAGTCATACCCTAAAAAGGCTATCAGCACAGCCTTAAAAACAAAGAAGTCAAATTTTCAATCTTACAACATACTTTTAGAAAAGGGAAAGAACTTAAAGATTCCAATCAGTGGCTTATTTTTACTCATATGGTAGCAGCCTATTGTTTTTCAATATCCTAATATCCACACAGGCACGTCGTCTAACAGCTACCCTATAAAAACCAGTACTTTTGATCTTGACCCACACGCTCAGTTTGAAGAGTATACTACTTAATTACATTAACGATTCTTGAACTCACAAAGCTTGTCACATCAGAAAGTACCAAGTTTCAAAGACCATTCCGACATCAACGGGTGGCTGGATTACAGCCCCAGAAACATCCATGTGAAGATCCCTGGTCCCCAACACAGGCAACTCTCCCTTATCCCCCAAGAACAGGGAAAAGGAGAAAGGGAGGACATTTTGCCATCAGTCCCCAAAAACGATGATCACAAAACTAGAGCAGTGTCTCTCCACTGCTGCTGTCATCAACAAGCCTTGTGTAAGCTCTCCTCCCTCCTTCAGACGGTAAAATGCTAGAGCAAGACCCAAAGAACCTGGCTGATTCTGCAGCCCTCAGCCTCGATCCTCATTTTGAAAACCACTGGACAGAATCGTGAAACGTCCACATTTGGGGATTCGCCTTGTTACACACGACAAACAAGCCAGTGAAACTCTTAAGGCAGGCTGCTGCTACCCCTGGTATCAAAGCTGTCTTAAGTATTAGAACCAACAGCCCCAGAAGAGACGTGATGGCGGTTAGCCTTCTGGCAAGCCCCTCACCACCAGTCTCTTTAAGGAGCAAGTATCTGCAGCCCGTTTGGCCCTTACCTTCTTTCGTCTGCGCGTTGGTGATCTGCAGGTCGCAGTCGGCAGCTTTCAGCTTCTCCCTCCCCATAATCTGCTTCTTTAAATCGCAGAGGGAGATGTGGAGCCCATCAAAGGTGACGGTATCATAGTTGAGTTTAGAGGAAAATTTATAATGCACACAGGACATGGTGCCAAAGGATTCCTAAGGTTCAGCGAGGAGACGTGGACACGCTCAACGTATGTATATTTATAAACTCAAGAGCAAAATATGTACACACACAAAACACTCAAAAAGACACTGAAGGACCCTAAGGCCTTAAATACCCCCCAACCAAAAGCAGGGGGTCGTAAGAACAATAATCCAGAACCCCCGAAACTCAGAATCATTTCATGTGGGAGGAGGCGGGTGAGGACAGGGAAGGGGAGGAAATGGAGAATCCGCCAGTGGCCACAATGTCACCCGGCTGGGTCCCCCTCGCTCATGCTAAGGGCCGGCAGGAGACGGGGACAAGCGATGCAGTCTGTAGCGGTCAGTCCACACGTTAGAGTCCGAGCGACCCCAGCGGGGTCAGGGGTCCATAGCGCGTCCGCACCTCCCGGATGGTCTCTTTCCGTGGATTGGGGTGACCCAGACCTCGGGAGAAGGCTGAGGGGAAAGGGCCTAGGCCCGGAGTCCACGAGCGGCCTCTCGCCTCCTCCTGGCTTCCGGACGAGCGGCGTCAGCTGCCCCAGGCCCAGGCCCCCACCACACACACAAACCGCCTGCTCCCTTGCGGCCCCGGGCAGCCCCGCGGCCTAGGCCAAAAACGCACGGTCGGCGGAGGAGAGGCCTTCTCGCAGGCCGCCCCCGGCTCCGGCTCCGCCTCCCCCCCGCCGCCGCCTCCTCAGACACAAAGCCGGTACTAGGCCTCAACTAGGCCTCGAAGCACTTCCTCACCAACCCCGGCCCCAACCAGTGACCGGGTGGTTTCGGAGGACCCCGGGGACACCGCCGAGGCTCCCTGACGCTTCCTCTCGTCGGGTGCTCCGCGCTTCTTTCGCCTTTCGGTTCCGTCGACTTTAGGCCCAGAACCGCGAGAATATCCCCGGAAACTGCCGGGCAACGGCAACGGCAAGGGCTCCGCTGGCTCCCCCTGTTTTTTTTTTAGCTCCCCTGCCGCTCTCGGCCCTCACCAATCGTCCCCGACACCTCCAAGCCAGGTACTATGGCGGACGCAGCCTGGCTTCGGGCGAGCGCCCCACTCCGGGGTCTCTTAAGCAGGAATTGCACGGGCAGCGCGCGTGAGGCGGGGCTGGCGTAAGCGGATAGGCGGGCCAAGAGGCGGGGCAGATGACGTCACAAAGCGCACCGGCCCGCCCACGTGACCCCGCGCTTTGTGACTCAGGAGCGCGGAACCTGAGCTAGCCGGGAGAACGGAAGAGACCTTCTGTGTCAAAAGGGAGGGGGAGACTCTAGAGTCAAAAGGACTGGCTCAGGCGGCGGTTGAGGGAGGGGATCTCAGATTTTAGCTGCTATGTCCACTTTCCACCAAACGTTGAAGTGCCAAGGTCCCAACAAGTCCCTATCAACTCCCCTAAGCTCCCCAATTGACCTAAACATCATGGTTGCTATGAAATAAACCACGGTTGCTATGCAAACACTCCCTAGTTTTCCCTTCTTATAAACTGGCTACCCTAAGCGCTTCCCGAATAGAAATTCTGGACAGCCGCTGCCTACAACTGATAACAAAGATTTGATGAACTTTACCGTGTGCCAGCCTCAGCAGCTGATTATCTGGGTTGGAACCGTAGTTCGGGGGGGCTCTAGATTTAACCCTTCTGCACCTCAGTTTCCTAGGTATAAAGGGTTTTAAAAAGTATTGGTGCACTGACTTGTTGTGGACTAAAGGAACGGATAGATTTATATTGTTTAGAACCGAGCCTGAAACACGATTCAGTGGGCCTCGGTAAACGTGGCTCAATGTCACCTTTAAATAAATAAATAAATAAATATCCCTAAGTGGTCAGCACTACCATTATCTCCAATGTATACCCACTGGTATCCAGTCGATTCCGACTTGGAGAGAACCTATAGGACAGAGTAGAATTGCCCCATAGGGTTTCCTAGGTTGAAATCTTTACAGAAGCAGAATGCCATCTTTCTCTGGCAGAGCCACTGGTGGTCGGAGTCCAACAACCTTTTGGTTAGCAGTCCAATGCCCTAATCACTGCATCACCAGGAACTGAAGCTAGTAATGATGTACCTTTTTGAATTTGCAGAAGGGAATTCCTGATCTGTGGCAGACTTCCAATCCCATTCCTAATTACAAATGCCAGGAACTGGGCCAAGAGCCCCCTCAGTGGCTTGAAATCTATTTTTCTTGGAGCATGGGAAAGTTATTGTTATAGCAATAACATTCATAATTTGTTGTTGTTAGGTGCCATCGAATGATTCCAACTCACAGCGACCTTATGTACAACAAAACAAAACATTGCCCAGTCCTGCACCACTCTGAGGACTGTATTCCACAGTGGTTGCACCATTTTACAGTCTTAGCACAAGTTTATATGAGGGTTCCAGGCTCTTCACACTCTCACCAGCATTTGCTGTTTTCTGTTGTTTTGAACTTTGCAATTAATCTTGGGATGAGATGATGTCTCATTGTTGTTTTGATTCGCATCTCTCTAATGGCTCAGGTAGCATAGTGCCTAAGGCACTTGACTGCTCACCAGAAGGCTGGCGGTTCAAACCCACCAGCCACTCCTTGGAAGGAAGATGGGGAAATCTACTTCTGTAGTGATACTGCCTCGGAAACCCAAGGAGGGGTCTCTATGAGCTGGCCGACTTGACGGCAAACAACAACAACAACAACAACAACAACGGCTCAGGAGAGGCAGGATATCCAGGTTAAAACGGGCGGGAGGCAAGCCTAGGCCCCAAGCCCCCTAAAGCCAGGAAAGGGAGGGACCAGGAGGGGCCTCGGGGACCTCAGGAGCAGTAGGATATCCAGGTTAAAAGGGGGTAGGAGACAAGGAAGGCCCCAAGCCCCCTAGAGCCGGGAAAGGGAGGGACCAGAGAGGCCGATTTCAGGTAGCAATTAGGTAAGAGGAGGGTGCAGAGGTTTCCAACAGCTAAGGGAGACAAACTTGTGTGTCAGTTTGTCATCTGTGGGGCTTGTACATTGCTGTGAGGCTTGAGGCTGTGCCACTGGTGTTTCAGACGCCAGCAGAGTTGCACAGGGTGCACAGGTTTCAATCAGCTTACAGACCATGACAGACTAGGAAGAAGGAGGAGGCCATCCACTTCTCATAAATTGGCCAGGAAAAACCTTATGAATAGCAGAGAAACACTGTCTGGGCATTACTGGGCAACTTTATGAATAGCTTGGAAATATTGTCCGACAGAGTGCAGGAAGACTAGCCCATTGGGTTGGAAGGCACTCAAAATATGACTGGGAAAGAGCTGCATCATCAGAGTGGAACCAACCTTAATGATATGGATAAATTAAGTCTTTCAGGACCTCCATGTGCTGATGTGGCATGACTCTAATTGAGGAATGTATGAAGTATGAATCTAGGAAAATTGGAAGTTGTCAAAAATGAAATGGAACACGTAAAGATTGATATCCTAGACATTAGTGAGCTGAAATGGATGGGTTTTAGCCATTTTGAATCAGACAACCATATGATCTACTACGCTGGGAATGACAAATTGAAGAGAAATGGTGTGGCATTCATCATCACAAAAGATGTTTCAAGATCTGTCCTGAAGTACAATACTGTCAGTGATAGGATAATATCCATATGCCTACAAGGAAGACCAGTTAATATGACCATTATTCAAGTTTATGTACCAACCACCAAAGCAAAAGATGAGGAAATTGAAGACTTTTATCAACTTCTGAAATTGACCAAACATGCAATCAAGATGTGTTGCTTATAACTGGTGATTGGAATGCAAAAGTTGGAAACAAAGAAGAATCACCAATAGTTGGAAAATTTGACCTTGGTGACAGAAATAACGTTGGAGATCGCATGATAGAATTTTGTAAGACCAATGATTTATTCATTGCAAATATCATTTTTCAACAACACAAATGGTGGCTATACACGTGGACTTCATCAGATGGAATACACAGGAATCAGATTGACTACATCTGTGGCAGGAGGCAATGGAAAAGCTCAATATCTTTAGCTAAACCCAGGCCAGGAGCTGATTGTGGAATAGACTATCAACTGCTCATATGCAAGTCAACTTGAAGTTGAAGACAATTAAAACAAGTCCATGAGAGCCAAAATATGATCTTGAATATATCCCTCCTGAATTTAGAGACCATCTAAAGAATAGATTTGTTGCATTGAACACCAATGACTGAAAACCAGAATAATTGTGGGATGATATCAAGAGTATCATCTATGAAGAAAGCAAGAGGTTATTAAAAAGACGAGAAAGAAAGAAAAGACCAAAATGGATGTCAGAAGAGACTCTGAAACTTGCCCTTGAGCAAGGAGTAGCTAAAGCAAATGGAAGAAATGACAAGATGAAAGAGCTGAATAGAAGATTTCAAAGAGAAGCTTGAGCAGACAAAGCCAATTACTATAATGAAATGTGCAAAGACCTGGAGTTAGAAAACCAAAAGGGAAGAACATGCTTGGCATTTCTCAAGCTGAAAGAACTGAGGAAAAAATTTAAGCCTCAAGTTGCAATACTGAAAGATTCTATGGGCAAAATATTGAATGATGCAGGAAGCATCAAAAGAAGATGAAAGGAATATACAGAGTCACAGTACCAAAAATAACTGGTCAATGTTCATCCATTTCAGGAGGTGGCATATGTTCAAGATGGTATTGAGGGGAAGGTCAAAGGCTCCTAGCATTGACAGAATACACACTGAGATTTTTCAACAAATGGTTGCCCCACTGGAGGCACTCATGCGGTTATGCCAAGAGATTTGGAAGACAGCTACCTGGCCAACTGACTGGAAGAGATGCATATTTGTACCCATTCCAAAGAAAGGTGATCCCACAGAATGTGGAAATTCTCAAAACAATATCATTAATACTGCAGGCAAGTAAGATCTTACTGAAGATAATTTAAAAATGGTTGCAGCCGTATATTGACAGAGAACTTCCAGAGGTGCAGGCTGGATTCAGAAGAGGATGTGGAATGAGGGATATCATTGCTGATGTCAAATGGATCTTGGCTCAAAGTAAAGAATACCAGAAAGATGTTTTTTTGACTATGCAAAAAACATTTGATTGTGTGTATCATAACAAATTGTGGATAACATTGGGAAGAATGGGAATTCCAGAACACTTAATTGTACTCATGAGGAACCTGTACATTGACCAGGAAGCTGTTGTTCAAACAGAACAAGGGGACACTGCATGGTTTAAAATCAAGAAGGGAGTGTGTCAGGGTTGTATCCTTTCCCCATTACTTATTCAACCTGTATGCTGAGCAAACAATCCGAGAAGCTGGACTATATGAAGAAGAACTTGGCATCAGTATTGGGGGAAGAATCATTAACAACCTGCAATACGCTGATGACACAAACTTAGCTTGCTGAAAGTGAGGATGACTTGAAATAATTACTGATGAAGATTGAAGAACACAGTCTGCACTATGTTTTACATCTCAATATAAAGAAAACAAAAATCCTCACAACTGGACCTATGAGCAGCATTACAATAAATGGAGAAAAGATTGAAATTGTCAAAGACTTCACATTGCTTGGTTCTACAATCGATGCCAATGGAAGCAGCAGTCAGGACATCAGACGATGGAAACGACATCAGCACTGGGCAAATTGGCTGCAAGGGACCTCTTTCAAGTGCTGAAGTGCAAAAGAAGATGAAAAATCTCAATGTGTATTCTATCAGTGCCTGGAGCTTTGTTCCTTGCCAATTCCCTCAGTGCAGCTTCGACCCCTTCCCTCAATACCATTGGTTCTTGAACATATTTCAAGTGCTGAAGAGCAAAGATGTCTCTGTGAGGACTAAAGTGCATCTGACACAAGCCATGGTATTTTCAATTGCCTCATATGCATGTGAGAGCTGGATAATGAATAAGGAAGACCGAAGAAGAGTTGATGCTTTTGAGCTGTGGTGTTGGTGAAGAATGCTGAAATTACTGTGGACTGCTCAAAAAACTAACAGGTCTGTCCTGGAGGAAGTGCAGCCAGAACGCTTCTTGGAGGTGAGAATGGCCAGACTTCATCTCACATACTTTAGTCATCTTGTCAGAAAGGACCATTCCCTTGAGAAGGATGTCATGCTTGGTAGGGTTGAAGAAAGAGGGGAAGGCCCTCAATGAGGTGATTGACATGGTGGCGGTGGTGATGGGCTCAAGTGTAGCAAGAATTGTGGAGCTGGCTCAGGACTGGCCAGTATTTTGTTCTGCTATGCATAGGGTCCCTATGAGTCGGAGATGATTGGATGGCACCTAACAACAACAACAACAATGGCTAATGAGTACCACTAATGGTGCTGTGGTTAAAGCATTGGGATACTAATCAAAAGGATGGTGGTTCAAAACCCACCAGCTGCTCTGTGGGAGGATGATGTGTCTGCTTCTGTAAAGATTTACAGCCTTGGAAACCCTATGGGGCAGTTCTACTCTGTCCTATAGAGTCGCTATGAGTCAGGATCGACTCCATGGCAGTGTTTCTGGTTTTATAATGGCTAAAGATCATGAGCATTTCTTCATATGTTTGTTGTCTGCTTCAATGTCTTCTTTGGTGACATGTCTATGCGTGTCCTTTGCCTATTTTTATGTTTATTTCTTACTATGATTTGGGTACAAATTTACAAAGCAGATTCATTTCACACTCAACACATTTTGTTTCATGGCACCGATTATAATCCTAGCAATAAACAGCTCTTCTCTTATTTCCTGGTTTTTATTTTTTCTTCCTATTTTTTAATTGGATTATTTATCTTTTTGTTGTTGAGGTGTTGAAATTTTCTACAAATTTTAGAGATTTGCCCCTGGTCTAATATGTAATTGCCATCAATGTTTTCCCAGTCTGTGCATTCTCTTTTTACTCTTTTGGTGAAACCTTTCAATGTGCTTAAGTGTCTAATTTTTAGGCGGTCCCAGTCATGTATTTTGTCTTCTGGTGTTTGCATGTTTTTAGTTATGTTTAATAGTGTACTCATGCCATATATTAGGCCCCCTAAGTTTGTCTCCATTTTCTCTTTGATGGGCTAGTTGTACATTTATTTTTTTGATCCATCTTGAGTTGGTTTTTGTATGTGGTATGAGATATAAATCCTGTTTCTTTTTTTTGCAGATAGATATCCAGTTTTGCAGGATAATTTGTTAAAGAGACTATCCCTTCCCCATTAATGAGTTTGGGCCCTTTGTCATAGATCAGTGTCCATAGGTGGATGGATTTACTTCTGGATTCTCAATTCTGTTCCATTGGTCTATGTGTCTGTCATTGCACCAATACCAGGCTGTGTTGACTAGTGTAGCTATGGTTTTGAGATCAGGATGTGTGAGGCCTCCTACTTTGTTCTTTAGTAGTGCTTTACTTATCTGGGCTTTCTTTCCTTTCCATATAAAGTTGGTGATTAGTTTTTTCATCTCTTTAAAGAATGATAATGGAATCTAGATCAGGATTGTACTATATCTGTAAACTGCTTTGGGTAGTCTTGACATTTTCACAAATCAAGTCTTCCCATTCATGAGTATGGTATGTTCTTCCATTTATGTAGGTCTCATTTGGTTTCTTAAAGTAGTGTTTTGTAATTTTATTTAATAGGACTTTTGTGTCTCTGGTTAGATGTATTCGTAACTACTTTATCTTTTGGGGTTATTGTAAATGGTATTGTTTCCTTGATTTCCTTTTCAGCATTCTCTTTGTTAGCATAAATAATCCACCTGATTTTTTTTATGTTGGTCTCACGCCCTGCCACTTTGGTGAATCTTTCAATTAGTTCCAGTAATTTTCTAGCTGAGTCTTTGGATTTTCCAGGTATACGATCATGTCATCTGCAAATAGAGATAGTACTCCTTCTTCTTTGCCAATCTGGATGACTATTGTTTCCTTTTCATCAGTGCTTTTTATGTATAAAAAGTCTCTTCCACCTTTTTGGTAGCTCACTAAAATTTATTTACCATTCTGTCCATGTCAGAATGACTGCTTTTTCTTGGGGGAGGGGATCAAAACCTCTGTGTGGATGAAAAGAAGAAGATCTATCTAAAATAAAATATAACTGGACAAGAAAATAAATCATCTTGGTAGTCACACCTCAAAAGTGGTGAATTTATATCCTTTCACTGTTGTTGTTGGCTTGCAGCAAGTCGGCCCCAACGTGACCGATGGGTCGTGTCCGCCCATGAGGTACATTGGCAGGAATTGAACCCAGGGTCTCCTGCATGGGAGGTGAGAATTCTACCACTGAACCACCACTGCCCTCTGTATCTTTTCACTGTTGTTGTTGTTATGTGCCGTCGAGTCGGACCTGACTCATAGCAACCCCTCCTTGGGTTTCCGAGGCAGTATCACTACGGAAGTAGATTGCCCAACGTTCCTTCCGAGGAGTGACTGGTGGGTTTGAACTGCCAGCCTTCTGGTTAGCAGTCAAGTGCCTTAGACACCATGCTACCAGAGCTCCTATCTTTTCACTAGTTTTTAGTTAATCCTCTTATTTCTAATTTCACAGTTAATTTAGGCTGATATGGACCACTGTTGGCACAGTGGTTAAAGTTCTCAGCTGCTAACTGAGAGGTCAGCAGTTCACACTTACCAGCTGCTCTGTGGGAGAAAGATTTGGCCGTCTTCTTCCCTAAAGATTTATAGCCTTACCAGCCTTGTAGAGTAGTTCTATTCTGTCCTATAGGGTCACTATGAGTTGGAATTGATTCAGGTGGTTTTGTTTCAGGGGTTAACCTCATGGTTCTCAAAATTGGCCACAGTACTCAGAAGCTGGGCAGAGGTCATTGTAAGGAGTACATATAGTCAATTATATTTCGGTCCAACCGTTCTCAGTCAAGAGCCCTTTTCAAAACTGGACACTCTAGGTGCTCTTATGGGGATCTCACTCTGTATCACTTCAAATATGTCAAAATGCACCCACACCCACATTAAATATACAGGAAGTCCCTGGTTTACGAATGAGGTCCATTCCTAAATCTGTCTTTAAGTTGTATTAGTAGTTAAGTTGGAACCGTTGGATATGGTTTGTATTTAACATCAGTCAAATATTTGTCTGAGTATATTGTATGTAAGGAGTTTTGGTGGCATAGTGCCTAAGGCATTTGACTGCTATCCAGAAGGTTGGCGGTTCAAACCCACCAGCCACTCCACAGAAGGAAGACTGGGCAATCTACTTCCGTAAAGATTCACTATCTCGGAAACCCAAAGGGTTTCTATATACTCACCACCTGGGTTAATTTATAGAATATAATGAGCACCCCCACTTTCATTGCTCATGTTCTTAGAAACAACCACCATCCTTACGTCTGAAACAGTACTTGTGTTGCTTTTCTTTTCAGAAAAAAAGAACCAAAAAAATCAAACTCAGTGCTGCCAAGTCGATTAGACTCATAGTGACCCATCCTTGGGTTTCTGAGGTGGTATCTCTATGGAAGTAGATTGCCCAACCTTCTGTCCCAAAAGAGTATATGTCAAGGGTATCGTTCTGTTTTGTCTGCTTTTGACCCTTATAAGGATGGATGGATTCAGATTGTATATCCTCCTGGATGTCATTTCTTTCACTTTGTATTATGCTTGTGAGATTCATTCATATTGGGAGTAGCTGCCATTTGTGAATTTTCATGGTCATAAAATAGTTCATGATGGGAATACATCACTATTTATCAATCCTACTATAAATAGACATTGGTGTTCACTCTGGTTTTTGGTTTTTCAAGTCTTGCTGTTATGAGCAATACTTTCCTGTATATTTTTGCACTTGTTCCTGAAATACAAGTACTACATGAATTCTGCTGGAAATTTACCTAGAAATACAATGCCAAGATACTTTCCAAGCAACTATGCTAATTTACACATCTACCAGATGTGTATCTTCCTGTTGGCCCACCAGTTTATGTCCCTGTTGATGCACATCCTTGTCAATATTTGGCCTTGGCAGACTTTTTAGGTTTTGCCAATATAATGGGCATGTAAATAGCTTCTCAAAGTTTTGATTTCAATTTAATTTGAATTTCCTTGAGCATCTTTTCATATATTTATTGGCCATTTGGATTTCCTCTTGTGAAATGCCTATTCACATCCTTTGTTCATTTTTCTATTGAGATATTGCACATTCAGAATTTGATGTATAGGAAATATCTATATACTCTGGCATTAGTCTTTTGGTGATAATCTATGCTACAAATATCTTCTTTTTTAAAAAAATTTTATTGTAATTTGGGTGAAAATTTACAGACCAAATTCATTTTCCGTACAGCAGTTCATACACATTTTGTATCATGACATTGACTGCAATTCCCCACAGTGTAATAGCTCTCTTCCCAGTTCCTCCCTGTAGTTATCTCTTTCTTGTGTCCTTCTTTCTGCAAATATCTTCTGATATTCCTTTTTTTCATTATATTGTCTTTTTTTTAAAAAAAGTTTATTTTGATATAATTTCACACTTAGAGATAGATGTAAGAACAGACTAGTTGCAAGAATAGCACAAGGAACTCCTATTTACCTTTACCCAGTTTGACCAATTGTCTATGTATTATTCTCTCTATCATTTTTTCCTCTCTCCATCTCTCACTATGTGTGTGTGTGTGTGTGTGTGTATTAGCATGGAGACCTTATGGTGCAGTGGTTAAGTGTTCAGCTGCTAACCTAAATGTCAGGGGATCAAACCCACCAGCCGCTCTATGGGAGAAAGATACGGTAGTGTGCTTACAACCTTGGAAACCTTTTTGGGCAGCTCTACTCTGCTCTATGGGAGCTCTGGTAGCATAGTGGCTAAGGCACTTGACTGCTAACCAGAAGGCTGGCAGTTCAAACCCACCAGCCACTCCTCGGAAGGAAGATGGGGCAATCTACTTCCGTAGTGATACTGCCTCAGAAACCCAAGGAGGGGTCGCTATGAGTTGGGTCTGACTCGCTGGCACATAACAACAACAACAACAACAACAAAACTCTGCCCTATAAGCTGGCTATGAGTTGGAATCAACTCAATGACAGCAATGAGTTTTGGCTTAGTTTTAGCATCCATTGAAGATTCCTACTGTAATCAATGATTACAATAATAGCTGCAAAATGGTGATTTTCTAAGCCCATCATTCTTTCTTCATTTTTAGTTGTGAGTCTAGATATACTTTCATGAGTAGAAATGTATAAATGTAGTATTGCCAAATTCAATACTTTCCTGTACAGTTTGTGCATTTTATACCTCATTTATAAAACCCTTCCCTAAACTAATGCTATAAATATGGTCTCCCATCTTCCAGAAGCTTCGTACCTTGCCTTTCATACATAATTCTTTTATCTAGCTGGCATTGGTTTTGGTGTATGATGTCAACTACGGGCCCATTTCATCTTATTTTCCACATACGGAGACTCAAATAGCCCAGCACCTGTCATCTGAGAAGTTTGCCCTTTTCTCGTGGATCATTAACTTTTTTTTTTTTTTCCTCCGGATAGCCAATCCTTTTATGCATCAGAGCCATACCAATTCCCTGAAAGTCAGTTTTCCAAAACTAACATATACAATTCTACCAAAGGTACACATTTAGGAACTTCACACTGACTTTGTTCTTCCAGATCAGGGGTCTGCCAACTAGGGCTTCCAGGCCAAATCCAGCCTGCCACCTATTTTCATATTGTCTGTGAGCTAAGAAAAGTTTTCATACTTTTTAAAGCTTGAGGGGGAAAAAAAGCAAAAGAAAAGTAATATTTTGTGGCATGTGAAAATTATGTGAAATTCAAATTTCATGGTCAATAGGTTTTATTGGAAAACAGACACAATTATGTCTGCTTTTGTGTTAACAACAGCAACATTATGTAATTGCTATGGAAACCATCTGCCCTGCAAAGACTAAAATACTTACTATCTGGTCATTTACGGAAAAAGTTCACTTACCCCTGTTCTAGAAGATTCTTCAATAATTTCATTCGTTGACAGATGAGCAATTAACTGAATATGGCATTTACTAAAGTTTCACTTTTTAGCTATAAATTTGACAGCAATTTGTATTTGATAGGATCATTTTAGTTGTTACAAGATTTTGCTACACTATAGTTTACTATTTTTCATTTTCCCTTCTTAGCAGCATTTGAAGGAAGGATCAATTTGATGAAGGCTAAAGATCATGATTATTTCAGTCCTTATTTGAACTGTTTTGTTTATCTAATTTTATTTTTATTTGGGTGAAGATTTACAGAGTAAATTCACTTTTCATACAGCAGTTCACATATACTTTGTCTCATGTCATTGACCAAAATTTACAATGCAACAGCTCCCCTCCCATTTCCTCCCCATAGTTACCTCTTCCCAGTGTCCATCCCTTCATACTCTTCTTCTCCCTGAGCTGTCTCCCTGTGCATAAGTAGCCCTTCCTTCTCCCATGATTGTTCTCTCCAGGGTGTGTGTCTACTTGAGGTAAATGTTTAACTCACTTGCCTGTACTTTGTTTGAACTGTTTTATTTTTTAAATTTTATGATGCAGACAATCCACTGTTTCCCCACTATTCATTCATTTACTCATTCAGCACCCATTCAATTGGTAAAATTAGAATATTTGAGGATGCTATGAGATTGGAATCAGTGGAATCCCTTAAGCATAGTTGGCAAAACACAAACAGGGAGTGGAACAATCTTTTGGGAAAAATAATTTGGCATTTTCAAAAATTTGGGCATTTCTATACACTATAACTCAATAATTTCACTTCTGGTTATATGACTAAGGTAAACTTTAACTCACATAAAAGAATTCTATGAAATGTTGACATAATGTGAAAAGTGTAACCAAGGTCATTGAACAATATGTTTTGAAGTTGTTAAATGGGAACCTAATTTTCTAGGTAAACTTTTACCAAAAACACAATCAAATATTATTATTTTTTTAAAGAAAGAGTTTCATGGAAGCTGTCTTTCTCTCTTTTTAGCAGCAAAAAAACTGAAAACTACTCAAATGCCCATTGACAGGAAAATGGATAAATGTATTATGGTGTATGCAGACAGTGGAACATTATACAGGAGTGAAAACAACATGGTGGTAGGATCCTTTAGTTGGTCATGCATCAAGAAAGAAATCTCAGCAGATGAAATATGGTATGATATCCTTCTATGACCTTTAAAACCAGGTACAATTAAATAAGATGTTATTTAGTTGGGGTAAATTATTTAATTTATTTATTCAATTATTTAATAAATTTGGAAAAAGGAGTGGAAAACACACAATTTAGGATAGCTGTTACCTCTGACGTAGAAGAGTGAGATGGGGAGCAGCCTCAGGAGGTGTGGGTTACTGGTAATGAATTTGTTCCTTGGTTGGTCACTGTGTTCACAGTTGTTCATTGCTTCTGAAAATAAACAAACAAAAATAGAATAATTAGACTAAAAGGAAGTTATGCACAAATCAATGATGACAATGTGCCACCCAAGGATGCATGTGTGTAGACACGAAGGAGGAGCACGTATGGGATTGTTACTCATGCCAGAGCCAGGGCAAAGTGGAGAACTTTGGAGAAGCCCCTTCTCTTTTAGGTGAATGTGATCTCATTTATTCCTCCAAATACTTAATGAACAACAACATGTGTCAGACACTGTACTGGGTGCCAGGCATTCATCACTGAGCAAATCAAAGCCCTACCTTCAGGAAGTTTGCAACAAATAGGGAAAAATATGTAATTAAAATATAATATTTTATTGTGTTTTCAGTGAAAGCTTACACAGCAAATTACTTTCCCATTTAACAATGTCTGCACCAATGGTTCAGGGACATTGGTTATATTTTTCACAATATGTCAACATTCTCATTATTTCCATTCGGCTTGCTCTGTTTTCAGTACTAGTTTCCCTCCCCCTTACCTTCTCATTTCTACTTGTGAGTAATTGTTGACCTTTGGTCTCATGTAGGGAGCTCTGGTGGTGTAGTGCCTAGGGCATTTGACTGCTAATCAGAAGGCCAGAGGTTCAAACCCACCAGCTACTCCTCAGAGGGAAGACTGGGCAATCTACTTCCGTAATGATACTGCCTCAGAAACCCAAGGAGGGGTCACTATGAGTCAGATCAGACTCGACGGCAGTGAGTTTTGTTTTTAGTGTTTTTTTTTGGTCTCATATAGATGAGTGCAGTATTCACAGGTGATATTCTTCATTTTGTGAGCTAATCTGTTAGTTAGCTAAAAGCTGACCTCAGGGGATGCTTTCCGTTCAAGGTTTTAAAGGCTTCTCTTGGAGATAGTCTCACAGAGTCCTCTACACTCAGTCGGTTCAGTACATCTGGACTTTTTAAGAATTTGAGTTCTGTTCCACATTTTTCTCCCATTCTGTCAGGATCCTTCTATTGTGGCCCTGGTAAGAATGGTCAATAGTGATAGCTGGGCACCATCTAGTGCTTCTGGTCTCCGGTAGACAAGGCCGTGGCTCGTGTAGGCTGTTAGCCCTATAGACTAGTTTCTTCTCTGAGTCCTTACTTTCCTTCTTCCTCTTTTGCTCTGGATGAATAGAGACCAATAGTTGTAACTTAGATGATTGCTTACAAGCTTTTAAGGTCCAGACACTACTCAACAAACTAGGATGTGGACCATTGTCCCATGAGACTATGGTCTTAAGCTTTCACACCAGAAAACCAATCTGGTGAGGTATTTGGTTATGTCTAAGAAATATCTGCAACTTGTCCCCTTGTGCTTTATTATATATACGACTATACATTCATGCACACATATGTATGTATATACATATATGCATATACATATGCACACATGTGTCTACTTATACACTTACATGTTACTGTGGTTGTTAGGTGCTGTCAAGTTAGCTAGGACTCATAGTGACCTTACATAAAACAGAGCAAAACACTGCCTAGTCGTGTGCCATCCTCCCAATCCTTGCTGTACTTGAGACCATCATTGCAGCCACTGTGTCAATCCATCTTTTCTTCTTTTTTGCTGACCCTCCACCTTACCAAGCATGATATCTTTCTCCAGGGAATGGTCTCTTCTGACAACATGACCAAAGTAGGTTAGAAGAAGTTTGGCCATGCTCACTTCCAAGGAGCATTCCTGCTGCACTTCCTCCAGGACACATGTGTTTGTTTTTCTGGCAGTCTATATACTTATGTGCATGCATACATATGTAATCACACATATATTTTTGGTTGTTGTTGCCAAATTATATATGTCATAGCATTTACCAAAAGTGCTCTTTTTTCTTGTGTACTTCTTAGTGGCATCCTTTATTTTGGTAAGTGAAAATCATATAATTTTAATTCAAGCTGGGCTTGAATTAATTGCAGCTTCAATACCTGCTCTGTGACCTTGGAAAACTTACTTAATTGGTCTGGGCCTTGGATTCCTCCAAGCCCTGTTTCATGGGGGTGGGATCTGTGCAGTTGCACAAGGCCTCGTGTGTAGAAGGGCCACAGGCTTGATTTTATGCTCTGCTGTTGCTGTCTTGATGTCCTTAATTTTTGAACAAGGAACTCCACGTTTTCATTTCGCACTGGGCCCCATATATTAAATAGTTGACCCTTTTTTTTTCTGCATTTGTTGTTGTTGTTGTTAGTCATTGTTGAGTTGACTCCAATTCATGGTGACCTTAAGTATAACAGAAGAAAACATTACCCAGTCCTATGCCGGCTTCATGGCATGTTTGAGCCCATTTTTGCAGCTACTGTGTCGACCCATCACGTTGAAGGTTGCCCTTACTTTCACCGATCCTTTTCTAGTGATTGATGTTTCTTGATAATGTGTCCAAAGTAAGTGAGCTGAAGTCTCTCTATCTTTGCTTCTCAGAAGCGTTCTTGTGTTTCTTCTAAGACTGAATTGTTCATTCTTTTGGCAATCCATAGTATGTATATTCAATATTCTTTGCCAATACCACAATTCAAATGCATCAATTCTTCTTCTATTTTTACTGTCCAGCTTTCCCATGCATATGAGGGCATTCAAAAGACCATGGTTGGGTTAGGTGCACCTTAGTTATCAAAGTGACATCTTTGCTTTTTAGAATGTTAAACAGACCTTTTGCAGGCTTTGTCCAATGCAATAGATTGTTTGTAAAACAGGGTTAAAATAGTACCTTCCTCATACCGTTGTTAAGACAATTCAATGCCAGTGCCTGACAAACAAGCACTGTATAAGTGTTGTTTGGGTTTAAATTCAAGTGGCATATGCTGGAGACATCTCTTTGAACTTGAGAAATATGACGACAACAATAAAACACCAATGCTTTGACTGTTTCCTCTTCCCCATACCCTGTGACAAGCACTCTCAATGCATTTTGTCCTTACATCTTCCCAACAGTCCTGGGAATGAGTCCCAATATCAACCCTGTCTTATAGACGAGGCAACGAGGTTCAGAGAGGTGAGTCAGGTGCTTGAGGTCACAAAGCTGGCAAGCGGTGGAGACACAATTTAAAGCTGGGTGTGTCTGGCTGGGAAGAGCCATGTCTAAAGCTGACTCCATTTTATTGTCTCCCATTGGAGGCTCGTGGGTCTAGGCTTCCCTTGGGGGCCCATGGGAGGGATCCTATCTTAGTTACTTAGTGTTTCTATAATAGAAATGTCATAAATGGGTGGCTTTAAAACAGAAATTTATTTTATCATTGTTTAGGAGGCTAGAAGTCTGAATTCAGAGTGCTAGCTGTGGGAGAAAACTCTCTTTCTGCTCTGAGGAAGACCCCTGTCTGTTTTTAGCTCTGTCCCTTGCTTCCTTGGTGATCTTCACGTGGCCTAACATCTGTCTTCCCCCATCTGTGCTTGCTTCTCTATGAGTAATCTGCTCATTTTATATCTTGAAGGTGATTGCTTTAAAACACATCTTACACTGGTATGATTCCATTAACATAATAAAGATTCAAATCTCAACACAAATGTCATCACCTCACAAAAGCCTTTCCTGATCACCCAATATTATGGCACCCTCACCCACTAGCCCCACACTCTCCATCTCAACACCCTGTGTTGTTTTAATAGGATTATATCCACAAGGATAGGAGTTAGTGTTTACAATACATATTTTTTGGGGACACAATTGAGTTATGACAGATCCCCCTCTTTGGGGACTAGGTGTAAAGCTGATCGGCTTCCAGTAGACTGCCTCCTACCACCTCTCCCCCTCCCACTCAGCCTCTGTTATCATTCGCCATGTACTTCTACCTTGTCTCTGCTTCTAGATTAAGTTCCCAGGGGAAATCTTGTTTGCCTCGTCTGTGTCTTCCCCAAGGCACCTGGCAAGCATTGGCAAGCCATAATTATTTGTGGAATTCCAAAATGACTCTTGATAAGTGGTTTCTGCCTGGCTTCTCCGGTGGTAACAAGCTTGGTCCACCACCACAGACCAGTGGCCTTGAATTGCCCCTGTACTCCTAAGCCTCCCTTGAGGAAGTGCACAAGAGGACACTCATCCAAGACGTGGTGTAGCCCAGGTGCCATTGTTCACTACAGATTGTAAGCCAGCCTGTGCTCACCTTGCTTATTCGGTAATTCGCTCCTGCCTGTGCTGTGCTACATACGTAATGTGTATCCTCTCTTTTGTCCTTACTGTGACCCTGTGACTTAGGTCCTGTTCTTCTCCCTGTTTTATGGAGGACCGCTCAGACTCATAAAGGGAGCGCAAGGTCATATATCTCAGAGATGTGAGTCCAAGGCCTCAGTGAGTAGCAATGGAAACCCACCAAACCAAACCCACTGCCATTGAGTCAATTCGGACTCATATTGACCCCGGTTGGGTTTCTATGGCTGTAAGTCTTTCCGAAAGCAGACTGCCTCATCTTTCATCCATGCGACGACTGGTGGGTTTGAACCACCAACCTTTGGTGAGCAGCCAAATACCTTAACCAATACACCACCACAGCATTAGAAAAGTAAAGAAAAGGTAACTCTCGAATGTGACAACAGCTATGAAGAAAATAACACAGGGTGTTGAGATGGAGAGTGTGGGGCTAGTGGGTGAGGGTGACATCACATTGGGTGATCAGGAAAGGCTCTGGTGAGGTGATGACATTTGTGTTGAGATTTGAATGATGGAAAGAGTTAGCCATGAGCTTTCTAGGTGCAGAGTAAGGGACCTGAGGTGGGGCTGAAGAGTAGATGATGAGCCATAGGCCAGAGAGATGAGCAGGGACCAGATAACACAGGAATATAAAAGTAAAAAAAAAAAAAAAAAAAAGAATGTAGATTTGAGAGAGGAATGTCTTAGAGGGTGATGAGATCTCAGGACCCTGTGTCAGCCTTGTGGGCAATCTGAGTACAGTTCATACCATGGGTTCCTTAGACCTTCAAGTCACAGCTGAGCTATAATTACCTTCGGACACATCTTTGGAGATCCCAGGAACTTGCAGGATCCAGGGTGGCCTGGTGTTGTCAGGTGTGGTTTATTTAAAAGTCAGAGGTTGGGTGACACATGTATCATGGCTCACAGCATCTTTCCCAGTGGTCATGTGACTGGGATGACAGCTTCAGACAGGTGAGAAAGGATGACCCAGAAGATGGCCGTTCCTTCCTGGAGCTCATGGTGCTTGTTCCACCTGTCATGCGGGCTGGTGACATAGAACTGCCAGGAATGGGCCAATGGCAACACCAATCTAGGCTTGCAACTTAGCAGAGAGCCCCAAAAGGAGTTGGAAATAGAAATCCTCCCCTCGGAGGCAGGAAAAGACATGGATGGGGAAAGGAACACCCATATTTAGCATTGACTCTGTGGTAGCATAGTGCCTAAGGCACTTGACTGCTAACCAGAAGGCTGGCGGTTCAAACCCACCAGCCACTCCTCAAAAGAAAGGTTGGGCAATCTACTTCCTTGGAAACCCAAGGAGGGGTCGCTATGAGTCGGGTCCAACTTCACAGCACATAACAACAACAACAACAACTGTGATAAGGTGTGGAGCTTTTTCCAAATACAAAGGCTAGAGGTTCTCATTCAGCAAGTCTTTCTAGTTGGGCAGGTGATTCTAATGAACAGCCAGGCTTCAGAAGCACTGCTCTCTAGGCGGAAGAATTGCATGTGGTCTGTGCACAGATGCAGGCACCTCACAGCCCTTGTTCAAATCCCAGCTCCCCCACTTACTACACAGGGCCAGTGTCAGATTACCGAAGAAGCAAGATAAGCACCAACTTACTTATGCTTACTTACTAATCTGTAGTGAACAATTTCACATTTATTCACTATGTGAACGATTCTGCTTCTAGGTAGGCCTGGCGTCTGTCTCTCTCACAAACCCACAGCACCTTCCTACAGAATCCAACATCTTTCCAAATTTACAGTCCCTGACTGGGACATCATGTGGTGAACCCCACATGAAATTTTTCACTATGAATTAGTCGGTAAGCACAATGAAGCCATGTTTATCTTGCTTATTGGGTAATTCTCCCCAGCACAGGGCTTTGTACTAGTTCGAACTCGTTCAGTTGTGGCTGATGAAGTGGAATTGGAACGGGCCCAATTTTTAAAAATTTGGGTGAAGTGGAACAATAGCTGGAACGTGAAAAATTACAGGTGGAAATCCTGGAATGGGAGACTCAGAAGAAGCACTGGGAGCCTTTTCAGAAGCCTGTGAGGGAGACTGGATTATTGGCAGGATTGTGGAGAATGGCACACATTTAAAATGGCCTGCTTAGCCACTGTCTTTGAGGGCGGCACTGTTCCCCGTTTTCTAAGGAGAGTAAGTTTCTAGCATTTAGTTCTGGTTCCGGTTCACCCACATTTTACAAATTCAGGTTGTTCCGATTTCACTGCACGGGCCACAACTGAACTGAGCAGAAACGGCTCAAAGTTCGGCAGTACATGAGTGACACTAAAGCAATTACTTCAACTCACTGTGCCTCAGTGTCCTTGCTGCAAAATGAAGTCACTGATCACAGCACCTCATTTACAGGCTGTTGCAAGGAATAAAGCTCTGAGAGCAGTATTTGCAAAGAATAAGCGTCAGGTCAACACCGACCATCATTGTGTTAACCTTCATGACAGCCTTGCAAGGAAAATATCATTATTATTCAGATTTACAAATGAAAGCCGTGATTAAGTGACCTTCCCAAGGTCACAGTGAAATTATTTCATTTGCCAAAATAAGCAAAAGAACCAAAAACATACTTTATCTCCTGATGCTCAGATTATCTGGGTCCAATGGGTCCATTTTACCCATTGCTCTTTCTGGGAGGGTTGTTTTGAAGGTTAAATGTGACAGTTAAAGGAGTGAGGGAGAATTCCGCTCCCAGTTGGGGACAGGTAACTCCTCCAAGATCAACGTTCCACAAATACCAACCATAACAGTGGACAAAATGTAAAAACCAACTACCCAAGGACACGGAGGAGCCACCCAAAACAGGCAGGTGCCAGAGGGTGTGCCACTGCTTGGAAGAAGAGGATGGCACTCGGCCACGTGCTCTTTTCTGAGGGCAGGCAAGTCTGTGCCATGGGAGAGGGTGGCTAAAACTCTTCTAGGAAACCTGGTCTTATGGGCCCAGAGAACCAGAGGACTGGCACAGGTGAACACAGCCTCTGCAAAGGGAGGGCAAACCACGGGAAGGAGAAATCCAGAAAAGGTGGTCCCCAAGTGTGACCTCTGCCCAAATTTCTAGCTGAACGCATGTGTGCAGCTCAAAGTCCAGCTAAGGCTAAACAAGCAGAAATGATTTCAGCTGCCGCCCCCACTGCAGGAGAGGCAGTTTGAAGTTTGAGTTCAGCCAAGTTAACGGCCAGCTTTAAAAAAAAGGAATGAGGCAGCCTGTTATGTACTGATAAGGAGGGGTGTCAAAATAAGTAGTTAAGAGAAAAGTATAGTAAAAACCAGTGTATAACATGCCACCACCCTTTTTAATATACATATATATTATATACTAATATGATATATATTAATGTACACATATAACACACAATTATATATACATCCATAATTATATATTGATATCATACATATTATATATTAATATACATATATATATAT
Source organism: Orycteropus afer afer (assembly GCF_000298275.1). Taxonomy (NCBI): domain Eukaryota; kingdom Metazoa; phylum Chordata; class Mammalia; order Tubulidentata; family Orycteropodidae; genus Orycteropus; species Orycteropus afer. The sequence continues at coordinate 1,194,944 of NW_006921899.1, read as the reverse complement.
ATATATATATGTATATTAAACAGGGTGGCAACATGTTATACACTGGTTTTTACTATCTCTATATATGCATGTTGTTGTTGTTGTTGTTATGTGCTGTTGAGTCAGAACCAACTCATAGCAACCCCTCCTTGGGTTGCTGAGGCAGTATCACTACAGAAGTAGATTGCCCAACCTTCCTTCTGAGGAGTATATATATATATATATATATATATATATGCATGATACTTGTAAATGTGTACAGTATTTCTGAAAGGACACACCGGAAACTGGTAACAGGAACTGGCGTCTGGGAAGGGAACTGGACGGCTGGCAGAACAATATGAAAGGAAGAACCACTTTTTCCCCTTCAGTTGTTGTTTTTTTTTTTTTTTTAAGTCAGATTCATGGAAGTAGAATTTTCATGCAGTAAAATTCATCTTTTTTAGTGTGCAGCTCACTTGTGTTTTGGTAAATACAACAGCTCCCCCAGTTAAAATATAAAACAGTTCTAAACCCTTAAAAAACCAAAGCCACTGCCATCGAGTTGATTCTGACACACAGTCACCCTAAAGGAGAGAGTAGAACTGCCCCGTTGGATTTTTAATGCCATGAATCTTTGCAGAAGCAGATTTCCTCATCTTTCTCCTATAGAGCAAACGGCTAGTGGGTTTGAACTGCTGGCCTTTTGGTTTGCAGCTGAATGTTTTTAACCACTACACCACTAGGAATGCTCAGAACAGTTCTGCCATCCCCCAGAATCCCTTGTGTTCTGTAGTTAGCCCTTCCCTGTACTCCCAGCCCCTGATAACCACCAATCTCTCTTCTGTTCCCATAGTTTTGCTTCTTCCAGACATCATGTAGCAGGTAACCCTTGAGCCTGGCTTCCTTCATGCAGCACATTACATTTCAAATTCATCAGTGTTATTGTATGTATCAGTAGTTCATTCCTTTTGATTGCTAAGTAATACTCTATTGTATGGGCACACCACAGTTTACTCATCAGTGGGAGGACATTTGGATTACTTCCTGTTCTTGACAATGATTAATAACACTGCTATAAAATGATGCACAGGTTTTGTATAAACACATATTTTCATTTCCCTTTGGTAAATACCCATCCAACACCAAAAAAGGGAGCTCTGGTGGCATAGTGCCTAAGGTATGGGTTATTGGGTCATATGGTAAGGGTATGTTTAACCTCACAAAACTGCCAAAATGTTTTACAAAGTGGTTGTATCATTTTTCATTCTTACCAGCAGAATATGAAGTTCCAGGTGCTTTGTCAGAATTTGGTACTGTCAGGTTTCTTTTTCAATTTTAAGCCACACTAACAGGCATGTAGGGGTATGTCACTGTGGTCTTCATGTACATTTTCCTAATGACTAATCAGGTTGAGCATCCTTTCATCCTTATTTGCTACCATATATTTTATTTTTTAAAACAGATTTATTGAGATATAACTTATGTGTCCCAAATCCACCATTTGAAATGGTACTATTCAGTGGTTTCAAGTAGACTCATTGAGCTGAGTACCCATCACCACTATCTAATTTTGTAACACCTAAAACATGAACATTTTGTAACACCTATAAGAAAACCTGTACCCATTAGCAGTCGTTCCCCATTCCCACTCCCTCCCCAACCCCTAACTCAGTCCTAGTGTGATGGTTAAGGCTGTATGTCAACTTGTTAGGGCCTGGTTGAGTGGCTGGGCAACTGGTGGTAGTTATTCCCCATGAGGAGAATGGCAATCAACTCCATGGTAGGATCTACCACAAACAGCTGAGTAGCTGCTTTAGGGATGTGGTCTGCTTTCTGTATATAAGAAGTAGCTTTGGGAATGGTCTCTAGCTTATGGCACGCTTGGACCCTGCATGTAGCCATGTTGTTGTTCAGCAGCCTGCCATGCTGTGGCGATCTTGGGACTTTC
>NW_006921899.1:1180722-1183015 GCF_000298275.1 Orycteropus afer afer | reverse complement strand
ACTAGTTGGCAGCACTTATACACTCAATACCTGTCTCCTTTCTCATTGTCTGCCTCCCATATGTCCCTGCCATTCTTGGCAAACAGAGCCTATTCTTCGGTCCCTGGACTCCAAATGAGAATGTTGTCACTTTAAAATCCAAAATGGCCACCACTTGTAAACATTCAAAATGGCTGTGCCCTTGGTCACTTTAAATATCCTAAATGGCCACCGCTTATCAACAATCAAAATGGCTTCACCCTTGGTTACTTTAAATAACCAAAATGGCTGCCACTTGTAAACCTTCAAAATGGCTGTGCCTTTGGTGTCTTTAAATACCCAAAATGGCCACCATGTTAAACAATCAACATGGCTGCACCCTCTGGACAGCTGAAAGTCCACAGTTCAGGTTGTCTCCCTCCTTGCTGTTTCCCTTCCTAGTCATATGCCACCAATACAGTCATCCCTGAAGCCCTTGGAAACCAGGGCTGATCTTTAGGTCAATTCCCAGGTCCCAGCACCACTTGGAAATATTCAGGCTGTTGTGTCATCAGAGTAGCTGACAGTCCACTGCTCTCACCATCTCCGTACTCATTGTTTTTGTTCAGGCTTTTCCACTAGTTGGTGCCTAATCCACTTCTGCATACTTCCTCTCATAGCTCAGGGCTCCAGGATTATCTTCTGTATCTCTGTCAACAGAAGCACTTGACTACTAACCAAAAGGCTGCCGGTTGAAACCCACCAGCCACTTCTTGGAAGGAAGGTTAGGCAATCTACTTCTGTAATGATACCACCTTGGAAACCCAAGGAGGGGTCGCTGTGTTTTGGGTCCAACTTGATGAGACATAACAACAACAACATATCTGTCAATTGGTTTCTCTTTTCTTTGTTGAAGAGGGTCTGTGGAGCTTGTCTGCCTATTCCACCGTCTTACTGGAATTCCATTTTTAACTTCTTAAGAAAGCACCATACTGCTTTCTATAGTGTTGTACCATTTGACTGTTCCACCAGCAGTGTATGAAGGTTCTAGTCTCTCTACACCTTCACCAGCATTTGTTGTTTTCTTTTTTTCTTTTAACTTTGTTATTAATGCTGGGGTGAGATGGTATCTCATTGTTTTGATTTGCATCTTTCTAATGGCTAATCAGGAGCTCTGGTGGCATAGTGCCTAAGACACTTGACTGCTAACCAGAAGGCTGGCAGTTCAAATTCACCAACCAATCCTCGAAAGGAAGGTTGGGCAAACTACTTCTGTAGTGATACTGCCTCGGCAACCTAAGGAGGGGTCACTATGAGTTGGGTCTGACTCGACGGCACATAACAACAACAACAATGGTTAATCAGTGCAAGCTGCCTGAATGTCTTCTTTGGTGAAATCTCTGTTCATGTTGTCTGCCTATCTTTGAATTAGATTGACTTTTTTTTATCGAGGTGTTGAAGCTTTTTCCAAATATTAGGGATTAATCTCTTGTCTGATGTGTCATTGCCCAAAATTTTTTCCATCTTTTTGCTCCTTTGATGAAGTCTTTTGATATGCATAAATGTTGACTTTTTAGGAGGCCCTAGTAATCTAGTCTATCTTCTGCAGTGTGTGCATTTTCAGGTGTATTTGATAGTGCGTTTATGCCATTTATTAGGGCCCCTAAGTTTGCCCCTGTTCTTTCTTTGATGATTTTTATGGTTTCAGGTCTTTGATCCACCTTGAATTCATTTTTGCGTATGGTGTGAGATAAGGGTCTTGTTTCATTTTTCTGCAAATGGATGTCCAGGTTTGCCAGCACCACTTGTTAAAGAGATTATCTCTTCCCCACTTAATGTGTTTCAGGCCTTTGTCAATGATCAGCTGTCCATATGTGGATGTATTTACTTCTGGATTCTCAATTCTGTTCCATTGGTCTATGTGTTTGCCATCATACCAATACCTGGCTGTATTGACTACTATGGCTGTCTAATAGATTTTGAGATCTATTAGGTGTGAGACCTTCTACTTTGTTCTTCTTTTTTAGTAGTGTTTTACTGACCTGGGGTCTCTCCTTTCCATATAATGTTGGTGGTTATATTTTCCATCTCTTTAAAGAATGATGATGGAATGTGGATCAGGATTACATTACATCTGTAGATTGCTTGGGGAAGTATTCCCATTTTTATAATACTAAACTTTCCTATCCATGAAAATGGTATATTCTTCCATTTATGTAGCTCTCTCTCTCTCTCTCTTTCTTTTTTTTTTTTTTTGTGGTAGTGTTTTATAGTATTTTTTTGTATAGGTCGTTTGTGTCTCTAATTAGATTTATTCCTAAGTATTTCATCTTTC
>NW_006921899.1:1157320-1179057 GCF_000298275.1 Orycteropus afer afer | reverse complement strand
CCTGGCAGGAATAGGCCTTGGGTTACTGCTGGTAATCCTGTCTTCCTCTTGTGGGGTTCTAGGAGGTCAGAATATGAGGCCTCCTTGCCGTTTTAGCAGTGAGAAAGTTTATTCATTTTCTTTGAGATTACCCTGTAATTTACTATTATATTTCCAAGTTTAAAACAGTTCATTCTATCTTGATATTCTCTTTCACTTCCTCTCCATTTGCAAGTTCTGTAACTACATCATTAATTCCCTCTTTTTGCTTTCAGTTATCAGTTTTTATAAATTGATGTTTCTGTTTCTTTAATTTCAGTCTTGTAGGATGATTGTATGTTTGATATGTCTATATCTGGGATTTCCTGGTTATGTTGTTATGTATCTTAATCTATGGTTGTTGTAAGCCATCATTGATTCTCTATCCAAAGGAGTCCCTTTAGCATTTTTTGTAAGGTTGGTCTCTTGTAAGCTTTTGTTTTCTTTACAAATTCCCTTACTTTCTGTTTATTTTGGAATGCCTTGATTTTGCCTTTGTGTCTGAGGGACAATTTTGCTGGATACATATTTTTTTCTTTTAGTGTTTTGTATATGCTATCTCATTGCCTTTTTGTTTTTGTAGTTTGTGCCAAGAAATTAGAGCTTAATCTTATTGGTTCTTCTTTGTAGCTGACTTTTTTCATTTTACTCAAGAGACTTTCAGAATTCTTTCTTTGTTTTTGATTTTGGAAAGTTTGATTATGGATGTTGTGGTGAATTTTTGAGGAAGAGGGATCTGCCATATTTATCTCAATCAGTTGAAGGTATCTAAATATAATCCTTTTGAATTCTTTATCAGATAGTTCCAATATTATTTCTTCCTCTAGAACATTTTCTTGGGGTGTATTTTAATCACTTGTTTGAGCTACCTTATCCTTGTGTGTGTGTGTGTGTGTGTGTGTGATTTGAAGTTGTTTCTTTTCTCTGAAACATTGTAATATTATTATATTAATTTGTTGATTGTATGTTGGTCTGCTTCACATTGATTTTTTGTTTTGTTCTAATATATCTGGGCAACAGAGTAGGTATGTAACGCTGGTCTCCAGATTGCAAGCACTGGGTCACTCACTGACTGTCTTTGGATGGATCTAGTAGTGGGTAGGAGTGTTTGCACATATCTCTGATGACTGAATATGCAGAGCAGCTGAGGATAGCCTAGGTGGGTGTTGGCCACTGTCTGTTGTTGGTCCAATGGTGCTGGGAAAGGTAGTGACACTCACCCAGTGGAAAGAATGGCAAGTGTGGGTGGGTATGGCTGTGTGAGATCATTGGCTCCTAACTGCTGAGGAAATATAGAAAGAAAATAACAAGGGAGAAAAGGAGAGACCTGAGAAGAAAGCAAAAGAAAAGAAGAAAAAGAAAAAAAAACAAGTGCTCACAGTAGCATAAGTGGTAGTTGCCAAACATGGCTGTGGTGGAAATGTGGCACTCACTTCTTGGTGGAGAGTGAGGTACTTGCTCAGGTGGACCAAAAAGTAAAAAGCAAAAAACAAACAAAAAAAGGGCAGAGGGAAGTGGAAGAAAAAGAAATAAAAAAGAAAAAAATAAAATAAAGGGGCTTGGGGAAGAAGGAAGGATTGAGAAGAAGGCAAGAAATAAAAATAAAAAAGAGAGAGAGAGGAAAAAAAAACCACCAAAAACTTGTGTGTTAACCACCAAACACAGCTAACCACAGGAATGCATAGCTGGATCCCATGGAGCCCATACTGCTATCTATGGGGGAGAGGGAGGGGTTGCTGGCCATGGAGGTGGGAGCAGGATCAAAAACAAAGAAAAAGAAAAGAGTGAAGAAGAAGAAACAAAAGCAAGGAAAGAAGAAAACAGTGGCTGGGGGCAGTGGGGTGGGGTGCGGCAGGGAAGAACTAAGAAAAAGCAAAAAAGAAAAGTAAAGGAAAGAACCAAAGAAAAAAAACAGCACGGTACTGAGGAAAGTGGCAGCCACCAAACATGGCTACTTGGGGCACAGTACTCACTCTGCTGGAATGCACACCTCCAACCAGCGAGGGGTGGGGGCAGGCACTGCTAACTGTGTGGGCAGTAGTGGAAGGGATCCTGTTCTTTGGAATCCAAAAACAGAAAAAATAAGAAGAAAAAAAAAAGAGAACAAGAAGAGGAAGAAAAAAAAAGGGGGGGGGGAGAAGAAAAGGAGTGTGAGGAAATGGAAGAACTAAGCAGAAATGGAAAACAAAAAAGCAGTATAACACTAGCAGTGGGAGTAGTTTGGCCACTGGATGGGTGAATATGGAGAGGCCCATACCTCTGGTCACTCAGAAGTTGTGCAATGTAAGGGGGGACGACACACTTCTTTAGTTGCCCGATCAGCAATGCAGGTGCTGGTGCGGTCCTGGGCAAGTGGAGCTGATTATCTGGTTCCTGCTCCGAAGGGAATGTTGCTTGCAATAATTCAAAATGGCTGCTTTGTGGCTGTTGGAGTTTTGCCGCTCCTTACTGTTTTTGTTCAGTATCTTCCTCTCAGCGGTATTTGATCTACTTCTTTATCCTTTCCTTTGAAGCTCTGGGATCCAGGATTGTCACCTGTAGCTATTGCCCTCGTTTTTTCAAATCTTTGTAGAGGTTCTGGATGGTGTATCTGCCTAGTCTGCCATCTTGGATTCTTTCCTGCCTTTGGATATTTTAATTGAGTTATTTGTTTTATTATTATTGAGTTATAAACAGTCTTTATAGATTCTGGATATGAGTCTTTTATCAGTTAAAAGATTTAAAGATACTGTATTTTCTCCCATTCTGTGGATTGTTTTTTCACTTTCTTGAAGTTGTCCTTTGAAACACAAAAGTTTTTAATTTTGATGAAGTCCAATGCTGTTGCTTGTGCCTAGTCCAAGCTCTTAAAGATTTACTCCTATGTTTTCTTCTAAGAGTTTTGTAGTTTTAGCTCTTATATAAAGGTCTATGACTGATCTTAAGTTAATTTTTGTACATCGTGTGAGGTAGGGGTCCAATTTCATTGTTTTGTATTTAAGTATCCAGCACCATTTGTTGAAAAGACTATTCTTTTCCTATTGAATTGCATTTGCAAACTTGTTGGAAATCTGCTAGCCATAAATTGTTGTTGTTACGGGCCGTCAAGTCAATTTTTGACTCATAGCAACTCCACAAGACTAGTAGAACTGGCCCTCTTTTCCGTAGTTTTCTAGGCTGTTATCTTTATGGGTAAAGGTTTATTTCAGGACCATCAATTCTATTCCATTGATCTATAAGTCTGTCCTTTTGGCAGTGCCACACTGTCTTGATTACTGTAGCTTTGCAATAAATTTTGAAATTAGGAAATGTGAGTCTTTTAACTTTGTTCTTTTTAAAGATTGGTTTGGCTATCCTGGGTCCCATGTATTTCAATATGAATTTTAGTATCAACTCGTTAAGTTTTGCCAAAAAAAAAAAAAAAATCAGCTGGGATTTTGATAGAGATTGCATGAATTTGTAGATTTGTTTGGAGAGTATTGCCATCTGTTACAGACTGAATTGTGTCCCGTCAAAATATGTGTTGAATTCCTGGTCTTTAAACCTGTGGATGTATGCTATTTGGAATTAGTATTCTTTTTCCCTAATGTTATGGAGTCCAAACAGTGTAGGATGGCTCCTATGCCTAATCACTTCTGAGTTATTAAAAGATCAGGAGAGACACAGAGACACACACACAAGGGAAGACAGGCACCAGGTGAGGCTTGTCCACAGCCAAGAAATGCCAAGGAACCAAGGAACGTCCAGGGCTACCAACACGAAGGAGTTTGGGGTTTTAGCCTCCAGAACTGTGAGAAAATAAATTTCCATCCTTGAAAACCATCCATTTGTGGGATTTCTGCTATGACTGTGCTTGGGAACTAAGCACCATCTGAACAACGTTAAACCTTCTGATCTATGGATATAGGATGTCTTTGTCTGGTGGCCTAGTAGATAAGGCATTTGGCTGCTAACCAGAAGGTCCATGGTTCAAACCCACCAGACACTCCACGGAAGGAAGATGGGATGATCTTCTTCTGTAAGATTTACAGCTTTGGAAATTCAGTGGGGGTCCCTCTGAGTCAGAATTGATGCAATGTCAGTGAGTTTGGTTTTTGGATCTGAGTATTATTTGTTTGCCTTATTATTTTGGCAAAAATGGGTAAGTAAGTGGCAGAGTTGGAGATCCATGTGTGTCTCTTACTCCTGTCTCCTTCTGCTCCCTTTAGGAAAGCATGGTGACAGATAGCAGATCTTTTGTTTCGTTTTATTTTGATTTGATTTTAAGCAGCCTTTGTGATGGATGCTGCTGATAGCTGCCCCCTAGTGGCCTCCTATGAAACTGTTCCCACCGAGTAGTCAGAAATCCCCTTTGGGTCTTCATCTCTTTCCTGCTAGAGAGCAAAGCCTTTGGAGTGTATTAGAGTCTTGACTCCAGGAGAGTAAAAAAAATCAATAATCCCCAGCATGGAGAAGGTGTGGAGAAATGATGTTCTGAGCCCTGCAGCATGTTTACACTCCTGGGGATCAATATCAAGGCCTGCCTGTAGCATCAGAGTTACACGCTGGAGTTGGTGATTAGACTCTGAGGCACAGCAGGCCATAATCTAGTAGAGTTTCTCCACCTTGGCACTATTGATATTTGGGCCTGGATAATGCTTCATTGTGTGGTTGTTCCATACGTTGCAAGATATTTAGAAACATTTCTGTCTTAGGCTGGGTTCTCTAGAGAAGCAAAACCAGTGAAGCTGTAGAGAGAAAGAAAGAGAGAGAAAAGAGAGAGAGAGAGACTTATCTCAGGGAAATGACTCACACAGTTGTAGAGGCTGGTAAGTCCTAAGTTTGTTGGTCGAACATCAGTCTGGGAGCTTTTCCTGTCTTAGGCAGCTGCAGGGGCTGATGAACCCAAGATTGGCTACAGTATAGCAGGCTGTTGGCTTCGGCAGACAAATTCAAGATTGGCAGGTAAAGTGGCAGGTTATTGGTTTATAGGCTAGAAGTCAGCAATCCCAAGATCAGCAGGCAATACAGCCGGCCACTGGTTCAGCTCAGAGAACCAGAGATGATGAACTAGATGCAGGACGAAGATCCTGCAGACAGCCTGAGAATTTTCCCAGGACATCCATGTATGTATTGGAAGCAGGCCAACACCCCCAAGGAAACTCTCCCTTTCACCTGATTGACCGTTCATAGCAGATCTCAGGGAGCTCTGGTGGTGTAGTACCTAAGGCATTTGACGGCTAACCAGAAGGCTGGTGGTTCAAACCCACCAACCACTCCTCGGAAGGAAGATGGGGCAATCTACTTCTGTAGTGATACTTCCTTGGAAACCCAAGGAGAGGTTGCTAGGAGTCGGGTTCGACTTGACGGCACATCACAACAACAACAAGAGCAGATCTCATCATGGAGGTTGTTCTGGTTCCCTAGTGCCGCTCTGAGAGGAATATACCACAAACGGGATGGCCTTAACAAACAGGAGTTTATTCTCTCATAGTTTGGAGGCTTTAAGTCCAAGTTCCAAGTGCCAGGCTCTAGGGGCTGTGTGAAAGCCCCTCGACGCTGGGCTTCAGCTCTGCCTCTTGCTCCCGGCCAACTGAAGCTAGAGGCTTTTCTTCACTCAGGCAGCTACCGACTGCTGAGGCTTACAAGGCCAAGGTTGACAAATAAAAAGGCACCGTCCCAATGTTACCAAACCACATGGCAGACAATTAATTTAAGTCCATTGTAAGTCCCAAGGTCGGAAGAGCATGGCAGGCTGCTGAACAATGACACGGCTACATGCAGGGTCCAAGCGTGCCATTAGCTAGAGACCATTCCCAAAGCTGCTTCTTACATATGGGAAGCAGACCACATACCCAAAGGCAGCTACTCAGCTGCTTGTGGTAGATCTTACCATGGAGTTGATTGCCAGTCTCATCATGGGGAATAACTACCACCAGCTGCCCAGCCACTCAACCAGGCCCAGCCAAGCTGACATACAAATTTAACTACCACAGAAGTGGTTACATTATGTCAGATCTCATCATGGGGATGACTACATCACAACTGTTTAACCACTTAGAATCACTGTCCAACCAAGTTGACACACAACCTTAATTATCACAATCCCTGACCTCTACCCACTAGATACCAACAGCACCACCCACCTCATTTATGAGAAACCTGTTAAATTGCCCCTGGGGCAAATTTGTCATAACTGAGAACCATCATTTTAGTGGGATACAAAGCAGGAGATTCAAAACATCCAGGTTCTTCATCCAATGGGGACCAGCAACATCCAGGTACACACCTTCATCCAGTGGAGGCCAGTGGTACCCATGTACATACTTTCTTATGCCCCATTCCCCACTCACATGGAATGTACAGATGTCACAGACAAGTGCCAAGGTCCCAAACTTGTGCGCCATACTGGTCACTTACATATGGATTCAGAGACCCTCCAATACAGGTGCATTCCTACACAGCAGAAGGGATGGCTGCAGCATTCCACATTCATCCCAACTCATTGTTTTCCAAGGAAACTGCTGTGAGCAGCCAGTGACTTGAGGTCATTTCCAGGCCTGAAGCTAATAAACCCTTAATTTACACTGTCACCAAACCCTATACAGCAAATTCATGGATTTTCCCCAAATTGTAGGCCTCGTTGTCTGCCAGGATCTGTGTAGCCTCAAGGCAGCCCTCATCTAAGACTACTTCTGCTTCTTCTGACCCCCACATCCCAAATGAAGTCTATAGGACCATAGAATTCCATGGAGCTCTGGTAGCATAGTGCCTAAGGCACTTTACTGCTAACCAGAAGGAAGGTTGGGCAATCTACTTCCATAATGATACCGCCTTGAAAACCCAAGGAGGGGTCGCTATCAGTCGGGTCTGACTCGACGGCACGTAACAACAACAACAACAACAAACTAGACTCTAGGGGAGCTTACAATGAATTTTTGCTCCTCCTCTCAAAAGACTCTCTTCTTGATCACATATATTATCCCAGTTAAGGACTACAACTCTGGAGTGCCACCACCACCGTCAGTTCCTGTCAAGTTGATGCTAGTTCATGGCCACCCCATATTGACAGAGTAAACCATGCTCCATAGGGTTCAGTGACTGATTTTTTTTAGAAGGAAATGCAAGGCCCTTCTTTTGGGGTGCTTCTGAGAAGAGCTGAACCCCCAACCTTTTAGTTGGCAGATGAGTATGTGCTACCCAGGGACTCTGGGGTAAGACTACCAAATTTGCATACTATTTCCCCTACTTATAAACTGTGCTGTTTCTTAACCTCTCTAGGTTTCAGTTTCTTCACCTAAAAAATTGGAGTGATTGTAACCTTACAGTGTTGCTGTGTGGGGTTGGTGTAGTTCCTGGCACATCACACATAAATGGTAGCTATTATTACTAATCATTCATTTGACACATCATTATTGAGGGTTTATGAGGTACTGGGAGTTGGATATGCTATGACCTGCTGGAAGAACAAACAAATCAGTCCTGGAGTACAGCCAGAATGCTTCCTTTAAGCAAGAATGATGAGACTTTGTCTTGCTTACTTTGGACATGTCAGAAAAGATCAATCGTTAGCAAAGGACTTCATGGAATTTGAGCCAACGGGTCAGATGACAGGCTGTTGCCTCAAATCCCAAAACCTGGAAGTCAGATGATGATGAACCAGATAGGTACAGAATCCTGAGCAAGAGAGAAAACTTTGCCGCCACATTCATATATATTGGACACAGATCATACTCTACGGAAACTAAAGGTGATGACTTGAGTCATACTCTCTAGTAAGGTGGTGACTCAAGATATATCCCACCCTAATCCTACCTCCTTCAGAAAATGGACAACTCATTCTAAAATAGGACCATAACCACATGCACAGAGGCCAGGATTTACAAAACATCACAAAAAGGAGGAGTGTGGCTGGAAGGATCATTAAGTAATTCACTGCACCAAAGTTGCCATGAGGCAGAGGTGACTTGACAACACCTACCAATAACAACAGGCATGTTCTAATGGGAATATAGAGTGCATAGAACAAAATACCGATTCTTGTTTTTTAATAATAATTATTACTATTACATCTCTGAACTTCCAGCAACATCAACCCACTGGGAGATGGGAAAATATAGAATTTCTCAGGACCAACAGGACCTTGAGATGAGCTAAGTAGTGATGCAAAGAGTATCAGTTGGCAATGAATCCAGGCGATGCCATCTGCATAGGAAATTCTTTTGTCTTATTCCAGGAACACTCCCCTGACCATACTTGAGGCTAGAACAGCACTGTCCAGTAGAACTTCCTGTAATTATGGAAATATCCCATATCTGCATTGTCTAATACAGTAGCCACTAGTGTCATGTAACAGATTGCTTGCCATTTCAACATTCTTTACATGTACAATTCAGTGACTTTAGTTGTGTTTATCATGTTACTCAGCCGTGACTATTATCTGTTTCCCATTTTTGCCCTAAACAGAAGTTCAGTGTCCCTTAAGCAAAGAGTTCCAGTTTCCTCCTCCCTCCCACTCACTCTTCGTAACCACTAATAAGCTTTGGTCTCTACACATTTGCCTGTTCTAGATATTTCATGTAAGTGAGATCATATGATCTTTGTCATTTTGTGATTGACCACAGTCTGTTGTTGTTTTTTTTAATATAGTCAAAAATTACTGAACACATCATTACTCTCTGATTTCAAAGCATTTCATCACCTCACACTCCTTGACAGTAACTGCCCATTATCTCCTCCTCCTCACTCCAGGCAGCCAATACTGCCTCAGAAACCCAAGGAGAGGTCGCTATGAGTCTGGTCCGACTCGACGGCACATAACAACAACAGCAGCCATCTAGTTTTCTTCTGCTGTTTGTGTGTTTTCAGCTTTGTTTGATAGTGTATTTATGCCATGTATTAAGGCCCCTAAGTTTGCCCTTGTTTTTTCTTTGATGATCTTTATGGTTTAGGTTTTACATTTAGGTCTTTGCTCCATCTTGAGTTTGTTTTTGTGTGTAGTGTGAGATGAGGATCCTGTCTCATTTTTCTGCCAGTTGATATCCAGTTTTGCCAGCACCATTTGTTAAAGAGACCATGTCTTCCTCATTTAATGGGCTTCAGCCCTTTGACAAAGATCAGCTGTCCTTAAGTGGGTAGATTTACTTCTGAGTGCATTTAATTTATTGAGAAGCTGCCAGAATGTTTTCCAAAGCAGTTGCACCATTTGATATTCCTAACACCAATGTAAGAGGGCTCTAATTTCTCCCCATCTTCACCAACACTTGTTATTGTCCTTCTTTTTGATCATAGCCATCCCAGGGAGTATGAAGTGGTACCTCATTGTGGTTCTGGCTTGCATTTCCCTGATGAGTAGTGATGTTGAGCATCTTTCTATATGCTTACTTTAGCCAGCAAGTTTGCTTGTCTGGTGATTTCACTCAGACCTTCCTGTCTGAGGATTCTGAGCCCTTGGTTTTCATGCCTGAAGCAGGCTGCAATTGCCATAATTGCACTTTCATAGTTAAAATTGAACATGGGAGCATCAAGAGGCAGCCCATGAATCCCCCAAGTTTCAGACATCCTCCTCTCTCTCCTAATTACATAGCAGTAATCCTATGTCCTTATGATAATGAGAATTGATTAATCCTGGTAGTGTAGTAACTCCTTTCTTTACCTGAGTTTTAGGTTCTTTAGCTGCTGGGCTACTGGCACAAGGAGTCCATAATGATCAGGTGGTAGGCTAGCATGCAGCTCTGGTGGTGGTACTGTTAAATGTTGGCAGTTCAAACTCATCTAGTGCCTCATAAGAGAAAGACTTACCAATCTGCTCCTATAAAGATAACAGCCTAGAAAAACCTATTGTTCTACTCTTTTATATAGGGTCACTGTAAATCCAAATTGACTCAACAGCACCAAAAAACCACAATAATAGCCTAGCTTGAGATTAGTGCAACAGCTGCTATATTACCCAGTGAGGCACTCCTCCTCTAGGAAGCAGGACCTCTAACCCAGCAGAGCTTAAAGTTGAGGGGAGAAGAAAACAAAAGGAAGTGGGTTGCTGAGAGTGATGATGTAGGGATCACTTCTATTTCTTAGTTTTCAGATTTATGTATTCTGTTAGGGACACACAATCATATAATGGCTGTTGGTTCAAAGTATACGGCATTTTGAAGGACAGCACTTCAACTCTACGAAATGTCATCCCCAAGCTAGTGTCTTGACTGTGCCTTTAAGAAGTCATTTCAGAGTTCTATCAGATAGGCTCTAGTGCTCTGGTGGCATAGTGCCTAAGGCATTTGACTGCTAACCGGAAGGTTGGCAGTTCAAGCCCATCAGCCTCTCTGCGAAAGGACCCAAGTGATGTTCTGTGAAATGCCTAGGAGATCAAAGTCTCTTGACACTACATTGTGACAGATAGCAGGAGAGTTAGCCTAGCTCTGGATATGGCCATAAATGTGTACAATTCTCTGTCCCAGGTGACTTGAACTGCCCTGGATCCTCTTTCTAATGGGAATTGAAAAGAACTCATCTGCCAGATCGACAGCCACATGTCCAGTGCAGAGGTTGTTTTGACTTCGACTGGGGAAGAAATATCCAAAGAGCAAGAGGAAGCCACTGAAGGTTTTTGAGCAATGGAATGATATAATCATTTTTGCATTGTAAAGCCTCACTTGGGATCCTGCGTAGGGGCTAGATTGGAGGAGAGATGTGATAAGATCTCATGTTCTGCGTCCTTCACATATTTGAAAGTATTGGACTAGACATGAGGCCACCAAGAGTTCTTAATGAGCTTGGCTGTATTACTCAATGGCTAGGAGAGGGAATAAAAACATGGATTAGACTATTCGTTAAGGTAAATAAGAGTAGCTGCTGTAACAAATGGCCCAAAGTATGAGTGTCGTGATACATGAAGAATTTATTCCTTACATCACAGTCCACTGAGGGTCAGGGAGACCTCTGTTCATACCATCATTCAGGAATCCCATCTTGTAACTCTTCCTTACCTTGTTGTTGTTTTAGGTACCATTGAGTCAGCTCTGACTCATAGAGACCCTATATGCAACAGAACAAAACACTGCCTGGTGTGAGCCATCCTCACAATCCTTGCTATGCTTGAGCACGTTGGTATAGCCACTGTGTCAATCTATCTTGTTGAGGATCTCCCCCTTCCTCACTGACCCTCTACAAGCATGATATGTATATCATTCTCCAGGGACCTTGAAAGTCATCCAGTCAGCCAGCAGATGGGAAAAGAGAATAGAAGACAGTACATAGGAGGTATCTTGGGCCAGTCCTGGGTATGGTGCCTCACTGACATACACATTTTGCATTGTAAAGCATCACTTGGGATTCTGTGTAGGGGTTAGATTAGGGGAGAGATGCAATAAGATCTCATTTTGCGCCCTTCACATATTTGTGAATGACATACACATTCTGTTGGCAAGGCTAATTCACATGGCTTCTCCTAACTGCAAGAGAAGCTGGCAAATACAGCCTCGTTGTGTGCCCAGGAGGAGAGGAGACAGGCTGGGTAAGGACCTGAATAATCTCATCCACAAATGAGAACAAGGAAACAAACCACAGAAGTGGTGAACATACTGTGTAGTGTCCTACGAGCCTCCCAGAGGCAGACTGAAGAAGGAATTGTCTGAGTCAGTCTAACTATCAAGAGAGAACCACTCTGGCAGCTTGCTGAGGCAGGTAGAGCAGGTCAATGGAGAATTCAGGATCAGGTGATCTTTGGAGATCCCAGAAGATAGGTCCAAACCAAAATACCATGGAGTTGATTCTGACTCATAGCCACCCCCATTGGGTTTCCAAGGCTGTAAAATCTTCATGGAAGTTGATTGCCCCATCTTCCTCCCACAGAGCAGCTGGTGGGTTTGAACCGCTGACCTTCTGGTTAGCAGTCAAATACCTTAGCCACTATACTACCAGAGTTCCTTGGAAGATAAGTAGGTGGCTGAAGAGACTATCAATAGATAATATAATCCTGAATATCCATCCTATGGATCAAGGGGGGGCCTCTAATCCCTGAGGCACATGGAAAATCCACTGCTGTCAGGTCAATTCCGACTCATAGCGACCCTCACTGGGTTTCCAGGATAGTAAATCTTTACAGAAGTAGATTGCCTCATCTTCCTTCTGCAGAGCAGCTGGTGGGTTCGAATGGCCAAGCTTCTGGTTTAGCAGTCACATGCCACGATTCTAACTGTATGCAGGTGACTGAGCCTAGAACTCAGACAGAAGGTTGTTGTTGTTATGTGCCATCAAGTTGGACCTGACTCATAGCGACTCCTCCTTGGGTTTCCTAGACAGTATTACTACTGAAGTAGATTGCCCAACCTTCCTTCTGAGGAGTGGCTAGGGGTTTGAACCACCAGCCTTTTGGTTAGCAGTCAAGTGCCTTAGGTACTATGCTACCAGAGCTCCCCAGACAGAAGGAGGAGACAGATATCCAGCTTTCAGAACTGAAGTTCAAGGTCAGAAGCAGAGTAGAAGCCAGGAGGATTGATGCAAAGTTTCAGACTGTTGGACTCAGACCCTCATGTTTCTATTTCGACTTGATGACAATAGGCTCTTTGAGTTTAAAGTCTTCATGAGGAACCCTGGTGGTGCAAAGGATTATGTTAAGGTTAGGCTGCTCACCCAAAGGTTGGTGATTTGAAGCCACTTAGTTAGTGACTGTGCGGAAGAAGGATGGGGCAGTCTGCTTCACCAAGATTATAGCCAAGAAAACCCTGTGGGGCAATTCCACTCTGTCACACGGGGTCACTGGGAAAATGACTTGAAGCATCTAACAACAACAAAGTCTTGATGTGAGTCCCTAGGTGGTGCTAACAATGAATACACCTAGCCACTGACCAGAAGGTTGGTGGGTCGAGTCCACTCAGAGGTCCATTGAAAGGAAGGCCTGGTGATCTCCTTGAAAATCAACCACTGAAAACCCCGCGGAGCAGTTTTACTCTGACACGCATGGGGCCGCCATGAGTTGGGACTGAGTCGACAGCAGCTGATGGTAAGGTCTTTACCGACCCCTTAAATGGGATGGGACAAAAGTGGAAATTAGTGAATTGTGAATATTACTCCCTCACTGGGGCATTGTGAGAATTAAATGAGAGACTTCATGTAAAATGCTTAGCGTAGTGCTGGGCAGGGACCACGTGTCACAAGTGGTAGCCAATCACTGTGTTCATGAAACATAAGTCGTCTCTCACCCTCTGTAATTGAAGGGAAAATCTGTGGTCCTGGCTTACTGCAAGCACAGTCCCACACGAGGCTCGCTGGGTGGAATTAAAGGAAGTAAGACCATGGAATTCCTGTCTGCTGGGTTTCTGTTCCTGGTGGGAAGACCAGGATCCCTGGAATGAGCAGACCGTCTGTGGCAGCATTTCTCATGGAAGAAAAGGGCGTGTGAGTGGAAAGCAGGAGGCCTCTGTTCTGATACCAACTCATTAGTTTCTATGTTCCTTCAGGGCAGGGCTCTGGCCTGGTTTGTTTTTCATTTAGTGCCAGAGTCTAGCACAATGCTAGATGAGTGAGCATTGAATGGGGGGCCTGTGAATTTCTGTTGTTAATTGCCATCAGGTCGTCTCCTCATGGCCGCCTTCTGTGTGATGAAATGAAATGGTCCTTGCCATCTTCACGACAGGAGATATGTCTGAGCCCTTCGTTGCAGCCGTTGTGTCAGTTCATCTCGCTGAGGGTTTTCCTCATTTTCACTGACCCTCTACTTTACCAAATGTGGCATCTTTTTCTAGCTTTCAAGTGAGCCGAAGTCTCACTATCCATTGTCCCTTTTACGGAGCATTCTGGTTGCATTTCTTCTAAGACTTGTTTGTTCATTTTCCTGGCAGTCCATAGTATATTCAATATTCTTTGCCGACACTACAATTAGAATGCACTGAATTTTCTATCTTCCCTTTTCAATGTTCAAGGTCTTTCGCCTGCATATGAGGCGACTGAAAGACCTTGGCTTGGGATAGGCTTGGGTTAAAATCCGCACCCCAACACAAGCTGCGTGAACTTCATCAAAACACTTCCCTTTCCGTGGGTTAGCACAATCCAACAGCTAGTAAGCTCTCAACAAAAGTTGGCCTGGCCTTACCGTTTTGACATTTGAGCTTTTACTGGCTTTCTGAAGAATTCTGGTGGTGCAGTGGTTAAAGCATTCAGCTGCTAACCAAAAGGTTGGTGGTTCAAACCCACAGCTGCTCCGTGGGAGAATTGATGAGGCAGTCTGCTTCTGTAAAGATTTACAGGCTTGGAAACCCAATGGGGCAGTTCTGCTCTGACTTGAGTCAGAATCCACTCAATGGCAGTGAGTTTGGTCCCATTTTCTGCTAATTTTCTGTTTGGCCAGTAGAGGTCAGGCTAACATCAGAGTTCAAGGCTCCTTGGTGAAGGCCAAGAAACCTTTTTTTCCCTTTTAATAACTCGATGTTTTAAAAATTATTTATTTTGTTGGGTTGAGAATATAGACAGCAAAGCATACAACAATTCAGCGGTCTCTATATGCACAAGTCAGTGGCATTGGTTACGTTCTTTGAGTTGTGCAGCCATTTTCGCTTATCCTTTTCTGAGTTGTTCCTCTTCCATTAACATAAACTCACTGCCCCCTGGGGTGAAGTGTCCAGAGGCAAAAGTCGGTTTGTCCTAGGAAACTGTGCTGGTTGGACACACATACCTACAGGGTGACCCTTAGCCCTCTCCAATCAGCAGTCAGATTTTATCACTACAGAGAAAATGGATGGAGGCTTCTGTTGAAAGCAAATACATTGGATTCCTTGCTTGTATGCACCGGGGAAAAGGAGACAGAAGGAAGAGAAAGCTGGACGTACTAATTAACAACTTCTGAGCGCTAACCGTGCATTAAGGAGTTCTGGTGGTAGTGGTGTGGATCAGGCATTTGGCTGCTAACCAGAAAATCAGTGGTTCAAACACACCAGCTGCTCCTCGGAAGGAAAATGGGGCAATCTAGGTCTGTAAAGATCTAAAGCTTTGGAAACCCAATGGGAGTCGCTATGAGTCAGAATCCACTAGGTGGCAGTGAGTTTGGTGGTGGTGGTTTTTTTAAACCGTGTGCTGGGAACTTTTAGGAGAATTTTACATATAATAATTGGTTTAATGCTTAGAAAACTTTATGAGGTGAAACCAAAAAACCAAACTCACTGCCATCAAGTTGGATCCGACTCACAGAGACGCCTCCTTGGGTTTCCAAGAGCTCCCCTATGAGGTTGGGATTCATTTTATTTTCCAGATGAGGAACTGCTCCATAGGGATTTCGGGGCTGTGATCTTTACAGAAGAAAACCACCAGGCCTCTCTTCTGCACCTCGGCTGGGTGGATTCGAACCACCAGTCTTTAAGTCAGTAGTCAGGTTTACACCATTTGCATCACCCAGGGACCTCCTTGAAGAACCAGTGGTTTATTTCAGGGCTGGGACCTATGTAACAAACGCTAAAGACCCTGAACACTTCCCAGTTGCTCAGTTCTTTTGGCCTTTGGGCCAAATCCTTCAGGTGTGTTGGGCCAGGGAGAGCGTGCTACCCCTCCCAACAATGATTCTTCTCACCTTCTTTCCTGTTCTGGGTTCAAATCCTGACACTTACCAGTTCTGTGGCCTGGATAAACACTTGACCTTGCCGGTCTCAGTGTCCTCCTCTGTAAAATGTCGAACCTTCGTCACAGGCCTCCTTCCAACCTTTCAAACTCCTCTTCTGGCTGCCTTGCTCGTCTCCTCTGGGAAATGAGCTCCTGGAGGGAGGACTGTGTCTTGTTTACTGTGTTATTTCTATCGTCTAAAATAGTGCCTTGCGTATAGCAGGTGCACAAGAAATATTTTCTAATGATTGCCTGAGTCTTGACCTTGAATGTCTCTTAAAATATAAGTGTTCCCAACTCAAAGAATGTCATCAGCACCACTGAACTGTGTGCATAGAACCCGATGGATTGGTGTATGTGCCACTGTGTACATTCTCCATAACTTCAAAAACCAAAAACATAAATTATTTAAAAATGTATTAGTGTTCCCTTTCCTTATCCCCACTGAAAGTTCATGGCTTCACTCATTTTCTAGTAGTTAAACCATTCATTCATTCATTCATTCATTCATTTCCAAACACTTGTTGTGCTTCTACTTGATAAGCACTGGAACTATAAGGAGACATAGGAACCTGCTCTTGAGAACCTCAAGTCCAGGATGAGACGAGTTAGAACTTGTGGAGTTCAGACCTCAATGGTTCCATGCCTCCAGCTCCACCGTCCACAGACGTTTCCTCTGCATTGACCTCGTCATGGGCAGGCCATGCTCTCTGCTTCTGCCTATCCCAGTCCCTCCTTGTTGCTCCTGCACAGAAAGGCGTTCATCAAAAGTCTCGGGCTGCGGGTGGTTCTGTTTGTGTATGTGTGCATAAGTGAGTATACATTTAAATCTGTCTTTGGAAAACACTCATGTACTGTATTTTTATGCAAATAATGTGCACATTATATGGGTTTCACAAACCATGCAGCCCCTTCACATATTAGCTTCCTATGTGCACTACAGTGTTAGACGTGAAAAATAT
The DNA here is from genome assembly GCF_000298275.1 of Orycteropus afer afer. NCBI lineage: Eukaryota > Metazoa > Chordata > Mammalia > Tubulidentata > Orycteropodidae > Orycteropus > Orycteropus afer. The sequence goes on along the minus strand of NW_006921899.1, from coordinate 1,162,534 downwards.
GCTACCTTTGCTAATAATTTATTTGGGTCAAAGTCCTAGCATGACCATCCCTTTGACATGCTTATTCCTCTCTTTGGGCCTCATTTTCATAATCTCTAAGCTCAGCTGATAGATCGGATGCTTTCTAAGATGCCTTTTAACAATATGTTATAAATCAATGTTTGGGTATTCCTCTCTGTTTTAGTTACTTCCTGTTGCCATAAAAGAAACACCACAAATGGGTGTCTTGAAAGAACATATATTTATTTTCTCATACTTCTGGTGGCTAAAAGTCCAAGCAGGGTTTCTCCTGTGTCAGTTTCTTTGTTGGGCCTCTCTCCCAGTTTCTGGTGACTTCTGGCAATGCTGGGCAGCCCTTTGGTTGTAGACGACCCACATGATGTCTGTCTTCCCCCCGTGTGTGTCTCTGTGCCTGCTGTGCTGTTTTAATAGCTCAGAAGTGATTAGATTTAGGACCCAGGTTAGTCTGGCAGGCATCATTAAATAACAAGAAGACTCCCTTTTCCAAAAACAAAAAACAAAAGAAACCTGTTGCCATTGAGTCAATTCCAATTCATAGCGAACCTGCAGAAGAGAGAGCTGCCCCATAGGGTTTCCAAGGCTGTAACCTTTACAGGTGGAAGCAGACTGCCACATCTTTTTCCTATGGAACAACTTGTGGGCTAGAACTACCGACCTTTTGGTTAGAAGCTGAGTGCTTAACCACTGCACTACCAAGGCCCCTCCTTTTTTCAAACAAGGTCATATTTACAAATATAGAGATTAGCATTTCAATACATATTTTGAGGGACCACAATCTAATCCGTAAGACTCCATGTTGGCAATATTCATGGCAGCTGGTGCACAGGCTGGGAAGGAGGATCTGGGTGAGGCACCAACAGCATGGACTACACCAGTGGTTCTCCCAGACACTCCCTACTGCTCCTCCGCAGCGAGACAGTCATCAAAAGTCTTGGGCTGCAGGTTGTTTTGTTTGTCCTCCCAGCCACTGCTGCTCCCTGGATCAACAGCATCAGAATCTCTTGGGAATTTGTTAGAAGTGCTGTTGCAGATCCCACCCCAGACCTACTGGATCAGAAACTCTGGGGATGGTCTCCCACAGTCTGTATCTCAACAAACCTTCCAGAGTATGCTGATGCAGACCAAAGTTTGAGAACTGCTGTAAGACATCGACAAGACACGCTATTGGCAGAGGAGGGCAGTGGGCTTTGATCTAGGAGGCTGTGGGTCTCCAAGGAGTCTAAGAATGCCACACCACACAACATCAGGGGGCACTATTCAAGATGTACCCCAGATCAACAATGTCCTTGGAGCACCACTCTGAAAAATGCAACCTGAATGTAATATGAATGGTGCTCCCTCTGGGGTTATACAGTGCTGCTGCCCTGGAACCAGGCCTTATCTCGTTAAGGGAAGAGTAGCATTTGGACTGGACAGCTTTATCAGGTGTCACATAAAATGACAAGAGCTGGGAGCCTGTCTGAGGCTGCCCTGGAGAGATGGTCATGAGCAAGATGGATATGGTCTTGGCTCTTATTTGATAGACAGACAAACAAGGGCTGGGCTCCCCTGACCCAAGTAACCTGCTAACCCTCCTAAAATCTAGTACTAAAAGTCAACCCCTCTCTGACAATTCATACATAGCCTTAGATCCTAACTGCCAATGAATGGCTTATTGCTCCGCTGTTGCCTTTTTGAGGCTTCAGCTAATTAGGGGAAATCTGATGACTGAAGGGAAAAATTCTCATTATGAAGAGCCATCTCACAGGCCCCGGAGATGATTGCCCCTAGCAATCCCGAGTCCTACCATTTTCTGAGTGCTCTGACTCCTTGAAAGCTGGGCAGGTTTGACACTGTGAGGTAGATCAGATGAACCGTGTGCATTGATTGGGGTACCTACAAGCATCACTTCTCTAGATAGTTGATTGGCATTGTGGTAGCTACTGCTGTCCTTACTGAACCAGTCATATGTCCTCTTAGACCTGACTCTTCAGGGCTCATTCCCAGGTGGGTTAACAGCAAACATTTGGGTCATATTTGCTGGGAGTCAGTCTAAGTTCTTATATAATTAACCCTCAAGCAGGTTTACGAGGCAGGTGCTACTCTCATCAGCCTATTTTACAGTATGGGAAACTGAGGTACTCAAAAATGAGTCACTGCCCAAGGTCACCCAATTGGTAACTGGCTGAGCTAGGAATAAGACCCTGGTGGCATGGTGGTTAAGTGCCCAGTTGCAAATCAAAAGATTGGTGGTTTGAACCCACCAGCTGCTCTGCAGGAAAAAAAGATGTGGCAGTCTGCTTCTGTTAATATTGACAGCCTTGGAAACCCTAGGAGGCAGTTCTACCTGCCCTACAGAGTCACTATGAGTCAGCATTGACTTGACAGCAATGAGTTTGGTCTTTCGTCTGACTCCAAGTCTGGGCTTTCAGCCTCCACCCCCCATTACCTGCCAGTGGAGCCTTGTGGGTGCATGGAGACTTGATTTGTATGAGACATTGACTCAGTTCTTAGCCCAATTCTGTTCCTGCTGCAGGGTCCAGGGTCTTTCCTTGCTATTGTAGATGAAGTCAGTGGTGGCTTTATCTAGTGTGAATTGTGACTTTTTTTTGGCTTTTGATCTCAAAAACTGAGGATTTTCTTCCATTGTTCTCTGGTTTCATGCTGACAATGTTCTCTCTAAGGCAATGGGTTGGTGACTCATGCTTGGCTGCCTGGAGGATGGGGTTGGGGAAGTAGTGTGTGAGGAAAGGTGGCAGAGAAACGAGAGATGGAAGAGATCACATTTGCTTCTATACATATTTCCCACTTCCTCTACCTTTACATTATCCTACTTCTGGTCAGCCTTAGGCCTTGGGCACAGGGTTTAAAATTCAATGGCTGGTCCAGGCCACCCCTCCTGGGATGCACTCTCTTTCTAGGTCAGCACTGTCCAATAGAAATAAAAGGTGAGCTACACAGGTAATTTTTTTTTTAATCTTTTTATTGTGATTTGGATGAAATTTTACAAAGCAGATTCATTTTACATTCAACGGTTCATAAACATTTTGTTTTGTGACACTAGTTACATTCCCTGCAGTGTAACAGCTCTCCTCCCACTTCTTCCCTGTGGTTACCTTTCCCTGTGTCCTTCTTGTCTATGCGTTCCTGCTTCCCTACTTTTCTCCCTGAGCAAATACTGCCCTTCTGATCTCCCATGGTTGATTGCTCAAAGGAGTGCACCTCCCTGGTGTAGGTGTTCAGCTCATAGGCCTCTCTATTGTTTGGCTGAGAAACGGTTAGTCCAAAGGAATAAGGGACCATGAGAACCTCAGAAAAACTAGACAGTGTCCGGCTACTACTAGGATAAAGAAAGAAGTAACTACTTTCATTTTTCATGCTTAGTATTTGAAATCTGGTGTGTATTTTACACTTACAATTCCATCTCAATTCAGATTAGCACATTTCAAGTGCTCAGTAGCCATCTGTGCCTAGTGGCTACTGTATGGGACAGCACAATTCTAAAGTCCTGGACCTCTACTTGGAAAGGGATCAAAATTGGAGATTTTGGGTAGGGAAAAAAAAAAAAAACACCTCACTGCCGTGAAATCAGATCCGACTCATAGTGACCCCTTCCTGGGTTTCCAAGGTGGTATCACGACTAGGGAAGTAGATTGCCCAATCTTCCTTCCAAGGAGGGGCTGGTGGAACAAAACTCAAAATCATAAAAAAGGACCAGGCTTACCAGTCTGATAGAGACTGGTGAAATCCCTGAGACTATGGCCCCTAGCAACTCTTTGGCCTGGAATTGAACTCACTCCTCTGGCTAAAGTCCTCGCAAACAATAAATAGGCTTACAAGCTGAATCCCTACACCAGGGAGATGCACTCCTTAGAACAATCAACCATGAGAGATCAGAAGGGCAGCATTTGCACAGGGAGAAAGCTCAGAGGGCAGGAATGCATAGGAAAGAGGACACAAGGAAAACGTAAGCACAGGGAGAGAGCAGTTACAATGTGAGGATTGTAATCAATGTAACGAAACAAATCATGTATGAACTGTAGAAAGGAAAACGAATCTGCTCTGTAAACTCTCAATCAAATCACAATAAAAAGTTAGAAAAAAAAAGTAAGAAGAAGTTGATAAATTAATTTTAATATGTTTTATTTAACCCAATATTTCTAAACTGTAATTGCTTGGACAAGTAATCAATTAAAAAAAAAAAAAAAAAACCCAAACCATTGGCTGTTGAGTTGAATCGGACTCATAGTGACTCCATGCATGTCAGAGTATAACTGTGCTCCATGAGTTTATTTTTCTTTTCTTTTCTTTTCTTTTTTATTATGGTGTAAATGTTGTTGCTGTTGTTGTTGTTAGGTGCCGTTGAGTAGTCTCCGACTCATAGCGACTCTATGCACAGCAGAACAAAACACTGCCCCGTCCCACACCAGCTCCGGGAGTCCTGCCATACTTGAGCCCATGGCTGCTGCCACTGTGTCAATCCATCTCTTGAGGGCCTTCCCCTCTTTTGTCTACCCTCCATCTTACCAAGAATGACATCCTTCTCCAGGGATTGGTCCCTTCTGACAACATGACCAAAGTATGTGAGTCAAGGTCTGGCCATTCTCACCTCCAAGGAGCGTTCTGGCTGCACTTCCCCCAGGACAGACCTGTTAGTTCCTTTAGCGGTCCTCGGTACTCTCAGCATTCTTCACCAACACCACAGCTCAAAAGCATCTATTCTTCGGTCTTCCTTATTCACTGTCCACCTCTCACATGCATATGAGGCAATTAAAAATAACATAGTTTGTGTCAGGCACACCTGAGTCCTCAAGGAGACATCTTTGCTCTTCAGCACTTGAAAAAGGTCCTTTGCAGTTGATTTGCCCAATGCTATACATTGTCTGATGTCCTGACTGCTGCTTCTATTGTAGAACCAAGCAATGTGAAGTCTTTGACAATTTCAATCTTTTCTCCATTTATTGTAATGCTCCTTATTATAGGTCCAGTTGTGAGGATTTTTGTTTTCTTCATATTGAGATATAATCCATACTGCAGATTGTATTCTTCATTCTTCATTAGTAAGTACTTCAAGTCATCCTCACTTTCAGCAAGCAAAGTTGTGTCATCAGCATATTTGCAAGTTGTTAATGATTCTTCCTCCAATCCTGATGCCACGTTCTTCTTCATATAGTCCAGCTTCTCGGATTATTTGCTCAGCATACAGATTGAATA
>NW_006921899.1:1155680-1156185 GCF_000298275.1 Orycteropus afer afer | reverse complement strand
TTCAAGTTGAACTTGCATATGAGCAGTTGATGGTCTATTCCACAATCAGCTCCTGGCCTTGTTTTGGCTGAAGATATTGAGCTTTTCCATTGCCTCTTGCCACAAGATGTATCAATCTGATTCCTGTGTACTCCATCTGGTGAAGTCCACTTGTATAGCCACCGTTTGTGTTGTTGAAAAAAGGTATTTTCACTGAATAGGTTGTTGGTCTTGGAAAATTCGATCATGAGATCTCCAGCAATATTTCTGTCACCAAGGCCAAGTTTTCCAACTACCAGTGATTCTTCTTTGTTTCCAACTTTTGCATTCCAATCACCAGTCATAAGCAACACATCTTGATTGCATGTTTGGTCAATTTCAGACTGCAGAAGTTGATAAAAATCTTAAATTTCCTCATCGTTGGCTTTGGTGGTTGGTACATAAATTTAAATAATAGTAGTATTAACGAGTCTTCTGTATAGGCATAGGGATATTATCCTATCGCTGACAGCATTATACTTCAGGA
>NW_006921899.1:1148950-1154650 GCF_000298275.1 Orycteropus afer afer | reverse complement strand
ACCCCTCCTTGGGTTTCTGAGGCAGTATCACTACGGAAGGAGGATTGCCCAACCTTCCTTCTGAGGAGTGGCTGCTGTATGGGACAGTGCAATTCTAAAGTCCTGGACCTCTATGTACTTCTCACTCCAGTTACTAAAGTCAGATGGGTCAAAGCCCCAAGGGTATCTTTAGTTACAATTTAATCTCTTCTGCAGAAATGAGATTTGTTCTCTGTGGTGGAGAATCTGCCCATGCCTTGTTCAGTGTAGGGTGTTTTCTAGATGACAGATGCTGAGTCTTGACCCACATTTGCTTATTATTTGGAGAACAGGATAATATTTATGCATTCAACAGCTATTTATTGAATAATTCATAACTTCCATATCTTGTTGAGGATCTGATCACGGTCCCAGAGAATGGAAGCAAATTCTCAATTTTTAAGAGAAAAAAGTCCCTGCCTTTGGTACTAACTAAGTGAATTTTAAAACTTTGGAAATGGATGGTGGTGATGTATGCACAACATGGTGAATGTAATTAATGCTACTGAATTATATGTGTAAAAATAGTTGCATTGGCTAATGTTTTGTTATATATATTTCATCATTTAATCTGTCCAGCAATTAATAACAAGAAAATTTAAAATGTCCCTGCCCTTCTGGCATGGGAGAGAGACAAACAAGGAGGACAGGAATTGTAAATGGGGTCTGGAGGTAGTTTGATATGGAATCTGAGAAGGTGGTTGACAGAAGTCAGACTACTTGGGTTCAGATTCTTCAAATACTTCAGTTTCTGACCATGTCAGAGAAAGAGGAACCCAATTTACCCTCTTGTTTTAAACAACTAAAATCCTGATGAAGTATGTGAAAAAATAATTTTGGGATGCTGAACAGCAGGCAGCACGATACATGAGCCCTGAGAGAAGGGAAACAACTGTGAAAAATCCTGTAAGTGTCTTTGCTTATTGCCTGGAGAACAGTTCCAGGCCTCAATGCAGGGAGGAGTAACTCAAACAGAAAATTTCCCTGAATTGAGAGTCTGGGAGGCCAAACAAGAGACGACAGAGACACATAGAAGGGTCTAGAGATCAACAAAGGGTTCCCATTGAGTCTTCAGCTGAGTTCTGATGAATGCATGTGTGTGAGGAAACTACCTGAGGCCAAGGCAAATCACCAAGGTGAAGCAGGCAAGAGCTTACACAAGGTCAGGAATAGTTTATGTTCTTACAAACAAGAAAGGAAAGACTTTCTAAACAAGGAGCATCAAGCAGAGTCCTGAGAAGGATATTGACCAAGTAGTGGCTGAATTAGCCCTAGACTAAAGACTGTTTTGGATCTGTCTACCAATCTGTCCAGCAATTAAAATCTGAATATTATACTTGAAAGGATAAAAGAGTTTCTGGTATCTTAACTGCATGCAGAACAAAATCCAAAAATATTTAAAGGAATATAAGAAACTTCAACATTCAACAATGCAAAATGCACAAGGTATGGCACTCATAAAGATTACTAGGAGGCAAAGAAGCAGGAAAATGCAAGCAATAATGAGACAAAAAGTCAATCAATAGAAACAGATCCAGAAATGTCACAGATGATAGAATTAATAAATAAGGGTATTAAAACAGCTATTGTAAATATGCTGTATATACTCAAGAAGGTAGAGGAAAGCATGAGTATGTTAATGGGAGACACAGGAGTTATAAAAAAGACCCAAATCAAACTTTAAGAGATGAAAAAATACACTGGATGAGATCAACAGCAAATTAGACACTGTAGAAGAGATTGTTGTTGTTGTTGTTGTTATGTGCCATCAAGACGGACCCGACTCATAGTGACCCCTCCTTGGCTTTCCAAGGCAGTATCACTATGGAAGTAGATTGCCCCATCTTCCTTCTGAGGAGTGGCTGGTGGGTTTGAACCGCCAGGCTTCTGGTTAGCAGTTGATAAGTGAACTTGAAAACACAGGCAATAGAAAATATTCAAAAACAGAAAAAAATTAAAAAAAAAAAAAAAAGACAGCACATCAATGAACTGTAGACAACATACAGTGTCCTAATGTACGTATAATTGGAGCCTCCAAAAGAAAGTTGAGAAATGGAAGGATAGAAAAGAAATACTTGGAAAACTAATAACTGAACAATTTCCAAATTTGATAAAAACTATAAACCAACAGATCAAGGAATTTCCACAAACGCCAAGCAAATCTTAGCTCTAACACTTGCTGTGGGCAAATTACTACATCTGTTTGAGCCTCAGTTTTCTTGTCTATTATATTAATAACTGTCTTAGTTATCTAACACTGCTGTATCAGAAATACCAGAGGTGGATGGCTTTAACAAACAGAAATTTATTTTCTCAGTTTGAGGTGCTGACTCCAAGGGAAGACTTTCTCTCTCTATCATCTCTAGAGGCAAGTCCTTTTCTCCTCAGCTTCTGTTTCCTGGTTCCCTGGAGATCTCCATGTACTTTGGCATCTATCTTCCCCCATCTCTGCTTGTTTAATCTGCTCCTTTTATATCTTGTAAGAGATTGATTCAAGACACTTACTATGCTAATACTGTCTCATTAACATAACAAAGATAAACCATTCCCAAATGGGATTATAACCACAGGCTTAAAGGTTAGGATTTACAACATATATTTTTTGGGGGACAATCCATAACAATTACCAACCAACCAGCCAGTTGCCCTTGAGTTGATGCCAAATCATGGCAATCCCATGTGTTTCAGAGTAGAATTGTGCTCCATAGGGTTTACATTGGATGATTTTTTGGAAGATTGCCAGGTCTGTCTTCTGAGGCATCTCTGGGTGGACTCATACTTTCAACTTTTTAGGTGGCAACTGAGCATGTTAACCATTTGCCCCATTATGATGACTTACTAATACAACTTGAGCACTTGTTCTGCTCCAGGCAGTATTTTAAGAGCTTTACCTATATTGACTTATTAATACAACTCTATTTAAACCCAGTTACGATCATTATCTCCATTTTACAGATGAGGAAACTGAAAAATGAGGTACAGACTATTTAAGTATCTTGCTGAAGTTTACACAGCCAGGAAGCTGTGGATCTAGGATTTAAACCAGACATCAAACTCTTCGCCTCTGTATTGTACAGCTTTTCCAAAGTCTATATAATGGGAAAATAACAGTCTTCTTGATAAGCTTTTTGTGATGGATAGAAAAGATATTCTATATGAATGTGTTTACTTAGCACACAGTGTTCAAAACAAAAAAATAAAAAACTTCAAACAGGTTCAGAATGGCCGGTGTGGGGAGAGGTAAAGTTAGAGAGTTGGTCAGGAAGAACCTTGAATGCCAGGCCAAGGGGCTGGAACACTATCCCAGATGCAATGGGTGTGGAAGTTACCAAAGGGGACTCATGTGCAAAAGTGGCCAGGAAGGGAGAATGTCATTAGATGTGAAGACACATTTCCTGGGGTGGGCTTAGAGGGCAAGAGTGGTACACAAGGACCTGTCCTTGGATATGGAAAGAAATGCATGCTGTGGGCATCTTTAGCCATTCTTCCAGTACACGTGCACTGAAAATGGATGGGGTGGAGTTCGGGACATTCTGGAGTGGAGGCAAAATTATTACCCTCTGTGAGCAGGAGCGATGGGAGGCCAGAGCTCCCTAGCCTTAGGGTTGCTTTCACTGAGTCAGCATGAAAACATCCCACAGAACCTCATAAAAGCAACTGAACAATGTTTTGTCAGACAGATGACTGGGTTTTTGTTTTTTACTGGTTTGATGCTTTTTCTGTCCCCACCTGACCCTCTTTATTCATTTGTGAACTTCTAGTCCTTGTCAATATTTGATCTGAATTTGCTGCAGGTCGTTTTATTCATTGCCTGTTAAGAATACTAAACCTAAAACTAGTTGCTGTTGAGTTGATTTCAACTCATGATGAACCCTTTGTGTATCAGAGTAGAGCTGTGCTCTGTATTGTTTTGAAGGCTAGTATTTCAGAAATAGATCAGCAGCCCTTTCTTCTGAGGCATGTCTTGAACTTTCAACCATTCTGTTAGCAGCTGGGCATGTTTACTGTTGCATCACCCAGGGACTCCAAGAGTATGAAAGATGTTATGACATATCTACTTAAGACAGGTTTTCCCCTTTTGCCTCGGCTACATTTGTAACCCACCATTACCATGTGTAGATCATTGAGGGATGAATTTTTGGTTTTGTTCCTGGTTCCACTTTGCTTTTTTTTATTTAACTCCTTTTAAAACAGATGCTACTAAGGAGAATGAAGAAAACCAAAGCCACATGGAAGTAATTAGTCCAAGGGAGTAGTAGACCATGTGAACCTCAGCCTATATGACCATGAGACCAGAAGAACTAGATGGTGCTCAGCTACCACTGTCAACTACTTGGAAAGGGATCAGTGCAGGAGATCCTGGAAAGAGTGGTAGAACAATGTGGGACAAAACTCAAATTCATAAAAAAAAGATCAAGTTTTCTGGTCTGACGGAGCCTGGTGAGACCTCTGAGATTATGGACCCTACAGGTCTGGAATTGAACTCACTCCCATGGCTTCCAGCCAATAATGGACAGGTATATAGGGTGAACATTTACATCAGGTAGGTACACTCCTTAGAGCAATCAGTCGTGGGAGAACTGAAGGGCAGCGTTTGCACAGGGTGATAGCTGGGGTGGGGGTGGAGGACAGGAATGCATGGGAAAGGGCACAGGAAAGAGGTAATGACAGGGAGGAAGTGGGAATAGACCTGTTACATTGTGGGGAATTATAGTCAGTGTCATGAAACAAAATGTGTATGAACTATTGTATGAAAAATAAATTTGCTCTGTAAACTTTCACTCAAATCACAACAAAAATTATTTTAAAAAAACTCAAAACTGATGCAACTGTGCCATATTTTCTGTATCCTTCTGAACTGTCTAAATATTTCCTGGAATCAAATTAAGGAATAAAGAAACTGATTAAATTAACTGGAGGGACTGAGGGTCTCCTTTCCCAATTCTTTTGTTGTGTATTAGACAACAAGAGCTCTTCAACTTGGAAGAAGAGAGATATTTTAAGTCAAGTGTACAAAACCATAAAGAAATAGATTCACAGAGAAGAAGAACTGCATCTTGGGAGATGAGCAGTGAAAGAGGGAGGTTTAAGACAAAGTAGCGGTCAGTAATGGTGATAATGTCTGAAAGTCAACATCTGCTAAGAAAGTGTTGTTGCCATCAGGGAAGCTGCAGATAAGGGCTAGAAGGAAGACTTGAAGTAGAGAAGGGGCCATCCTGAGATCTTCCTGATGCTTCATGAAGGAACCTTGGCTGGGGTACTCGGACATTCAGGAAACTTAACCTCTGGCCTTTCCTTCTGTGAGGTTTGGAGACCAGACACAACCAGGTTGCATGCCTGTACAGCCGTGAATGAGAATCAGCACTACTATTTACCAACCATGATACAGAAGGGTTAGAAGGCACACCCTGCTCTGGGCTGTCCTGTGGGACCCTCGCTTCCCATAGGTCCCCAGCCCTTCCCCATCTCCACCTACCCCTTCCCGGGGAAAGGAAGATGCAGTGAATGCAGAGGTGCAGCTGTCCTCCTGGTTTCCTCTTCACTTACTCCGACCCAACCCAGTGCTGTCGAGCGGATTCCCACTCACAGCGACCCTACAGAGCAGAATAGAATTGCCCCATAGAGTTTCCAAGACTGTAACCTTTATGGAAACAGAATTTTTCTTTATCCCATGGAGTGTCT
>NW_006921899.1:1145678-1146890 GCF_000298275.1 Orycteropus afer afer | reverse complement strand
TACGGAAGTAGATTGCCCAATATTCCTTCCGAGGAGTGGCTGGTGGATTTGAACCGCCAGCGTTTGGGTTAGCAGTCAAATGCCTTAGGCGCTATGCCACCAATGCTCCTGGTTAGCAGTCATATCAACATTGATTTAACAAGTATTTCATAGTAATTACTTTGTGACCGACACTATTCTAAGAACTTTGCAAATTAGCTCACTGAATCTTCATCATAATAAAATGTGGTAGGCTTTGATATCATGGAGTCTTTGCCTGGTGCAAATGATTAAGTGCTTGGCTATTGACCCTCCAAGAAGTACCTTGGAAGTAAGACCTGGTGATCTGTGTCTGGAGGCAGTTCTACTGTGGTACACATGATGTCATTACAAGTCAGAATCAACTTGATGGCTATGGGATTTTGGGTTGATTGTTATTTTCATCCTTATTTCACAGATAAGGACACTTGAGTCAGAAGAAAGTGCCCCAGTTACAGAACTGGCTTCTGAGTCCTTGCTCTTAACCACTACACTGGCTCAACATTCTGAGCAGCAGAGTATGAGGTGGTCACTCATCTGCATATACCTGTTTTCCTGAAGGAATTGTGAGTACAATATTTATACAAGAAAATCAGTTAACCAACAGGTGGTGTTTGAACACTGGCACTATGAAAGATGTCAAAGAAGTTCTGGTCCTTGGCTGTTGGTGAATTGGCTGGCCTGCTTGATTCCTTTTGTAAGCACTCCATCAAAGTAATATTTTCTGAAGCTTCCCCCGGGTAGAAAAGTCCTCTCATCTTTGGTCTTCACATAACAGATGTTTCTGGAGGTCTCCCAGTTCTCTCCAAGGCTCTGTTCACAGCACTAAGATTTTAGAAGACTCTCCTAGGTTCTGTGGCTCACTCTCCCTGGTATTTGCTACAGATGTTGCTCCCTGCTTCAAAGTCTCTGCAGCCCTAGCCTCTGACACAATCCTTGCTTTATTCACATACTGCAGTGAGCATTCATACTGAGAGACTAACAAAGAGGCAGAGAACTAGCTTTTAACTTGAGCTGAGTTTATTTGTTCTCTGTGAGTTCACCTGTAGTATGACTAATTCTTCTCTAAGACCTCTAGACCCTCTTAGTTAGGGTGAAAAAGCTAATTTGGTATAATGGAAATATTTAACAACACATGGCTTAACTAGTAAAGTATTCTTTCTCACGTAACAGTTCTGAGATGAGTAGTTCAGA
>NW_006921899.1:1142280-1143773 GCF_000298275.1 Orycteropus afer afer | reverse complement strand
ATGAGAGAGAGTGGGAACTTCCCAGAACATTGTATTGTGCCACGCCCAACAGAAATAACCCAGGTGGGCGACTTTAAAATCAGGATCTCCTCCGTAGCTAATAGCAATTCCCACCTTAGAGTTTACAAAGACTTACGGGTAGAAAAGCCACACTAAGTAATTTACTACACCGCACAGACTAAGACAGATTTGGAAGAAAGGCCTGGTGATCTAATTCTGAAAATTAACCAGTGAAAACCCTGTGGATCACAGAATGCAACCTGATATAGTGCTAGCAGATGAGTGTCATAGATTGGAAGACACTCAACATACACAGAGACCACAATGGACATGAGAATACCGGTGACCGTGAAGGTGGTGCAGGCCTGGGAAGCCTTTGTTCTGTTGTACACGGGGTCATCATGAGTGGGGTCCAACTTGGGGCAACTAGCAATCACAGCAGTGTTATTTGAGATCAATGTGTTACTTGCAGCCAAAGGCATCCTAAATGAGACACAGTGTGAGTAAATTTTCAACATTGCTGCTCTTCCTTCAAAATTGTATACACGTGGTTGTAAAAACACAAGTGGTGCTAACAGACATTAACATAGGAAACCACTTGGAGTTACTTCTCTGGACAAATTTATTCCCCAAATATTGAACCCTTCTGGGTTTGCGAGTAGCATCTATTTCAGAGGGTAGCATCTTACTTGTCTTCAATTCCTTTCCTAAGGGAAGAGATGGAGGCACATTTGACAATCCTTCTTGAACATGAACAAAGGGATTCTTTTACCCTTTTATAATTTATTATTAAAATGTAACAGAATATGTTTCTTCCAGAGTTGCCTGGAAAGTGAGCTGAGTGTAGTTAAACATCAAACTCACTGCTGAGTTTTGCTTGAACTGTAATTGCCTTTGCCTTTTCCTGTGGAAGAAAGGAAATCTTAGAACATGAAAGCCTTTCAGGAAAAGCTGCATTTTAACTGTTGAGCTCACCAAAGATGCATAGCTCGCACTGACTGGAGCCATATACGTTGGCTTTCTTGTTAACACTCAATTCTCTGACTCTCCAAAATTATATCTACTTTGCTGAGCTTATTTTATACCCAACAAAATTGCATTTGTTAGAGTTCACCCTCACACATGCCTACTTACCTAGTACAAATTATTTTAGGTTAATTTACTAGCTCAAAAATTAACCTGAAAGAGGGGAAAAAAGAAAAGAAAAAAAAAAGGAGGAAGAAGAGAGAGACAAAGAGAATGATAACGTGAGAGAAGATAACTAATTCAAGGCTGTTTCCATTACTAAAGTTCCCCTAATTTTACATTTGCTGGGTTTGGGATTCTCGAGCCATGTCTTTCCTGTTGGAAATAATGTTACTGTGTTCTAAGATAATGTCAAGGCTTCAGGGGGTGAGTTGGAGGCTGAGGGTGGGGTGTCAAATTATTCTTTAACCCTGCTCCAGTTTGAACAAGTTCAAACATTATGTGTTATATTGGGGACTTTGAAAAGC